>NC_069700.1:32984701-33287731 GCF_023699985.2 Odocoileus virginianus | reverse complement strand
GTTTACTGATGAGAGAAGAGACAGGCTTGAGAAAGGGCTCTGGGTCTGCAGATAGGGGAGCATATGTTTGAAGATGTGATCTGAGTTTTGTTGCCCTTCCTGTCTCCCAGGGATATCTGAGCCCTTAGGAGCTATGCCTAAACTAAACCCTAGCAGGGCAGATCCCAAGAGCCTCTGTGGAACCAGCCACCCCCGCACACCACAACCCCCCCACCAGACCCTCCCGCCTCACTGTGGGAACCAGAGGCTCTGGAGATGAAGGGCATGTCCCTGGTGGAGACAGTGGCTGTGCTGGAAAGAACATTGGCTTTGGGGCCCTCAAGACTTCAAGGCCTAGCTCGGCTGTTTTTTCCAGCATGTGACTTTAGCCAAGCTACTGGTTGAGCTTCTGTTTCCTCATCTAAAGAGGAGATAACCATAGTACCTACCTCAAAGGGGTGTCATGAAGATTAAATAAACTATGAGGCGTTGGAGCCTGGCACAGGGTGTTTTTGGGTCACTACGTCGTGTCTGACTCTTTGTGACCCTATGGACTGCAGCACACCAGACGTCCCTGTCCTTCACTACCTATCTGAGTTTGCTCAAACTCCTGTCCATTGAGTCAGTGATGCCATCCAACCATCTCATCCTCTGTCATCCCCTTCTCCTCCTGCCCTCAGTCACTCCCAGTATCAGGGTCTTTTCCAGTGAGTCAGCTCTTCTCATCAGGTGGCCAAAGTATTGGAGCTTTGGCTTCAGTCCTTCCAATGAATATTCAGGGTTGATTTTCTTTGGGATTGACTAGTTTGATCTCCTTGCAGTCCAAGGAACTCTCGAGAGTCTTCTCCAGCACCAAAGTTCGAAAGCATCAATGCTTCGGCACTCAGCCTTTTTTATGGTTCAACTCTCACATCCTTACATGACTACTGGAAAAACCATAGCTTTGACTATACAGATGTTGGTCGGCTAAGATATGTCTCTGCTTTTTAATATACTGTCTAGGTTTGTCATAGCTTTTCTTCCAAGGAGCAAGCATCTTTTAATTTCGTGGCTGCAGTCACTGTCTGCAGTGAATTTGGAGCCCACGAAAATAAAATCTGTCACTGTTTCCACTTTTTCCCCATCTATTTGTCATGAAGTGATGGGACTGCTGCCATGATCTTTGTTTTTTGAATGTTGAGTTTTAAGTCAGCTTTTTCACTCTCCTCTGTCACTCTCATCAAGAGGCTCTTTAGTTCCTCTTTGCTTTCTGCCATTAGAGTGGTATCATCTGAATATCTGAGGTTGTTGATATTTCTCCCAGAAATCTTGATTCCAGATTGTGAGTCATCCAGCCCAGCATTTTGTATGATGCACTCTGTATATTAGTTAAATAAGCAGGGTGACAGTATATAGCCTTGATGTACTCCTTTCCTAGTTTTGAACTAGTCCATTGTCCCATGTCCAGTTCTAACTGTTGCTTCTTGATCTACATACAGGTTTCTCAGGAGGCAGGTAAGGTGGTCTGGTATTCCCGGCTCTTTAAGAATTTTCCAGTTTTTTGTGATCCACACAGTCAAAGGCTTTGGCATGGTCAATGAAACAGAAGTAGATAGTTTTCTGGAATTCCCTTGCTTTTTCTATGATCCAGCAGATGTTGGCAATTTGATCTCTGGTTCCTCCATAAACAGCAGAGCAGGACTGAACGAACCCTGTAGTTTCATGAGAACCTCAAGAATCACGTAACATAATGGTGATCTATGTAGGTAGGTAACAGACCCAACTAAGTGAAGTCTTAGACAGCTGGGGCAGTGAATACTGCCAGTCAGCAGAAATGAACTTCAATAATCATGGTTTTGAAAGAGGGAGGCATGGACATTCCTCTGCAGTGGCGCCCTAATTTGGGCAAATCTCCAATGAGAAGATGCTCTGAGATGATCTTTTCTCTTTATAGCAGTGGTTCACCTGGAAGTCTGCTGACCACACACACACACACACACACACACACACACAGAAAGACTGGAGGGTGACTAGTTCACAACTCTTGCATTATCCCAGTGTCCCACAGTAGTGCAGGGAGAGTCTGTAGGGTAGGATGGGCCACAGCCTGGAAGGAGGGCAGTATTTGTTTCTATCTTAGAGCAGAATCCCAAACAGACTTCCAGGTCCACCAGAGAAAACAGAGAGAATAGAGCTGGCACACATTCTCTCCGCCTGGTCCATCTCAGGGTAATCAGTGGATCCTTCAGCGGAAATGTGGGGAGATCATGCCTGCCTTCTGGTGAGAAGCACTCACGGGCTGTGTGAGGCCCCCGGCCCGGGAAAAAGCACCACGGGCAACTTGACAGGAATCCACGTGATACACCAGTGGCAGGCACTGCTGTTTCCATGGCAACCTGGTATAGGATGATTCGAACTTCTTAGTGCCAATTCTTTGGTAAACCCTTAGGGTCAGAAAAAAGGTCTGTGTGGAAAATTGTCATTATCCTTAGGAAGTATTGTTTTTTTTTTGGGGGGGGCGCAGATGTTTATTTAAGTGCTTACTAGATCAGAGTTGCTTTGCTCTTGCCTAAAGCCAATAATGCATTCAGAACAGAGAAGGAAAATGTCAGTTTTTTCATAGATTCTAGTTCCAGTTTCTGCTAACATAGACAGTGTGACCTAGGATATATCCATTATTTATTCATCTCTCCATTTAGCCAGCCAGCCAGCCAGCCATTCAGCCATATGTATTGAGCTCAACCTTTGTCCTGCTGGATTTCTTACCTGTAAGATGAGAGAATGAGTCTGGTTTAGCATTTTTGACCTAGGCTCCTAGATCCTTAGGAGTTTCAGGGTTGTGTTTTCAGGACTTCCTTCTCAGGATGGGCTAGGGAGATTGGGCAGGGCCTGAGACCTCACTTGCCTTCAACCCAGAACAGCCCTGTTTTTAGTTGTTTTACATATTGAGATTTCTTTTTTTAATCATTAACTTGTTTATTTTTAATTGGAGTATAGTTGCTTTACCACATTGTGTTCATTTCTACTGTACAGCAAAGTGAATCAGCCATACATATACATGTATCCCCTCTTTGGGGGATTTCCTCCCCATATTGGTTTTGAACAAAGACTCCTTGACTGAAAAATCACTGCCTCATAGGGTCTCCATGGACCTTCCAGTGGTGATTCTGCAGCTTCAGGCCAATTGTTTTTCAATCAGTGCCCCTGCAGTGCAGGATATAGAAATAGGATGGAGAATAAACCCGTCTCCCCCACATCCCCCGCAGCCTCTGTGAGGATAAACTGAGATTATAGTGTGAAAACCTGTTTGGGTAAACGACTGTCGTTAAGATAATACAAATAATAATTATTACAGTGGAGTCGGGCAGTCAAGATATACCCACAGGGAAATACAGCCTATAATTCAGCCTACAATTAGGGATCAGGTAAAAGCAGTAGACTCCCAGGGTCTCCACACAGGGACTTGGGGAATTGCATGGCTTTCCTGGGAACGGGAGTCTGCTCACCGATGCCTCCCCCGGGGGGCTCCTTCGCCCCCTGCTTCAACCCCCACCCCCACACCCTTGCCCACCGCTCCCACAGCTGCAGGGAGGCTCACGGTGATTGGCTGAGCTGGAAGTTGTTGCTAGGCTACCAGTCCGTGGGAGGCTGGGGCCTCTAGTCCCATCCTCCACCGCAAATTTCATCCCGCACTGCCGAGTTAATTCGGGCACCCTATGAATGGGATCCCCAACAGTTTAAATTGTCCGCTGCCAAGTGCCCATCTTTCTAGGATTTAACACTTAGCAAGAGGCTATGTGAAGGAGGGGAAGAGAAGCCCTCTGTTTTTATACTCTGGATCACCTTAAATAGCTGTTTCTTTGAGCCTCGAGGTCCTCCCTTGATTTCTGGGTTTGCTGATATATTCATTATTCATGGCTGCATCTGTGCTTATTAAGTGCCTACCATGTTCCATGCACTATGGGACAAAGTGATGAATGATGTGGAGACCATCATTGCCCACATGAAGGGGGAAACACTAGGTGCTTAAGCAAATAAGTAAAATAAACATGCATCTAATTCTTTCTTTCCTCTTCAGTGATTTTACTAAGACCCTCTTTCCCCTACTAAATCTGTAGGGTCCCCCAAGTTGACAGGGGGAGTGCTACTGCCAACTGTGCCTAAACTACATTACACCTAACCCATCCCCTGACCATGCCCTGAGACTGGAGTACATCCTCTCATCTCCATAGTGCTTTCACTTTGCTCTCTTGAACCTGTAAGTGAGCCTGAGTGCACCCTGATGAAGATGTGGGTTGGAATCATCGTCCCATGTTCCATGAGAAAGCTGAAAGCCAGAGACATCAAGAAACACTGTCCGCGGTCACATGGGGAATCACTAGCATAACCAGTATTGAGCACTTACTATGTACAGACTCTTTAAAAAAAAAAAAAAGAAAAAAAAAACTGTCTTCCTAAAAAGAATGAGAAAAAAAAATGATCTCCCTCATAACAACCCAGTAAGGTATAATTATTATTATACCCGTTTTATATGTGGCAAAATTGAGGCTGGAAGAAGTTATTTGACTTGCCAAGTTGACCCAGGTAGTGTGTGGCAAAGCTGGAATTTGAACCAAATCTCCCTGGCTCCAAAGCCTAACCTCTTTTTAAGAACTGGATCTGGTCACAGAAAAGAGTCTCTGAGTGACTAAGTCTTGGAGTGGTTTACAAATGCTCTTCAAAACCTCCCAATCCCAGGATCTTATTTTTCAACGGAAGTTTTTGGTACAATAGACTCATAAAACCTGGTGAATTGGCCATACTTATCAATATCACTGACTCTGTTATCTATCCATCTGTGATGAGCTTGCCTTCACATTTTTATTGGGTAATTAAGTCAAGTAACTCTTTCCTGTAAGCATTTCCATTGCTTGCTTTGTTGGCTTTTTATTTTCCTTTGTTCATGTACTGAACAAACACCGAGCACCCACCAAGTATTGTGGGAGGCTTGGTGGGTGTAGGTGAGTGTGGCCCATCCCTTCCATGAGGAGTTCCCAACTTAGAGCAAAGTTTCTGAAGGGTCTTCCACGGGCAAAGTGCAGTGAGAGGTCATGGAGAAAGAAGGACCACAGAGACCTGCCCTCAGAGACTCCTTGGTTTGGGAGACAGACCCACAATTAGGTTAAATACAAAGGTGTGAAAGGAGATGGGAAGGAGCAGAAGTGGTTGTGGCAGGTGTGGGCTGGGGGTGGGAGCGGCCCACCCTGAGTTTCCTACAGAGCTGCTTTTAAATCCTATCTTGCTGTGGTCCCTGTGGGACACTATGTTTCAGAGCCCAGCAGCCTGCAGCTTGGAAGGAGGCCTTTAAATGGGAGAAGGTGCTAGAAAGAACAGAGATGCATAAAGAAGCCAGCTAAATTTATCCCTCCTTGCAGCACCCAGCAATTGCTATGCTTAACACTTGATTTTCTACCAATAGAGACTAGTTTAACCAGATTAGGTGTTTTTCTCTGAGAAGACAGAGAGAGAAAGAGATGCAGAGAGAGAGATCTGAAGAGAAGCAAGGTGAGACAGAGATAACTCTGCACACTTTGGGATGCAGTCCTAGTGAGCAGTAGGAAAAAATATTAAACTAGGCACCTGAGTGGGAGCAATCAGGCAATCTCTTGCCCCCTTTCAACCTGGCTACCCTTCTAATTTCCAGATGGCACAATTTTTCAGATGTAAGTATGTAGGCGATATCTATGTTATCTTGGCCACTGCCTTGTCCCTGTCACCCACCACCATCTCTATAAAACTGAGAGTTGACTGTAAATGGATAATATACCAAAGTAATGATTTAAGTATTACAAGACTAATATGCATGCCTTTGACCTAGCATTTCCATGTACAGGAATTTATCCTGACGACAATAATTAAGGAATGGCAAAGAATTTAGCAAGAGATGATTCATTGCAGAATTGTTTAGAAAAAGCAAGGAAACTAAGTAGCCAACCCCTTTTGGGGACCTGCTCAATAAATAATGATATATCTTTACAAATAGCTGTCCATTATGCTCGTGAATTAGGTTATAAATGGGTACTTACTGATGTGGAAAGACATGATTAGGTAAAAAAAGCAAGTTACAAAATAATGTATGTAGTATGACTCTATATAAGCATTCTTGTAAGTAAGAATAAATATATAAAATAGTCTAGGAAGACACAAACCAAATGTTAACCTCTGGGTGGAGGAAATCCAAGACATTAATTTTACTTTCATTTTGCTCAGCTGCATTAAAAAAAAATTCTTTTTTCCACAATGAATATGTATTTCCCATGCAGTGAGAATAAATTTCCTTCCAGCGGCCCTAGTGAGCACCTCGTGCTAGGAGTCCAGGAGTTGGGGGGCAAGCTGAGCCAGGTACTCCTGACTCTGAGGCTTGTGAGAAAGGCCACCAACCCTGTGAGGCCACCTCAAGCTGCTCTTTAAGAATTGCCAAAAAGCGAGTCCCCACCCTAACCTGACTCTCCAACCTGACTGGTCTTATGGGCAAGAACTCAAGTGACCCAACACCTTGGTATCAAAATGCTCAGCTGCCTCATAACCTACTGGTGGGTTGCCTGCTGCCACTCCCTGCCCCCAATGGAAAACAGTCTGTACCAATTGGTACTTGGTAAAGGCTAACCTTGCTAAAATTGCCAGGCCTTCCCAGCTCACCAGGAGCATCCTCCCCTATAAGGGGGTGATGGCTAAGATGCTGCGTTGATCAGGTCAGCCCCTACTACACCCAGGCAGCTGTGATTCTGAATGCTGGAGAGAAAAGGCCGTCACCATGGCAACCCAGGCTGGCTCAGCCTCTGGGATCAGTCCAACACCCAGAGAAAGGAGGTGGGGTCTGGAGTCAGAACAAACACTGCCTGGCTGTCTGACCTCAGACAGTATTCTTTTGCTTTTCTCTGCCTCAGTTTTTCCATCTGTAAAGTGATGCGGAAGCTCCTTATCTTCCTGCTTCCAGGACTGATGAGGAGTAATCTGTGAATGGTAAAATGGGAGAGGAGTAGAGCACCCCTAGGTTTGGTTTGTCCCCAAATCGCTGGGTATGACCTTGGACAAATCACTTAACCTTTCTGTGCCTCAGATGCTGTTTGTAAATAGGAAAGTAATGTCCCCTGTGATGGCTTCTCAGATTTACTGTCAGGCGGACATGAGAGTCCCAGAAGTTGGAAGGAATCTTAGCCCTTACCATCCATGCAGGAATTCCCTTGATGAGTTCTTTGGCCCAGGTACTTGTCCTACCTCGGCTTGATGACCTAAAGTGGCAGAGAGCTTAGGACTGCACAGCTTTCCAAGTAGCCACGGCTACATGACGCTAATTGTAAGAAAGTTCTTTTGTATGGGATATTTTGGGTTTTGCTTAAAAAAAAAATTTACTTAAATTAATTAATTTATTTTTGGTTGTGCTGGGTCTCCATCGTGGTATACGAGCTGTTTGCTGCTACTCACGGGCTTTCTCTAGTTGCTGCAAGTGGGGCTGCTCTCTGGCCGCGGTGTGCCGGCTCTAGGGCACGCAGACTTCAGTGGGTGCCGCACACAAACTCAGAGCTGTGGCTCGTGGACTTAGTTGCCCTGCGGCATGTGGAGCCTTAGTTCCTGGACCGGGGATCGAATTCCCGTCCCCTACATTTGCAGGCAGATTCTTAACTACTGGGCCACCGGGGAAGTCCCAGTATAGGATGTTTTTACAATTAAATCTTTGTTGTCGAAATTAGCAGCCCCTTTCAGATCTGTTTCCACTCCTGATTTTCCCAGTGGGCTTGCACAAGATAGAAATTAGCAGCAATTGGCAAGAAGCAGGTACAGGCCCAGCTCTGAAAGCTTTTAGCTTAATGGAGTGAAAGAGCATGAGTTCCTGGGTCACACACTCTAGGTTAAAATCCCACTTTGTTCAGTTACCAGATGGTTGCCCTTGGGCAACTTATATTAGCTCTCGGAGCCTCAGTCTCCTGATCGGTAAAATGAGGCCAGAACTACCTACCTCACAATATTAGTGCTGTGACACTGCTTCTTATTCATCGCACAACTTTAACTTCCCTGGTGGAATTCTGGGGGTGGCGGGGGGCAGGGAGGGTCACACCTTCCTCTGCCACCCCCTGGACAACACATCTGACCTCTGAGCCCCATCCAGTACATGTAGGCTTTTATGTGCCCAGGCTGTGCCCCTGGGCACAGAAGCAGGGAGAAGGTTCATCTCACTCGCCCTCCTGGGAACCCCTGCAACACAGCCTTGTGTCCACATGTCAGGGCCTTCTCCCTCTCAGGCCTAGGCCAAGGGCCATAAAAGGAAGATGATGCAATGGCTTCAAAACAAAGTTTACCCCTCCCTGTAATTCCCCTGCTGCAAGGTTAGCACCCCCTCCTGCCCACCGATGCAGCAGGCACTAAGCATGCATCCCAGGTATCACTTGGTAAAGCCTTTCAACTACCAGTTCAGTTCAGTCGCTCAGTCGTGTCTAACTCCATGAATCACAGCACACCAGGCTCCCTGTCCATCATCAACTCCCGGAGTCCACCCAAATCCATGTCCATCAAGTCAGTGATGCCATCCAACCATCTCATCCTCTGTCGTCCCCTTCTCCTCCTGCCCTCAATCTTTCTCAGCATCAGGGTCTTTTCGAATGAGTCAGCTCTTCCCCTCAGGTGGCCAAAGTATTGGAGTTTCAGCTTCAACATCAGTCCTTCCAGTGAACACCCAGGGACTGATCTCCTTTAGGATGGACTGGTTGGATCTCCTTGCAGTCCAAGGGACTCTCAAGAGTCTTCTCCAACACCACAGTTCAAAAGCATCAATTCTTCTGTGCTCAGCTTTCTTTATAGCCCAACTCTCACATCCATACATGACTACTGGAAAAATCATAGCCTTGACTAGATGGACCTTTGCTGGCAAATTAATGTCTCTGCTCTTTAATATTCTGTCTAGGTTGGTCATAACTTTCCTTCCAAGGAGTAAGCATCTTTTAATTTCATGGCTGCAATCACCATCTGCAGTGATTTTGGAGCCCAAAAAATAAAATCAGCCACTGTTTCCCCATCTATTTGCCATGAAGTGATGGGACCAGATGCCATGATCTTAGTTTTCTGAATGTTGAGCTTTAAGCCAACTTTTTCACTCTCCTCTTTCACTTTCATCAAGAGGCCCTTTAGTTCTTCTTCACTTTCTGCCATAAGGATGGTGTCATCCGCATATCTGAGGTTATTGATATTTCTCCCGGCAATCTTGATTCCAGCTTGTGCTTCTTCCAGCCCAGGGTTTCTCATGATGTATTCTGCATATAAGTTACTATATCACTGTTTTAATGGGACTCTCATAGAGGGCCAAAAGCCTCTAAGACTCAAAAGAATGCAGTCTGGTGGTGGGGTAGAAAAGTGGTCCTTTGCCCTCAATTGACTAGTGGTGAGCTCTCAGGCGCCAGTGATTTCATTCCTCTGTGCCTCACTTTCCTCACGTGCAGAATGACAGGTTGATGCCTGAGACCTCTCCTGTGTCAGAATTACAGGTTTTTCTATTTACTGGATGCAGGGTGAGATGGCATAATCGCCCCTGAGATGGCATGATTGCCCCTGACCTCTTTATGCCATAGGGGCTGCTGAGCACCCGCTCCTCTCTGCTTCCTCCACAGATGAATACCTTCGAGTCCTCAATGTGGGTGTGGCCGAGGTGAAGAAGTCCTTCTTGGGGCCCTTATCGCCATCCTGTAAGATGGTGCAGATGATGAGGCAGTTTCTGTACCGTGTCCTGCCTGAGGACTCCTACAAGGTCACCACCGGGAAGCTCCACGTGGCCCTCACCCGGTTCACGGATGGAGAGAGTGTGGTGGTTTCGGAGTATACGTCCAAGGAAGAGCTCATTGAGGCAAGGGGGCGGGACCTGGGTGCGAGGGCGGGGCCGAGTGGGCGGGGCCAGGAATAAAGGGCGGGGCCGGGTGGGCGGGGCTGGAAATGAGAGTGGGGCCGGGAAGCTGGGGCCTAAAAGGAGAGACTGGTCTTGCTTTTTTGACAGGCCTCTGGCAAGGTCCGCCTGTCTGCCTCACTTCCTTCTATTTTCCGCTTCCCAAGTTCTTCCCTCCCTTCGGGCTCCTGCCATCCGTCTTTCTGTCAGGCAAGCTGTGAAACGAGATGGGCACAGAGAGACGCCAAAAACGAATCAGACTTGGTCACCATCCTGCACTTGAGCGCTCAGAGTCCCGCCCGTTTTGCCTCTGCCTTGCCCTCTGCTCTGATCCCGCAGCTTCTCAGAGGCCCGTCTGTATCATCAGCAGAGGTCCTGTGGCTCCTGTCGGCCCGGGCTGCAGGGTTTCCCCGCTGAGTTACTCCCAGGGTGTGGGAACGGCCTCGCTTCGCCCTCTCTCTTCCTTTGGTCCTTGATAAAAAGGATTGCGTTATCATGAAATGGAAAGAGGGCTCTGATGGTGCACTTTTCTAAGCTCATTAATATAATTTAAAAAATAATTTTATTTACTTATTTGTTGGCTGCGCCGGTCTTTGTGGCTGCACGGGCTTTTCTCTCGTTGCAGGGGGTGGGGCTACTCTCTAGTTGAGGTGCAAGGGCTTCTCATTGCGGTGGCTCCTCTTGTTGCTGAGCCCTGGCTCTAGGGTGCTCAGGCGTCATCAGTTGCTGCTTCTGGGCTCTGAAGCACAGGCTCAGTAGCTGTGGCGCACGGGCTTAGTTGCTCCGAGGCATGTAGGACCTTTCTGGAAACCAGGGATCTAACTCATGTCTCCTATACTGGCAGGTGGATTCTTTACCACTGAGCCATCAGGGAAGCCCCCATTAATATAAACTTTAGTTATGAATCCTTCATGTTGAAGAGTGCTATGGATATGCCCAATTTTCTTTCAGGACAAAGGGGTTGAGGCCACGCCCCTCCACCCTTATTTCCACTCCCTTTCCCTCCTCTGAATGCAAGGCCCTTGCTGCCCATCCTCACTTCCCCAGACTGGCATGGCTTTGATCCCGGTGAGGGGGATGAATAGACAGTGGGCATGGACATTTCCTCCAGCCGCCTCATGTCCCCTGGGTTTATTAGCACCCAGTTCTTCAAGACTTTTCTCTCCCCAGTCCTCTTCCGCCACTTTCCCCTCCTACTGATACCAGCCAGAGCAGGTCCAGCAAAGCAGGCCCTGTGCCTTTGTTCCTGCTGTTCCTTCTGCCTGGGATGCCCTTCCCCCTTTCTACGCCACTTCACCTGCTCAGTGAAACTCCAGTCACTCCTGCCAGGGAACTTTCCTTCATTACCTGCCAGCCTTGCACCCCCTGGGTTGGGCACTTCTTTGGGGCCACGTTGCCCATGCCCACCTCTATCACAGCCCTGATCACCATGTACTGTCACCTACTTGTTCTCCCTCTTTGAACATTCCCAAGGGTGGGCATATCCCTTGATTCCAAAGGATCAGATTCCAAAGGCCCAGGCCGGATAAATAGCAATGGTTGCTGAATTCCACTGGATTCATGGAAATTTGGGGCCAGAAGGAAGCCTGGAGATCACTGAGGCCGCTCTGTCCCTTTAAAGCTGGGACACCCCGCCCAGACCAACCAAGGAGGTTACCAAGGACCCAGCCAAGAACTGACTTGGGGCTCCACTTCCCAGGGCAAGGCCTCCACCTTGGTGTAAGGAGGGCCAGGCTGGTGGTGGCCAGAGGCTGCTGGTGAGTCCTCTCCACTCAGCCGCCATGCCTCGGGCACCTCAGCCCTGTTCTCTCCCCACAGGCCCTGTATTGCAGCTGCTTCGTCCCGGTGTACTGCGGCCTTATTCCTCCAACTTACCGTGGCGTGGTATGTGCTTCAGTGTGGGAGGGGGCGAGCTGGGGTCCAGGGGGGCCCCTATCACCCACATCTGTGAGGGATGGTCTCAGAATTCAGTGGGAAGACCACAAGAATTGAAAAGGCCCTTGTGTTTTCCTACGCAGAATTCCCAATGTAGATGGATTTCTGGGGTTTTAAGATGACCTTTCTCCCCCTGGGCTGGGCTTCTTTCTGCACCTACCAACCCATTACTGAGCCTGGCAAGTCAAGGCTCCACAAGTTTGCAAGATTTTCCTAGTAGGAAAATGCAGTCAGTGTGAGACTGCGCCTCTAACCAGCTTCAGCTGATGCAGATGCTGCTGGTCCACGGACCACACTCTGAGCAGGAGGATTTAACCCATATCCCCTCCTCATTTTATATCTAGAGAAAATGAGATCCAGAGACTAGGAGTCAGCTAGCAGATGGACCCTCAGTGCATGCCATCCATGTAATTCTCAGGCGCCCAGAGAGTTGGAGCCTCTGTGTCTGTGATCCTTTATTCATAGTTGAGGGAACAGAAGCCCCAAGAGGGAAAGGGACTTGAGGGTGGACACTTGGTGGTGAGGAGGGTTCTGAAGGGTTTGCAGGGGGAGGTCTGACCTCAACAGAGGGAGGCAACTGGGATCTGCGGCAGCGTGGAGGGGGAATGTCTCACAACCTGCTCGGACTCACTGCAGGTACACCTTCTCATAAGGCCCTGGGGTTGTGTTCCATTCCCCAGCCCTGCCCTCAGCCATTGAGGGACTTCACAAAAGATGACTATGACAACTTTATACAGAGCATGGATGCCCCTGAACCTTGGTGTCAAAGCGTCTCCCGAGGGACCCATTTCCTTTTTTTTTTTTTTTGGTCTTACCATGCGGCCTTCGAGATCTTAGTTCCAGACTAGGGATCAAACCCATGCCCATGCCCCCACACCCCTCCCCTCCCACTGGGAGGGCAGAATGTTAACCTCTGGACCATTAGGGAAGTCCCAAGACCCCTTTCTTTGATGACCTGAGCGGGGGAGAGGGCCTGTGACCCCAGATGAGCATTTCTCATGGGCACCCCCTGCCCCACAGCGGTACATCGATGGGGGCTTCACCGGCATGCAGCCCTGTTCCTTCTGGACTGACTCCATCACCATCTCCACCTTCAGCGGGCAGCAGGACATCTGCCCGCGGGACTGCCCTGCCATCTTCCATGATTTCCGCCTGTTCAACTGCTCCTTCCAATTCTCCCTGGAGAACATTGCCAGGATGACCCATGCCCTGTTCCCCCCAGACCTGATGGTGAGAGGCACGAGGGAGCTGAGCGTAGGGTCAGGGAGAGCCAGGGACGGTGGTGGCGTGGGGAGGGGGACGGGGACAGGGGAGCCAGTGGGGCCCACTCAGTCCATCTGTGCTTTCCCCCTTCGCTGGTCCCTTAAACTTCCTTGTAAACCTGCATCCTGGCCTTGCTGCTACCCAGGAATGAACAAGTGCCCTAGGGGCTCCCAGCCTCAATTCTCTCCCCCTGATTATGTCAGAACCGCTGATAGGAATGTTGGCTGAACTCGCGCATTCTGACATTCAGTGTGGGGTCAGCAAACTATGGCTCAGGGGCCAAATCCAGCCCATCGCTTGTGAGCTAAGAGTGGACTTTCTATTTTTAAGGCATTGTTAAAAATAAAGAGAAGTGACAGAGACTGTGTGTGACCAGCAAAGCCCCAAATATTTACTATTTGGCCCTTTACAGAAAAGGTGTTATGGGCAATATCTCGGGTAACCCACCAGCATCCTCTGTAATACATACAGTTATTATTCCCATTTTGCAAGTGAAGAAACTGAGGCTGTGAGATGTCATATTCAGACAGCCACCAAGCCGATAAGTGGCCGCGCTGGGATTTGAGCCGAGTCTCCTAATTCCGCTCTTCCTACTGTCCAAATGCACCATCTTCGGTTCTGCTATAGACCGCTCACATTCTGCGGCCCAGGGGAAACTGATGGTCAGCTGTGAATGGTTTAACACCTTCATGCAGCATCACTATGGACACATGGTCAGGAATTGCCCCCCACTTCTTAGCAGATAGCAAGGGAGGAGTACGTTTTGAAAAGCCCATCAGATGAAGCTGAAGAGCAGTAGAAGCAGCTGCTTTGGGCCGGGGGCCGCCAGTCTCTGCGTTGCCGCACCCTTACTTCCTGGTGCTCCGCCTTGCAGATTCTCCACGATTATTACTACCGAGGGTATGAAGATGCTGTTTTGTACTTGAGGAGGCTGAGTAAGTACCATGTGGGGCAAGGAGGAAGTGGGGCGGGGGTGGGGTGGGGTAGGTGGGGCAAAGACAGAAAGTAGAAGGAGCGTTTCCCACAGTCTGTGAACTGGAGGTGCTTTTCAGCCAGAAGAGCCAGAAATGGGTGCAAGAACCCGACTGTCTTCATGTCCGGGACAGGCCGCTGTGGCCAGAATTATGGTCTCTGTGGAACGGGGGCTTTAAATTAACTGACTGGACTGTGTCTGCAGTTTTTGTACAGATAAATTTTCTGGATTTAAAAACTATGTTTAGGTTGGGACTTTGCAGGCGGTCCATTTGTTAAAATTTCACCTTCCAAAGCAGGGGTGTGGGTCAGAACCCTGGTCAGAGAGCTAAGAACCCACATGCCTCCTGACGAAAAAACCAAAACATAAAACAGAAGCAATATTGTAACAGATTCAATAAAGCCTTTAAAAAATGGTCGACATCAGAAAAATCTTTTAAAAAGTCAATATATTAAAAATAAATAAATAAAAATAAAAGCTAGGAAATACATAGCTGGTATCTCCTTGGAGAATTCCATTTTCACATCATTACATCTTCTTGCATTTTATTCTCTTTCCAGTGAAACAGTAGTGTCAGTGTAGAACTAAACATGACTAGTTTATGTTTGTGTGAGACTTTGAGTGACTTAGAGATCAAAAATTAAAGAGAAGAGCCCTCACCCTATGTTGGTTTGGAAAGCATGGTCCCATCCTCTGTGTATCCTCTGTGCATTATTTGATTTCAGTGGCATGTATTACACACTCTTAACTCCATGCAAACTTCTTTGTTAAAAGGAAATAAAAATGCTTTTCTATATCTAGAATTAATTCCATGGAGCATATTTCCAGAAAAAAAAATGATTCCTGGATCAAAGGATGTTTACCAAATGTTCACTTCAGTTCAGTTTTTCAGTTGTGTCTGACTCTTTGTGACCCCATGGACTGTAGCAGGCCAGGCCTCCCTGTCCATCACCAACTCCCTGAATTTGCTCAAACTCATGTCCATCAAGTCAGTGATGCCACCCAACCATCTCATCCTCCGTCATCCCTTCCTCCTGCCTTCAGTCTTTCCCAGCATCAGGGTCTTTTCCAAGGAGTCAGTTCTTCACATCAGGTGGCCAAAGTATTGGAGTTTCAGCTTCAGCATCAGTCCTTCCAATGATTATTCAAGACTGATTTCCTTTAGGATTGACTGGTTTGATCTCCTTGCAGTCCAAGGGACTCAGGAGTCTTCTCCAACACCACAGTTCAAAAGCATATATTCTTCGGACTCAACTTCCTTTATGGTCCAACTCTCACATCCATACATGACTACTGGAAAAAGCACAGCTTTGACCAGATGGACCTTTGTTGGCAAAGTAATGTCTCTGCTTTTTAATATGCTGTCTAGGTTCATCATCACTTTTCTTACAAGGGACAGTTCAGTTCAGTCACTCAGTAGTGTCCAACTCTTTGCGACCCCATGAACCATAGCATGCCAGGCCTCCCTGTCCATCACCAATTCCCAGAATCCACCCAAACCCATGTCCATCAAGTCGGTGATGCCATCCAGCCATCTCATCCTCTGTCGTCCCCTTCTCCTCTTGCCCTCAGTCTTTCCCAGAAACAGGGTCTTTTCAAATGAGTCAGCTCTTTGCATCAGGTGGCCAAAGTATGGGAGTTTCAGCTTCAACATCAGTCCTTCCAAGGAACCCCCAGGACTGATATCCTTTAGGATGGACTGGTTGGATCTCCTTGCAGTCCAAGGGACCCTCAAGAATCTTTTCTAACACCACAGTTCAAAAGCATCAATTCTTCAGCACTCAGCTTTCTTTATAGTGCAACTCTCACTTCCATACGTGACTACTGGAAAAACCGTAGCCTTGACTAGACGGACCTTTGTTGGCAAAGTAATGTCTCTGCTTTTTAATATGCTGTTTAGGTTGGTCATAACTTTCCTTCCAAGGAGTAAGCGTCTTTTAATTTCATGGCTGCAATCACCATCTGCAGTGATTTTGAAGCCCCAAAAAATACAAGTCAGCCACTGGTTTCCATTGTTTCCCCATCTATTTGCCATGAAGTGATGGGACCAATTGTCATGATTTTAGTTTTTTGAATGTTGAGTTTTAAGCCAACTTTTTCACTTTCCTCTCTCACTTTCATCAAGAGGCTCTTTAGTTCTTCGCTTTCTGCCATAAGGGTGGTATCATCTGCATATCTGAGGTTCTTGATATTTCTCCCAGCAATCTTGATTCCAGCTTGTGCTTCATCCAGCCCAGCATTCACATGATGTACTTTGCATATAAGTTAAGTAAGCCAGGTGGCAATATACAGCCTTGACACACTCCTTTCCCTATTTGGAACTAGTCTGCTGTTCCATGTCCGGTTCTAACTGTTGCTTCTTGACCTGCATACAGATTTCTCAGGAGGCAGATAAGATCTGGTATTCCCATCTTTTAAAGAATTTTCCACAGATTGTTGTGATCCACACAGTCAAAGGCTTTAGTGTAAGTCAATGAAGAAGAAATAGATGTTTTTCTGGAACTCTCTTGCTTTTTCTATGATCCAGCGGATGTTGGCAATTTGATCTCTGGTTCCTCTGCCTTTTCTAAATCCAGCTTGAACATCTCAGTTCACGTACCGCTGAAGCCTAGGTTGGAGAATTTTGAGCATTACTTTGCTAGCATGTGAGATGAGTGTAATTGTGCGGTAGTTTGAACATTCTTTGGCATTGCTTTTCTTTGATGTTGGAATGAGAACAGACCTTTTCCAGTCCTGTGGCCACTGCTGAGTTTTCCAAATTTGCTGGCCTATTGAGTGCAGCCTTTTCACAGCCTCATCTTTTAGGATTTGAAATAGCTCAACTGGAATTCCATCACCTCCACTAGCTTTGTTCATAGTGATGCTTCCTAAGACCACTTGACTTCGCACTCCAGAATGTCTGGCTCCAGGTGAGTGATCACGCCATCTTGGTTATCTGGGTCATTAAGACCTTTTCTGTATAGTTCTTTTGTGTATTCTTGCCACCTCTTCTTAATATCTTCTGCTTTTGTTAGGTCCATACCATTTCTGTCCTTTATTGAGCCCATCTTTGCATGAAATGTCCCCTTGGTATCTCTAAGACTAGATCTCTAGTCTTTCCCATTCTATTGTTTTCCTCTATTTCTTTGCACTGATCACTGAGAAAGGCTTTCTTATCTCTCCTTGCTATTCTTTGAAACTCTGCTTTCAAATGGATATATATCTTTCCTTTTCTCCTTTGCCTTTCACTTCTCTTCTTTTCTCAGCTATTTGTAAGGTCTCCTCAGACAACCATTCTGCCTTTTCGCATTTCTTTTTCTTGGGGATGGTCTTGCTCCCTGTCTCCTGTACAGTGTTTTGAACTGCATCCATTGTCCTTCAGGCAGTCTATCTATCCAATCTAATCCCTTGAATCTATTTGTCACTTCCACTGTATAATCGTAAGGGATTTGATTTAGGTCATACCTGAATGGTCTAGTGCTTTTCCCTACTTTCTTCAGTTTAAGTCTGTATTTTGTGATAAGGAGTTCATGATCTGAGCCACAGTCAGCTCCTGGTCTTGTTTTTGCTGACTGTATAGAGCTTCTCCATTTTTGGCTGCAAAGAATATAATCAACCTGATTTCAGTATTGACCATCTGGTGATATCCATGTATAGAGTCGTCTCTTGTGTTGCTGGAAGAGGGTGTTTGCAATGACCAGTGAGTTCTCTTGGCAAAACTCTATTAGCCTTTGCCCTGCTTCATTTTGTGCTTCAAGGCCAAACTTGCCTGTTACTCCAGGTATCTCTTGACTTCCTACTTTTGCATTCCAGTCCCCTATGATGAAAAGCACATCTTTTTTTGGTGTTAGTTCTAGAAGGTCTTGTATGTCTTCATAGAACTGTTCAATTTCAGCTTCTTCATTCAAGTCTGTGCCCCAGCCATTAATGCCGAAGAAGCTGAAGTTGAATGGTTCGGCAGATATCTGCAGAATATCTCAAAGATATTTTTGTGTGTATCCCTTGATGGGAAACATGACCTTGCCCCAATGCTGCTCTTGGCTATTTCTCCTTGGTTTCCCAATCCCTCCCTTCCCTAATTAACAACTGCTTGAACCTGCCCATTTGAACTCAGGGAAGGTTGAGGAGGCTGAATGAAGGCTGTGTCCTATAATCAAAGAAACAGGGGACACAGCAAGACTTTGTGCCTACGAGCTCTGCAGGGCCCTGTGGAATCATGGTGAACTTTTTCTGTATGTAGTTTAAATAATACGTGTTTTAGGAGTGAGATTAAAAGATTAAATGTGGTTTTTCTTCCCCCTAGGATATATGCATTTAAAAACTTTTTCTCCAAAACTGCCTCCTGCTTTCCCAACCTTCCTCTGTCCTGAATCTATTTTCTCCTGGGTCCTTTCTCCCAGCTAGGAGGATGGGGAGCAGGGCGGAGAGAATGTGGGCTCTGGAAGCAAGCGGCTCTGGGCCAGGACCCCCACCCCCCGAGCTGTGTGAGCTCCAGGAAATCACTCCACCTCTCTGAGTCTTGGTTCCTAATCTGTAAGAAGGGCTTAGATCCTGGTTCTCGACACACCAGCTGTGTGACCTTGAGTAAGTAACTCACCTCCTGGGGCCTGTTTCTCATCTGTACAAGGTGGCTGGTGGTGGACTGTATCTCCACGTTTTACTCCTAGCCATGGTCAATCCAGTCCACTGCCTGCTCTGACCTCGGAGACAGGCCCCTCCTCTCACCTCTCTGCAGAACCTCTCCGCAGACAGATGCCTCCTGGCCCCGATTGTCCTCTGACAACCCCTCCATCCTCCGCATTTGCACAGGGGACAGCTGGGAAGCTGAACCGCAAGTGTCCGAAAGGAGGACCACCTGAAGGCTGTGTGGAGGGGGGAGATGAGGCCTCACCTCCAGAGCCCCAGGAACAGGAGGGGCTGGCTAGGGCCTGGGCTCCTTCCCACTGCCAGCTGGGGTCCCTCCATTCTTTCCTCAGTGATGGTGTATGCTGAGGACTTGGGGTTTGGGGATCCCCTGTTTGGTTCTCGGATCTTGGAGCAGACACCAATTCCCTGCTGCAGGAAATCCCCCTACAGCTCAGACTGCAGCCTGGCTACCTGGCTGCCTCCATACCTGTCTCTCCCTTAGAATTCTCCCTTATCTCCCTCTCAGGGCAAGCCCCAGGGAGAGATACAAAGTGGATTGTTAAGCATCTCTCATCTCCCCTGTTTCTCAGGAACCCCTTATTTCACCCCTGGAAGAACCCCGCGACTCCTCACCCTTCCCCCTTCCACCCTTAGCTGGTTGGGACATTCTCACAGGTGTGAATTGTGGTCTTAAACCCAAGGATGAAACTCTAATAGTAGCGTTGCAGCCATCCACTCCTGAATTGGGGACAGTATATGCAGGATGGCAGATTTTCCCCAATGGCCCTGGAATCACTCCAAGTAGGAACAGACACAACTCATAAGGGAGATAATGTATCATGCTGGCTGCCAGCTGTTTTTGCTTCCTCTTCCAACTTGCCAGGGTGTGCATGGCTTTCTGAGTGCAAGCTTCAGCTCCAGCACCTAAACCCTCTTGGGTTTGATGGGACTGGAGTTTTCTCCTGGCACCAGATGCAGGCAGGAAATACTGACATATCCTGAGAAATTGTGGTTGGTGCCCAGAGCTACACTCTCTTAATCCCCACCTACCATCTGGGAGCAGAAATCGGAAGTCTGCTCCAGGCTCCTGCCTGTTTTCTGAAAGGGGGTCAGCTCCGGCAGGAAGCCACACCTTCAAGGTGTCACCCTCAACATCCTGGCATCCTCAGTCTCCCCCCTTCTAAAGGCTCACATTGAGTTAATTATTTCTGCCACCAGGTGAGCCTCCCTCTCCACCCCTGGCCTCCCCTGGCAGTAGCCTTCTGCCAAAACAAAGGGCACTGCTTGCTGGCATCCTTCAAAATCCGCCTTCCCACACAGATGCCTGGACATGGGTGCTGAGTGAGACAGGAGTTCAGAAGTGGCCACGTTTGAAATATCTATCCCATACCCAAGCATGCCCGGCCAGGTCGATCTTCCTGCCTCCCTTCCTCCTGCTCACAGTTGGATAGGTTTTCACACACACACACACACACACACACACACACCTGTGAAACCAGCACCGCAATCAAGACTGGGAGCAATCCATCAAGCCCCATTTCCTCATGCCATTTGGGATCTCTCCCACCTTCCCTCATTCCCCCCCACCTCAAGCAAACCTTGATGTCTTTCTGTCATTATATATCAATTTTCATTTTTAGATTTTTTTTTTTGATAGATGGAGTCTTATAGTACAAATTCTTTTTTGTCTGCTTTTTTTCACTCAGCATGATTATTCTGAGATTCATCCGTGTCATTGCTTGGTATAAATAGTTCATTCCCATTTGCATTCCAATCAACTGTGTGAATATACCACAGTTCATTTATCCGTTCACCCTTTAATGGACATATAGGTTGTACCCAAATTGGGGCTGTTATGAATAAAGTTGCTATGTACATTTCCCGGGTTTCCCAGGTGGTGCTAGTGGTAAAGAACCTGCCTGCCAATACAGGAGAATGTAAGAGACATGGGTTCGATCCCTGGGTCAGGAAGATCCCCTGGAGGAAGGCATGGCAACCCACTCCAGTGTTCTTGCCTGGAGAATCCCATGGACAGAAGAGCCTGGCGGGCTGTGGTCCACAGGGCTGCAAAGAGGTGGACATGACTGAAGCGACTTAGCATGCACGCATGTACACTTCATGCTTGAGTTTCTGAATGGACAAAAGCTTTTATTTCTCTTGGGTAAATACAAAGGAGTGGAATGACCAGATCATATGGTGGAGGTATGTTTAATATATAATGTATGTATGCAAATATGTGTATAATATATACTATTTTAATATAAAATATAATGTATAAAATAGTAGTAAAACACACATAACATAGAATGTATCATCTTAACCGGTATAAATGTACAATTCAGTAGTGTTAAACATACATTGTTGTACAATCAATCTCCTGAACTTTTCCATCTTGAAAAACTAAGTCTATCCCCATTAACCAACTCCCCATTTCCCCCTTCCCCTAGGCCCTGACAATCGCCATTCTATTTCTATGAGTTTGAATACTTTAGATACCTCATGTCAGTGGAATTGTAATAGTATTTGTCTTTTTGTGACTGGTTTATTTCATGTATAATGTCCTCAAGATTCAGGCATGTTGTAGCATGTGACAGGATTTCCTTCCTTAAGGCTGGATAATATAGACCATGAATATAGACCAAATTTTCTTTTATCTATTCATTTATCAATGGACATTTGGGTTGCTTCCACCTCTTGGCTATTGTGAATAATACCGCAAGGAACATGGGTGTGCAGATATCTCTTCGAGATCCTGTTTTCAATTCTTTTAGATATGTATAGACTGAGACACATACCCAGAATGTATGTTCGGCTTTTTAAGAAGTTGGCAAATTATCTTCCAAAGTGATTATATCGTTTTACATTCCCAACTATGTATGAGGATTCCAGTTTCTCCACATTCTCACCAACACTTGGTATGGTCAATCTCTTTTATTTTTTGTGTTTAAAAAAAAAATATTTATTTGGCTGCACTGGATCTCAGTTGCAGCATGTAGAATCTCTTAGTTGCGGCATTTGAGCTCAGCTGTGGTATGTGGGATCTAGCTCCCTGACCACAGGTTGAATGGAATCTGAGCCGCTGGATTCCCAGCCACTGGAAGTTCCCTGGTCAGTCTTTTTAATATTAGCCATTCTAATAGGTGTGTTGTGGTATCTTATTGTGATTTTAATCGGCATTTCCTTGATGACTAATAATATTGAACATCTTTTCATTTGCTAATTAGTTGTTCAAGTATTGGTGAAGTGTCTGTTCAACTCTTTTGCCCAATTTCCTCCTATACCTTTAATGGTTAAGCTTTATTTTTTTGAATTGTTTTAGATTTACAGGAAAAATATGAAAATAGTACAGAGAGTTTCCATATACCCCACATTTAGGTTTCCCTATTATTTTATGTCTCACACTTGTTAGATACTATAGCATAGTACATAAATCATTTGGTATGTACTATGGTGTATTGTTTATAATTAATGAACCAATATTGATGAACTGTTACTAACTGAAGCCCATTCTTTATTCAGACTTCCTTAGTTTTTACCTAATGTCCTTTTTCTGACCCAGTATCCCATCCAGGATCCCAAGTCACATCTAGCTGTGCCGTCTCCTCAGGCTCCTCTTGTCTGTCACGGTCGCTCAGACTCTCCTTGTTTTTACTGACCTGTGTACTTTGGCCATCTGATGCAAAGAACTGACTCATTTGAAAAGACCCTGATGCTGGGAAAAATTGAAGGCAAGAGGAGAAGGGGATGATGGTTGGATGGCATCACTGACTGAGTGGACATGGTTTGAGTAAGCTCCGGGAGTTGGTGATGGACAGGGAGGCCTGGCGTGCTGCAGTCCATGGGGCAGGGACATGAGAGTCGGACATGGGTGAGCGGCTGAACTGAACTGTGCTGTACTTAGTCGCTCAGTCGTGTCCGACTCTTTGCAACCCCATGGACTGCAGCCCGCCAGGCTCCTCTGTCCACGCGGATTCTCCACACAAGAACACTGGAGTGGGTTGCCATGCCTTCCTCCAGGGGATCTTCCCAACCCAGGGTCTGAACCCAGGTCTCCTGCATTGCAGGCGGATTCTTTACTGTTGAGCCACCAGAGAAACCCAAGAATACTGGAGTGGGTAGCCTATCCCTTCTCCAGCGGATCTTCCTGACCCAGAAATTGAATCAGGGTCTCCTGTATGGCAGGCGGATTCTTTACCAGCTGAGCTACCAGAGAAGCCCTTTTAATGAACTACTGGCCAGATATTTTGTAGGATGTCCCTCAGTTGGGGGTTTGCTTGATGTTTTTTCTCATGATTAGCCTGGGGTTGTGGATTTGGGGGAGGAAGACAACTGATGCAAAGTGCCTTTCTCGTCACATTGTATCGAGGATACGTGCTGCCTACGTGATGTATCACTGATGACATTGGTCCTGGTCACCTGGCTGAGGTCATATTTCTGGTGTTTCCACTCTAAAGTTACTCTTTCTCCTTTTCATACCGTACTCTTTGGAAGGAAGTCACTATGCAAAGCCCACATGCAAGGAGTAGATTATTTTCCGCTTCTTTCAGGGCCGAAGTATCCACTGAAATTATTGGGAATTCTGCATGAGAGATTTGTCTCTTTCTTCCCCATTGACTTACCTATTCAATCGTCTATTTATATCAATATGGACTCTTGAGTACTTATTTTTTACTGTGAATTATTATTCAGTCCTACTTTATTTATTTTGTTAGTCAAATTGTTCCAGTTTTGACCACTGGGAGCTCTTTCAATTGGCTCTTTGCCCATTTACAAAATGGAATTGGTTGTTTTCTTATTAAGAGCTTTTATATGTCCTCTATAAATGCACTTTTTCAGAAATACTATTTGCAAATACTTTCTCCCAGTCCATGATTTCTCTACCCAACTCCTTAAGAGTGTCTTCTGAAAAGGAGAATTTTTTATTTCAGTAGCGTCCATATTAATTTTTATTCTTTGTGGATCATGCTTTTGGTGTCTTTATCTAAGAAATCTTAGCCTCATTCAAGATTACAAAATATCTCTCTCCTTTGTTTTCTTCTAGGAAATTTTTAATATTTTAAAATACAAAGGTTTTATTATTAAAAACCAAATAACTGAGTCACGGTGAACTCAGTTCAATTATTTTAGGCAATTACAGTGTACAAGGAGATTAACATTTACCAGTAAGAAAAAAAGGTATAGGCAATTAATTTCTTAGAGACATTAGTGATTGGAAGGAGTCTGGGGAAAAGGTAATGTTCAGTCTGTAAAACAAAACAAACAAAAAAAATGACCCCCAAATTAAATAGAGCTATTTTTGCAATTTTATTAAAAATTCAGTGTTTTAATAATTAGGTGAAAAAGGATATGTGCCCTCCAAAGAGTCACTCCACTTGCACCAAAAGACTTGGTCCTTTTTTTCCCTAGTAGAGCAATATTTCTTTTTATTTTTTAATTGACATATAATTAGAGATATAATTGACACAGAGCATTGTATTAATGTCAGGTGTACAGATGATGATTAAAAATTTGTGTATGTTGCAAAATGACCCTCACAAAAAGTCTAGTTATGAGGGAGGCGGGAGGGGGGATCGGAATACAGAACACATGTAAATCCATGGCTGATTCATGTCAATGTATGGCAAAAACCACTACAATATTGTAAAGTAATTAACCTCCAATTAATAAAGATAAATGGGGGGGGAAATCTAGTTACTTCCATCACTACACAGAGTTATAAAAAACCTTTTTTTTTTCTTGTGATGGGAATTTTTAAGATCTACTCTCTTAGCAACTTTCAAATATTCGATAGAGTATTGTTAATACTAACTCTAGTCACCAGATTGTACATTCCATCCTGTGACTTATTTATTTTATAACTGGAAGTTTGTACCTTTTGACCCCTTCACCCATTTCACTCACTCCCCACCGTTCTTCCAGAGGCTTTTCATTCTTTTATTCTTTCTTTCATTCTTTCATTCTTTTAGGTTTTCATTTATGTCTGTGATCTATCTTTTAAGTTAATTTTTTATAAGGGACAAGATATAAATCTAAGTTCTTTGTAAAAAATGGGTATCATATTATTAGATATAATATTATTATTTATATTATATTATATTTAGATATATCATTATTTAGATATATTATTCCAGCGTTGTTTGTCGAAAAGACTTTGCTTTCTCCATTGAAATAACTTTGCATCTTGGACTAAAATCAGTTGTCTATGTATGTCATGGGTCTGTTTCTGGACCTTCTGTTTTGTAGAAGAATCTATCTTCTGTTGATAGATTTACCCGTCTTTAAGTCAGTACCATACTGTCTTGATCACTACAGCTTTATAATAAGTCTTGAAGCCACGTAGTCTTAGTTCTTCAGCTTTTGTTCTATTTTCAAAGTTGTTTTCGTTATTCTAGGTCCTTTGTATTTTCATATGAATTTTTTTAAATGGCTTGTGAATTTCTACACTGAAAGCAATCGTTATTCTAGGTCCTTTGTATTTTCATATGAATTTTTTAAATGGCTTGTGAATTTCTACACTGAAAGCAATCACATTATATTTTTCTTGTCAACTTACTCTCTCATCCTCTGCAATTACCACCTCAAACCTTCTGCCCCGACCTCCAGTCTCCTCTACCTGGCTTCCTACTTCACAGACAAAACCAAAGCCGTCAGAGGGGAGTTCTCTCGACGTTGTGCCACCGAATATACAGACTCACCTTTCCCTGACCCTTCTTATCATATGTCTAGAGCTCACCCACCCACCTGGGCTCAGACCCCATTCCTGTCTCAGAATTCTCCAATTTTTCATCATTCCCCCTCTCTCTGCAACCTCCATCTCTCCACTGGATCCTTACCAGCAATGTTTAAATCTACCCCAGCCTTCTATCAATACACAATCACTCAATATAAATTCAAGTAAGTAAAGAAAGGCTGTTGAAAAGCACTAATCCAGGAGTTCCCTGGTGGCCCAGGGTTAGCATTCTGGGCTTTCTCCACCATGGCTGGGTTCAATCCTTGGCCAGGGACATGAGATCCCTCTAGACACAAGGCAAAAGCAAAACAAAAACAATGACAAGCACTCATGCTGTTTATGAAAATAATTTGGGAAACCATTTTTTGCAAACATCATGCTGATGTCAGGGGTTAGAAATGCCACCTGTGACCCCATGCTGTTGTTTTTCCTAGATGCTGCTTATCTTAATTCTCCTTCCAAGAGAGTGATTTTCCCCCGGGTAGAAGTGTACTGCCAGATAGAACTCGCCCTTGGCAACGAGCGTCCCGAACACTGTCAGCCGAGCCTCCAAAGAGAGCCGGCCAGTCCAGAAGAATCCAGACAACTTCATACACAGTGGGCTCCCAAAGGGGATGAAAGGGGTGGCCGTAGTCCACCTCTGTCCCCACCCCTGCAGGCACCTGAATCCACAGGTGACTGGCCTGTGGAGTCACCTGTTTCATCACCTGCATCGCCAGCAGCCTCATCACCATCACGTTCTCCAGCTGACTTGCCACCTGCGTCACTCCCAGCTGTGCACTTACTCCCCAGCTCAACACCTGGGCTGTCACCTGTATCACCATCACAGCAGATACAACCGACTGGATCTCCACCCCAGTCCCCACCACCCCAGGCATCTGTGTCACCCAGGTCATCCCTGGGGCCTTCCACTGTGCGGGCACCTCCAACGCTGCCTGGATATTCTTCTTCAGCATCACCTGCACAGCCACCTGCGGAGGCACTGGGCCCAGAACAGCCCCAAGGTATGGACCCTTCTGGCCTCTCTCAGCTGCCTCACATCCGGAGCCCACTGGCAAGTATGTGATGATGTGGTAGCTAATAGCCATTGCTTTGGAGGGGTGTGCTGGTGAAGTTAGTTAGCCCTTAGCTTTAGTGGCTCTACTGGTTATGAGGAGAGGCCACCGTGAGAGGGCAGTGTACTTGGCTTTTTGTTTTTTCCTTTAGTCTGTGCATACATCGCTTCATTTGTGTCCGACTCTTTGCGACCCTATGGACCATAACCTGCCAGGCTCCTCCGTCCATGGGATTCTCCAGGCAAGAATATTGGAATGGGTTGCCATTCCCTCCTCTAGGGGATCTTCCCGACCCAGGGATCAAACCTGTGTCTCTTATATCTCCTGCATCGGCAGGCAGGTTCTTTACCACTAGTTCCTGTCTAGTGATTCTCAAAGTGTGGTCCCCAACCAGCAGCAATAACACCACCTGAGAACTTGTTAGAAATAAAAATTCTCAGGTCTTACCACATACCTACTAAATCAACAATTCTAGGGGTGGGATCCAGCTGTCTGCATTTTTAACCAGCCCTCCCAGTTCTTTCACCCTCCCACGTTTGAGAACTGCTCCTCTCGTAGATTTTTATTGTGAAAGCCACTGTGCCTGGGCGGTGGCACTCGAAGAGCAGTCTGTGGACCAGTGCCAGTCTCTGAATTATTGTTACTTGTGCACAATGAAATGAGTGCAGAAAGTGAGACCAAGCATTTTGAAACATTTATAGCAATCAGATAGAGCCGTGACGTTCAAGAGTTTCGTCATTTTCCCACTAGTTCATCTGTAATGTATTTTACCAAAGTACTAGTCCATTATGGATTGTAAGTATGATTTTTAGAAATTGGTTCTTCAGTACAGGTAGTTTGAGAAGCACCTCTCTGGGGGCTTCAAAGATGAACTGTTCTCAATTCCTCACTCTCAGGAAATCTCCCTTCAGACAGAGGGAAGGGCATGGATGCTAACTTCAAAAATACAAGAAGAAGTTCTTAAGTACTATGTAAGCAACAAAAACAGTGTTGAGAGTACTTAAGAGAAAAAGATCACCTCTCTCTGGGGGGGGAGTAAGGAAGGCTTCTCAGAGGTGAGGGGTTATTTGAAAGGGGCAGGATTTTGACAACTGTGGTTTGTGGGATCTGACCAAGTAGAAAGAATGTTTCAGATTTTGTTTATTCTAGAGGTCTGGGTGCAGAGAAGGAGGGCACAAGATGCATTCAGCATGAAGAGGACACCTGTTTGGCTCTGTAGGTGGTCTGGGTGGGGACCAAGGGAGAGAAGTCCAAGGGATGGAATCAGGCCAGGCTGTAGGGTCTTCAGGGTCCATCGGTTGGGCTTTCATAGTTATTATGATAAACAGCAGCACAGGTTAGCAAGGCTTCCTTCTCTGTGATTCTGCCCCAGGTCATGTGTGACCCCCTCCTTTTTCTGGAGTAAGTTCACTTTGTCTTTTTTTTTTTCTTTCTCTCTTTGGGAATAGGTTCACTTTGCCTTTTATTTTGTTTTTGTTTTCTTGTCTTCCTTTCTTTCCTTTTTTTTTTTTTTTTTTTGGAATAGGTTCATTTTGATTCTTTTAATCTTGAGACAAAAATACCAGAACATTAAGAGTCAGAAAGTTGTTCAAAGTATTTCACTTGCTCTCTTATTCCCGGTTAAATGAAATGCATTTATTTTATGTTATCACATTAGTGCTTAAAGCCAGCCATCTTCAGGGGCCTGAACAATCGTGGGTCCGGAGTTGGCATTCCTCACTCGTATCGGGGGTTGGCAGAGGGTACAGAAGCCCGATGGTTTTCCACTACAGACAATATTATCCCTGGGAGACATTTGGCAGTCCCTGGAGACATTTTTGGTTGTCACCTGGTGGGAAACGTCTAGTCAGGAGCAGCCAGAGATGCTGCTAAACATCCTACAATGCTCAACCCTTACACCAAAGACTTGCCTGGCCAGTGGTGTGAGCAGTGTTCAAGGGGGTCGAGAAGCCCTGCTGGGTCTCAGCAGTGACATCTGAGGCCATCAGGAGGAGTTGGAAGGAGTGTTGCCCCCAGGGGTTCATGTTATTTGTTGTTTTGCCATGTTATTGTTGGGGTGGGAGTGTTGCAGAAAGTCCTGGGAAAAATCCATAAACAAAGGAACCACAAATAGATATGGGGAAGTGAGGGACAGCCAGCAGGTCCCCAGATGAAAGGTCTCCAAGTTCCTTAGATAGACAAACACGCTAATTTATTCCATATTATTATTATTTACATGTGTTACATAATTACACCTTAATATTCATGTATTATATATCCCCATACTCATAGGAAACATGTAAAGAGCTTACTTAAGAATAGTGGCCATGATGGGACTTCCCTGGTGGTCCAGTGGTTAAGACTCCATGCTTCCAATTCGTGGGAAGTGGATTTGATTCCTGGTCAGGGGAACAAAGACCCCACATGGCCGCAGCATGGCCAAAAAATTTTGAAAAGAATACTGGCCATGAAATGATTTGTATTTCCTATTCCAGTAAAGAAGACAAAAAAACATTACAGATAGCAGATGATGGAAGGTTCAGGGCCCTGTGGGGGATTTTCTTGAAAACTTTCCCTAACACAACTGGCTGCTTTTTAGGAGAGAATTGTTGATAATATTACGTCAAGGGTTAGCTTCAGGCCTTCCCGCAGAGGCTGCTGCCCTGGATCTCAGTCAAATCCCCAAATATGATTCTGGTCCCAAATATGAGAATTTAAGAAAAAGAGTATCTAAACATTCTCACTTTCTTCTTATTGTTATTTCAAAAATGACTAAGTACTCCTCCTCCCCGTCCCCATCTCACTCATGCCTTCTGTATTTTTATTTTTGGCTGTAGCTCCCTTTGCCTCTTCAAATTCGAAAAGCACCGTGCCTCTGGCTAATGTGAAGGAAGCCGCCAGCAAACCTCACGCAGTGTGAGTGTCTCCTTGATTGGGGACAGTTTCTTTCCTTCGGCTGGGGAGGAGGCCCAGCTAAATGATACTTTCCATCTCTTTAGCCGCCTGGGGATCCTCTTCTGGATGTGATTACAGACCACTACCTCCCTTCTTTCTCCAGTGGGGGGACACGGGGACGTGAGTCTATTCCTGCCGACAGTGGCATTCCCAGTCCCCACTTTGCGCACTGGGGCGTGTACCTCCTCTGGATGCGGGAGGGGGGAGTGTGCGCCCTTCCTCGTACCCGACTCTCTGGGGGTGTCTCAAGTCAAGAGAGCTGGCAGGCCTGCTGCACCCTAGCCTTGGGTGGGTCCTGCACAGTGTAAATGAAGGGGACTCTACCCCAAATCTCCCTTAATCCAAATTATTTTCTAACAGCATAAGAAGGGGGCTAATACTGCTATGTTGCAGATTGTCTCCAGAAAATCTTCTTTCATAATGCACATCAACTGTCTGGGTTGTGTAACATGTGCTCAGTTGTTATCCTTGCAGCTATTACGAGAGGGTAGGGGAAACTTTTTTTTTCTTAACCTCTCTGGGAATCACAATACCCAGGCTCCCCTGCTGACTGAATGCCAGTGGGGTTGGCCGGTGAAGGCACCAGCAGGAGATCAGAGAGTAAATCAGGGTGTTTCTATTCACCAACCTCATCCCTCCCCTCCTTGGGGTAGCTCTGGCAGTGGCTGAGTTTTCCTAGGGCCACAGTCAGAGAAAAGGGCCCAAGGCACTTTTATTTTTTATATTCTCACTCGGTATCATACCCAGGATATTAAAACATACCTGCTTCTCACATTAAGTATAGTTTTAATTATAAAATTTTTGGAAAATGTTTACATAAATAATTTTGTGCTTGGGCATAAATTATGCATTTTGTTCACGTGATAGCTTACTTTATTGCATTGACGTGTAACTGTATAAAAGTTTGAGTTTCATTTGACTAGTGGGCATGATGTTACTTAGATAAACATTCATTGATTACAATGTAAAAGTTCACTGGGGAACTCTGATGTTCAGCCAGGGTTGAGAATCATAACATTGGTGCATCTGTCTACCTTCTGAGCTGGAGTGGAGCCCTGTCATTAACCAACCATCACTTCATCTCTTTGTCCAGGGAGAGCCCTGCTGAAGAGTCCAACTGGGTGAGCAAGGTGTTCAAGAAGAACAAACAAAAGACAGATGGCCCCAGAAAAGGCTCCTTCAGACATCCACGCAAGATAACAGGCCGCAAAGCACAGTGAGCATGATCAATGTTTCTCATCCCACAGAAAGGGAGCGGTCTGCAGGAAGATGATAGGGGTAGTGAGGGGGTCAGTAAGGATCAGCATGAGGAGCTGGGCTTCAGAGTTGGATGCATCCAACATAAAATCCCTGCTCAGCCAGTCTTACCCAGGGAGTGTGCTTAGGACTCTTGGTCTTTCTGAGCCTCTATCTCCTGATCTGTAAAAGAGGGCTAATGCCAACTTGTAAGGCCGTTGTGAGGGTTTAACTAGGTCAACTGTGTAACTTGCTTCGCAGAGTGCAAGATGTGTAATAGCAGTCAATAATTAGTAGATATTATGGTTATAACTCCTAGAAGTGAACTAGCTATGTCTTAGCTTCTGAATAGAACTCTACTTAAAGAAGATGGTTCTTTGGGACACTAGTCCACCTGCTAGTCCAGGTGTAACTAGTCCACTAACCCTCTAGTCCATCTGCTATCTTTTGGAATAAAGTTGTCCACTAGTCTGCTAGTCCACTAGTCCATCTGCTATCTTCTGGAATAAATTTGCTATTCCAGTAGTCCACTAGTCCATCTTCTGTCTTCTGGAATAAAGTTGCTATTCCTTGTCCCATGCTAAAGTCACTTCAGTTGTGTCTGACTCTTCATGATTCTATGGACTCAAGCCTGCCAGACTCCTCTGTCCATGGAATTCTCTAGGCAAGAATACTGGAGTGGGTTGCCATGCCCTTCTCCAGGGGATCTTCCCAAGTCAAGAATCAAACCCATGTCTCTTCTATCTCCTACTTGGGCAGACAGGTTCTTTACCACTAGCACCACCTAGGAAGCCCATTCCTTATCCCAGAGTGGGGAAAAAAAGAACTATTCTTAAAAACCCGACAGGTGGGTGCTCATGTGACTCACCATGTAGAGTTCCTAACTGTTGCCAACCTACAGCTAAAAGTCCTGACCAATGTAGGCCTGCTTCTAATTGCTTTTGACGCTATTAGATTGTTTTGGTTTAATTAGTCAAACTTTATTGAGCACCTACTAAATGCCATGGGGTCACAAAGAGTCAGACACCACTGAACAACTAAGGCCAGCACAAATGCCAAGCGCTCTTCCAGGTTCTGGGGAAATCAAGGGTGAATTCAGGGGCTTCCTTGGTGGTCCAGTGGTTAGGACTCCATGGTCCCAAAGCAGGGGCCACGCGTTCAGTCCCTGGTCAGGGAAGCTCTGCATGCTGCAGGGCATAGCCAAAAAACAAACAAACAAAAGATACTGGCTGATACAGCCAATAATGTCTGCCATGGCAGTATAAGGACTTCTCCGGTGGTCCAGTGGTTAAGACTCTGTACTCTCAATGCAGGGGACACAGGTTCAATCCCTCGTCAGGGAACTAAGCTCCTGCATGCCTCATGGTGTGGCCGAAGAAAAGCAAGATAAATTCAACTTGATCCCCAACTTTGAAGATTTACCCCAAAGTTTGATTTACATGGGTTTGATCCTTGGGTTGGGAAGATCCCCTGGAGAAGGAAATGGCAACCTACTCCAGTATTCTTGCCTGGGAAATTCCATGGACAGAGGAGCCTGGTAGTTTACAGTCCATGAGACTGCAAAAGAGTTGGACGTGACCGAGCAACTGCACCGTGAGGGTGCAGGACCCACAGGGCAGTCACTGGTTTCTGGACCTTATGGTCAGCGCAGCCTGGAATGGGCACTCTGTTCCTTGGTCTCCATCCTCAACACTTCCCTGACCTTTGAGTCTGCCTCTAGGCGCTCAGGGTCAGGTGCGGTCATGAGGATGTAGGAAGGTCTGCCTTGGGTGTGGGGAGCTTCTCTGCAGCTGGGATGCTCTCTGGGAGCCAGGTCCAGACTTGGCTCTTTGACTCCAGAGCCACACCTCTTCCCGTGCTCAGAAGAGTGGGAACCGTGCACTTCAGCCAGAGCTACCTTGGTTGATAAACTTCTAGGAATCAAGGTGCTGTACAAAGAAGCAGGATGTGATAGAAACAAACAAAACGATTTTCATAAGCTGTGGGAAATCTTGTTGTCAGTGAGTCACACATCGTGTGTGTGGTGTTCCTTTATAGAACAAGTCATGAAACTACTGGGAGGCAATATACCAGTTGATCTTAAGCAATTCCTTGCAGATTTATTGCTTTGAATTTCAAAGACAAGGTTAGGGGACCGGGAGGGGGTGGAATATATATATATATATATATGGCATAGAAAAGTAGAAGTGATCCAGGAAGAGGAAAGAATTGTTCGGAAACTATAGTCACAAGAGACACTGTCACATCCACTGGCTAGTCCTGGGGAAACTCCTGGTCTCCTGGCAGAGGAAAGAGTCTAGAATAAAAGCTCAGGATAGATGTTCTGTGTACTACTCTGGATGTGTCTGTGTCTGTGTATGTTTTAAATCAAACGTTCGATCTATACTCGGCATGGGTTGTATTAGTCAGTCATTGCTGCTTTGATAATGCTGTATATAACAAGCAACACTCTCCCCCTCACCGCCTGGGCCAAGATCTCAGTGGAATACAAAACAATCATTTTACTTTTCTCTTTCACAGGTCTGTGAATTGGCTAGGATAGCTCTGCCTAGGCATACAGTTTGGAGTCAAGTCTGTCCCTGTCCCTTTTATTCAGGACCAGCAGTAATGCCAGATACGCTCTTCTCCTGGGGCATGGCTAGATAGATGTATCAGCCTGGCTTTCCTCTGCTGGCTTATCTCTCCTCTAGTAAAAGTTCAGTGGTCATCTGACTCAGGATGTGTAACTGGCCTCAAAGTAGAAATACAGATTGAGGAACTGAAATACTGCCTACAGGCTACAGATGGAAAGAAGGAGATCCGTCTTGCTGATTGCTACTCACATCCTTCTTTTTTTTTTTTAATGTTTATTTATTTCTGACTGTACTGGGTCTTTGTTGCTGTGTGGGGGCTTTCTCTACTTGCAGCGAGCGGGGGCAACTCTCTAGTTGCAGTGCACAGGCTTCTCACTGTGGAGCATGGGCTCAAGGCACTCAGAGTTCAGTTGTTGCGGCTCATGGGCTCTAGAGTTTGGGCTCAGTTCTTGAGGTGCACCGACTTCGTTGTTCTGCAGCATGTGGGATCTTCCCAGACCAGGAATCAAGCCTGTGTCCTCTGCACAGGCAAACAGGTTGTTAACCACAGACCAAATCTGTCAGACTCCCCAAATTTCCACTATTAGAGAACCCTTCCTCTGGGTTACTATGGAGCCTCCCCCTATTCACAGGTAAATTTATACATTGGAAATCAATTATAATCCAATGAAAATCTTTTAATAGGTGAATTAAATAATAGCTAAAACTTACATAGTATTTATTATATTCCAAGCACTGTGGCACAGACAGGTTAAGTATAAGCCCGAAGTTACACAGTTGGTAGATGGCAGAGCCAGGATCTGAATCCAGAACATCTGTCACCAGGATTTTGATGTTAACCACTAAGTGGGCCAGCCTCCAGGGTAGAAGGAGCGCTGCAGTGAGAGTCAGAAGTCACAGGGTGTGGTGTAGCTCCTCCATGTGGACAGGAGAGGCCTGGAGATGCACTCGGACACGTGGCAAGGGGTAGGGCAGTCTAGCTTGGGTGCCGTGCTAAAGAGGTTGAACTTCGTCTGTGTTGCTGGGGAGTCGTGAGAGGATTTAAACAACAGAATGACATAGTCAGATTTGAAAATTATCCAGGGATATCCAGGTCCACACCCCAGCATTTCTCCAAGATGAGTTCTGCAGGTGTCTCCCTGCTGTTCCCCAGAGAGGGCAAGTGACTGGCTCAGGGTCACTCAGCAAGTGGAGGAGGGCTTGGAAATCAGGATTCCCAGTTTCCCCCCTTTGGTCTCATTTCCCCTCACATGTGCTTCCTTGGCTTCTCACATCCAGGTCTGCCCCCTGCCCACTTGACTTCTCTCTGATCTCCACCTCCGAAACAGTTTGGGTCGCCTACAGGCCTCATCCCAGCCGGATCCAGGAATACAGCTGCCCTGAGGTGTGGAACTCCCCAGGGTGTCCCTGGGGACCAGACACTGCCGGTCCTGTGCCAGGATGCCGTGGTGACCTCCGAGCCCCGTCAGCCCATCTTTCCTTCTGCCCCCATCTGCCTCTTCCTGGTCCCAGTCAAGGCCAACACTAGCCGCTAGAATGCCTTGTGCACCAAGAATAGAGCATCCTGTCCTTGAGAACTTGACTGCCACCTGCTGGAAAGTTGTCATAACATGCTGATTTTTTTTTGAACAATTGATTACCGACTACTTAAAAACTGTATGAACGACATACAACATAAGTGTGTCTGTGAAGTGCCTACCCTTTTGTACTGGCAGTGTATCCTTGTGCAGTGTGCAGTCCACACAACTGTACTCAGCATACTGGAGACCACTCTACCTCTTCCTGAAAAACCAAATATCAACCAGACTTTTGTAAGTCACAAAATATGGCAAACACACTTTCACCAACTCCCGCTTTGCAAATGGGATTCTGCTTTTGCAGAAGACCACTTGTATAACAAAGTAAACCCTCGAACTGGCTTTTGATACAAATTGAGATTTCCTATTTCCACATATCAGTGTGGCTATTTGCTCAGGATGCCCAAAGCATATGAAGCTGTGAGCAGTGTTCTCGGTGGATATAAGGGGAGGGAGGTACTAGATTTGGGACTTGCAGATGATGAATTTGTGTCCTTTTTCTAGGAAACTGTGAGCCGGGAGAGGAAACTTGAGCTGAAACGGGAGAGAACCTGACAGCCGCGAGGCTGAACCTTTTCCTCACTGTTCTCAGACGCCCTCCTCTCACATCAGGCCTTGCAAGGACCAGGGTCCCACCCACTACCAAGCCTGTTGGGGTAGAGGGTCCTGCTTCCCCCAGGCAAGAGCCTCCTTGTCTAAACATCCACCCAGCTTCCCTGGGGTCCTTCCGCTACTCTGCTCTGGACAGACAGATGGACGTCGGTACAGACAGACACTAAGAGTGGGCAGCACAGCCTCCTCCCAGGCAGCTGGGCTCTGAGTCCTCCTCCCAACCCAGCCTGAGTTTGCTTCTCCAAGATCCTCGTCCTCCCCCGGGAGTTCATCCACAGGGCAAAACTGTTGGGGGTCAGACAGAGCTGAGCCGTGGACGCCCTTTCCTGTTTCCTGCGGTGTCAAGAGACCACATCTTCCTCTGCTGTTTGTTTTTTGTTCACACAATACACAAAAGGCTTGACCTGGAACCAGCGGACTCCATCTCGGCCATTCATGGGAATCCCCTGGAGGCGCTGACCTGGCAAGAAGCCTTTACCAGCTTTTACCCCAGGGATTATTGGTGCAATTGGGGGGAGCGGGCGGCCCTGGTCTTCCCCAAGTCGTGCTGTGCTGACAGAGGAAATGGGAGGTCGTGTGTGCCCTCCCCTCCCCTTTCCCCGCCCAGATGAGGGCAGACTGTCTGCTGTTCACACCTCAGTGAAAACGGTCCACAAGTAAGAGGCCTTTAACTTCGATTTTTGCAGCCTGTCCAGGAAAAAAAAAATTAACTCACTGCTTGTGGATAAGTTCTGGCTCCAGCCAGACCCAGTAAGGAAAAACAGGCTGTCCACAGGGCTCAGATGCATGTGCTTAACAAATCCTAGAATGCAAATCCTAGAAGACTAGGTGGAAGACAGCCCTGCACTGTGGCCCCTGAGAAGGACACATGCAAATTTAAGCCCAAGTGGGTGGGAAGCTACGGCGTGGAGGCGGGTGGAACCTACATTGAACAGGACCATGTGAGGGAACAAGAGTCCACACACATCCTCTTCAGACGGCTCTAACTGGAGGAAACTAAGTGTACCTTCGAGAGACCTGAGAAGAACCAAAGCTCAGGTGTTCCAGCATCCGCTGCCTTCTCCAGGTCTGCGGCCCAGACCAGTCAAGGGAGGAGCCCGGGGAGTCAGGTGGAGCGGCCCTGCTGCCTTCCGTCCTTTGCCTAAGAGGGTCTTGCTGTTTGCAAGTGACTGTGTGCCCAGAGGCCCTGAGACATGTGAGCCAGGGGAGGGAGGGTTTCAATCTTGCACAACTCAGGAATGCTTATTCCCTGGTGTAAAAAGGAGAATTGAATATAATATTAACTATTGCTATAATTCAAAGCCTGTATTTGAGCCCAGATGCTCTGAGGGAGTTAGAGAATTGTTCTCGCCTGCGTTCCAGGGTGGCCAGAAAGAAAAAAAAAAAGATACAGGATTCCTGTTAAATTTTAATTTCCGATAAACAATGAATAATTACCTCATGTAAGGGTACCCCCAGCATTGCAATTATTTGTTGTCTATCTGAGGTTCAGATTTAACTGGGCCACCCATATTTCTTCTTTGCTAATTTTGGCAGCCCTAATAGTTCCTCTCTTCTTTTTATGCCTTGGGGGGGGGGGGGGGAGGCGGGGGTGGGACAGCAACAGGAATGGGTTGTGTTTTGAAATCAGAAGGTGTCCCTGGTGCCAAGGCCAGAACACTTGCTAATTTTCCAGACAAGCGTATCTGTGTGACGTCTACAGCGCGGCACCCCCGCAGCCCAGCTAACACCCAAACTCAGCCAGTTCTCTGCTGACCCCCTTACCCCATTATCTCTGGGTTTGTTTTTTGTGGAGTTATTTGGCTTTTTGTTTTGTTTTGTTTTGCCACCCTGCTCTCACAGGATTTTAGTTCCCTGAGCAGAGATTGAACCTGCGCCCTTGGCAGTGAAGTTGGAGTCCTCACCACTGAACTACCAGAGAATTCCCACCATTATCTCTGACCCACCCAGTTAGCCTCCTGACTTGTCAGGACACTAAGAGGTTAGTTCATTATGATGTTCTGTTATCACTTGCCCACCTTTCAAAAGTCTGTCAAAGCAGCAGGGTCTCCCATGCACCTCAGTGCTCTTGAGGCCTCCACGGTGAGTGGAGGGAACCCCGCCCTCAGACCATGTCCCACGGTCCTCTATGCCTCTTGGCACAAAATTGGCACCGCAGCCAGTGAGGGCTGTGAGCGGCCCCAGGGCAGGGGTTTTGTCTCGCGTCTGTGGATTTCAGAGCTAGCATTAGACCTGACACATAGTAAGTGCTCGATAAATATTGGCTGACGGTGGGCGGGCACTACAGTGGCTCTGAGAACAGCGTCCTTGGTGGTTCTGCCTGTAGCCTTCTGGGTGACCTGGAACACTCCCAGCCTCAGCATCCTCGTCCGTGAGACGACAGTAGTGCTGCTCTCTCCTGCCCTTCTCAGAGCATTAAAGCACACCTTCAAGAGCTGGGGAAAGGAAACTTACTTTTGAAAGAAGACAAGCTATGCATACAAGTTCCCTTTCCTCAGGTTGCTGCTGGAAGAACTCACGTGTTATCTGAGACAGGGGAAAGGAGGCTTTAGACAGCTTTCAATGGAGACCACATTTTCTGGACCAAAAACCAGGCACTGTATTCTGTCCATTTTTATCCTGGTTTGAGTGACCGAGTTTGGGTACCAGAGTTTAGGAATCATTAAGACAGATGATGCAGCATTAGGACTGGCCCAGATTTTCCTGGACATACAATTTCACTGTCACCTGAAGAATCACAGAGTTGTAGAATGAAAGTTGTAGAATGTCTTTGGTCTCATGTTCTCCCACCTGCCAAGGCTTTGGCATGATTTACTTTCAGTTTCAGTCTTACTTTCATAACCCCGTGAATGTCACCGTGCCCTGTCGTCAGTATCCCTTCTTTCCTGACGTCCACACCTGTGTCCTGAGCGTTGGAGCCTCGGTTTGGCCATCCTTGGCTGTTTGCTTTATTCCGTTCTGTAGTTTCAACCCCGTGTTTTCACGGTAGAACCCGGTTATTTTAAACGATCTGTTCTCACATCAACCAATGAAGGTAAATACAGCCTTGATTTTGGATGAAAAAAAAAAGAAAGTTGTAGAATGTCTGGAAGGCAAGAGTCTTATCTCTAAGGTCATCAGCCTGAAGGCAGCTGGATCAAAACCCAGGTCACCTGATACTCAGGCCAGGACACCTTTTTTTTTTTTTTTACTCCCTCAGCAAGTTGGTACCACAAGGATGGGACACCTGAATAGCATCTGGACAGGGCTGCCAGGCAGGGAAAAGGAGGCAGCCCCCCACAACCTTGCAGGCTCTGGACTGGCCTAGACATGGCAGGTGGCTCCATCTTGCCTCCATGGTGAATAATCCAATACAAGTCAGACTTCTGTGCAAATCAGTTTCTTTATTTGCTCAAATAACACAGTACAAAAGTGAGACTCAGATGCCAGCATCGGAAACTCATACCAAATACTTACATAACTTAAAGAACATCATTCCAAATAAGAAACTCTGTACAGAAGGTGCCTGACCCTCTTCTCAAAACTGATTCTGATCTTTCACATTTTAGTTCTGTGTTCCTGAACACTGCCTAAAATGAATCCATAAAATAAATAAACCTCCCCCACTTCTTGGGAGCAGCAATAACACTAAATGACTTTCAGAATCTAAAACTTTGCCTCACGTTTGAGGCCTGTCCCTGCTAAGTGCCCAAGTCTCTCTTGCCCTTGGCTTCTCCCTCTCCTCAGCTCTACCCTATGGAGCTTGTCACAACATCAACACATCAAGACAGAGTCCACCAAGGATAACAAGGATGGGTTGGCCATCCAGGTTTTAACACCCTCTCCCCAATGGCCATGAGTTCTAGGCAGTGTTAGAGGGCTGTGTTCATAGCCCTGTCAGGCAAGCATGCAGGTAATAGACACACAGCAAGTTGACTGACTGAACCAAGCTGTTGGAACTGTCGAGCCTTGCCTTGGTGCAAAAACAAAAAGGAGCCCATTTCCCAAGATACTTTTCTTCCATCAGCTGGAAAATCATCATCATAAATCTATAAATCCACAATGTCTCAGAAGTCAGTAGCACTTCCTGCAATTAGATGTTCTTGAGCAGTGCACGCTCATGCAACCATCCCTGGCAGTCTAGCTTGAAGCCCTCCCCCATTTCCTGAAAACTACGCAGATTATAGCTATCATAAGAATAGCAACTTACATAGACACGGCACTATGTAATTTCAGAACACTTTGTGTTGATTTTCTTAGTGACTTTTGGCAAATCCCCACGATTGAACCCCATTCAATTTCCAAATTTACTTTTAAATATCATTGCATGAATTATTTGGACTTCCCAAGTGGCTCAGTGGTAAAGAATTCTCCTTGGCAATGGAAGAGACGCAAGTTTGATCTCCAGGTCAGGAAGATGCCCTGGAGGAGGAAATGGTAACCTACTTCATTGTTCTTGCCTGGAGAAACCCATGGACAGAGGAGCCTTATAGGCTATAGTTCATGGGGTCGCAAAGAGTCAGACATGACTTTAGCGACTAAACAAGCAAAACATGAGATGGCAGAGCTGAAAGGCATCAGCTTGAGAGGATTCTAAGACAGACCAGTTGTCCCCACTATACTGCTTCCCCATCTAGAGGTTGCAGGGTTCCTGGGAGGTTCTACAAATCCATATGGGCATTAAGTACTGTTGGCAAGCTGAATAGATTATGTGATACCTGTAGCTGCACATCTGTTAAGTGCATGTGGATGTTCTCGTGAGAGATTAAGCATAGATGTATTTTTAAAACTAATGTCAGTCAAAGTTGCTCAGTCATGTCCGACTCTACGACCCTATGGACTATCCAGGCCAGAATACTGAAGTGGGTAGCCTTTCCCTTCTCCAGGGGATCTTCCCAATCCAGGGATTGAACCCAGGTCTCCCGCATTGCCGGCGAGTTCTTTACCAACTGAGTCACAAGGGAAGCCCATGAATACTGGAGTGGGTAGCCTATCCCTACTCCAGGGGATCTTCCTGACACAAGAATCGAACTGGGGTCTCCTGCATTGCAGGCAGATTCTTTACCAACTGAGCTATCAGGGAAGCAAGAGACTTATTTTAAAAACTAACATCTGAAAAAAGTATCAGCAGGTCTTCTACATGACATGGGCATATTTTTAGCCCTGGTGAACCAAGAAAACACCTGATAAAACAAACAAGGGTACATAAGTCAGCAATGGGCCCTCGGGTTGGCCCCAGAATGCAGAGGCCTTGCTCCAGACCAATGCCTACTGAGGTAACTCCCCCATTTCCTAACTACCAATTCAGAGGAAAACCACTGGTCTCACAATTCTAGTTGAGGACCAAGGCCTCCCAGAGAATGCCTAGCAGAATTGCCTGGATCTCAGGCATTCCATTCATTCATTCATTTGGTCAGTACTTAAAGATTGCCTCCAACTACGTGGGGTGGGTATATTTAGGCAAAAAGTGAAAGCACTTGCTATCTCTCTTTAGAGATATTTTAGCATCATACAACCAGATGGGTCACTAATCCAGCCCAGAATCCAAGGTCTGGAGAGGAGAGGGGACGTGGGACTCGTACAGGATTTTGGAGCCAAGTTCGGAGGTAGGTCAGCAGGTGGAGTCCTGGTCTCCTAATTCCCAGTCCAGTGCATTTCCCCCCATGGCCTTTGCCTCCAGTTTTGTAGAACACCTTGTTCATTCTCTATCTCAGTGAGCCCACGATGGTGCATGGACACCGAATGGCTGTCCACTCTTGTCTTCAGTCATGTCTGTGAAGCACTGGATTGGGAGAACACGGAGCATATTCAGGGTTTCCTGGCTGAAGCTATCAATGTTTGCATAGTTCAAGGGAACTTGAGTGCAAAGCACAGCTTTCAATCTGGACTCTGGATCTGAGAACTTGTGATGTTCTGGGAGGAGAAAAAGAACACAGATTTAAGCCATAGTCCAATTATGTATGGGTCCCACCCTGATAACAACAGACTTCTCATTAACCCACTAGCTCCCACCTCTGGGTCTCTGTTCCCAGAGTACCTCCTGCCTGCAGTGTCCTCTTGGTCCTTTTTCCCCATCGACAGCCTCTCCATCCTCAAAGGTCAAAATCAATGCCTGCTACCTCCTGGAAGGCTCCCAGAACCAAATTGCTTTATTGGCCACAGTTAGTGCTAATTTGGCATTTAATTGATATTTACTTTTATTATCAGTAAATAGTCTGTCTTTTTCCATTAGAACCTTTCACAGGCCCTCAGAGCATCTCACACAGCTAGGCTAATAGGAGGCTCTGAATATGTAGTGATTGGATGGATGAGTGAATAAATAAATGAATGGCTAGCAAAACCAGAAGATACAGTGTTAGGGCTACTGAGGATGTCAGAACTGATGTTTCTATAATATCTTCTACAAAGAACTCAGATCACTCCATCTGGTGTTACCTAATCCACCTTAGAGGGCAAATTGTCCCTAGTCTCCAGGAGAAGACAGTGAGTGTGAGAAAAGAGAGGTCTAAGGTCACAAGGGGTTCACACCAGGAAAGCCATTGAAATGATGTACCGCAAGTATCATGAAATAAGGCCTGTTTTCTTGAGAGACTTATCACACAGCTTCTAAGGTAATTCCAGGAAGAGACAAAGGGTTTGAGTAGGGTGACATCATTACAATGAAGGTCTGGCTCCCCAGGGGACCATTTGGATCTAGAAGTTCTGGTCCTATTTGTCCAACACGAATAGGACATTTAATTGCTTTAAAATCACAACTTCACTCAGTAGTTTCTGCACTTTAGATGTGGTTAAATGTTCGTAAACTGGTCATCTTAAGTGAGTTTGAAAAAGGCAGGGAGAACTTAGAGTCCACCAGAAAATTCAGATTTTAAAAAAGATCAGTTAATAAGTTTTCTCTCTACAGGGACCATCCCAGAGCCTCAGGGAAGGGAGGATTATTAGGGAAAGCATGAAACCAATCAAGAGTGAGTGATGGCAGAAGAGAGGCTATTCATAATCAGTCAAGGCAAGGTCCTTGAAGAATGTCCTCTGAGAAGCCTTTCAGAACCAAACAGCCCCAGGGAGCCTTCTCATCTACCTCACCATCCCTTGTTTGATATGTAATCTTACTGTACTTTTTTCTTTAAATTTTATGACCCGCCTCAATTGGCAAGCCAATCAGCACAACCCATGAAACAGCAAGAGGGTGAAGCTATGATACTAGCTGGTCTGATATTCCATACTGATATAAAGAAGTATGAAAATACACCTCCTGCTGGAGACCAGGGCCAAATAAAAAAAGGATACTAATTAGCTTATTAGCAGGGGAAGCAGGGAGGCTAGGAAAGATAAAGACCGCGGTGGAATAGAATTGTCTCACAAGGCCTGAACAAGGAGGTGGCATTTGAGCTGGACCCCAGAAGTCCTGAACTAAGCAGGGAAGGGGAGAGGACAGGAAGCAGGTCCTTGTGATTTGAGTCTGTCACCCCTCACACCACGTGGCCCGTTCTCACCTGCTGGGCCTCCTCGAACGGGGACTGGCCATAACTGGGACTCCTGTAGTGTAGGCCTGTGAGACTGAGGACGGTGTGGTAATTGTTGCCAGCACATTGGTTTCCCAAGCCAAAGACGAATGGGTAGGTTCTCTGGGGCTTGGTGGCGTGGGCTCCTTGGCTGCGCAGTGTGGCTGCCAGCTTTCTGAGGGAAGAGACTGAGGGCTTGTAGAAAAATTTCTTAAAACTGGGGTGCCGCTTGATCTGGAGGCAGAAATGAAGGCAGGCCATCAGTGTGGCTGGCAGGTACTCCCCTCCCCCCAGCACCCCTCCTCCATCAACCCCACGCAGTCAGGCTGGGCGCCTCACTGTCCCTGGGACAGCATGCCTTGTTAAATTCCTCCACCTTCCCGGGCCTCTCAGAATCTGCTCTGCAAGTTACAGCCCCAAGCAGCACAACAAAGTGGAAAAAAAACCCAAAAGACAAAATGCAGGTCTTTGGATTCAGGTAATGGATGTTTAAATAGCACTCACTGAAAAAAAAAAAATAGCACTCACTAGTGTGTGACCTCTCTGAGCCTCTGTTTGGTCGTGTAAACTAATAATACCTTCCCCCAACACACTATTGGGGGGGATTAAGTGAAATAGTTTAATGTTTTGTGAAAAGTGGATGTTGGGTGATTTTAGTTCCCATGCTAAGCCGCCTCCTCCTAATACCTAAATGTCTTAGGTTGGGTTCCCCCAGAGGCAGATCCAAAGACTAGGACTCAGGTGCAGTTCACTTCTGCTGAGTGATCTGGGCAGATGGGGGAGTGGAAACAGGGGGGCAAGAATGGGAAGCAGCGCCCTCAAGCTGGCAGCTGAGCCTGATCCCCTTGGGGCACTGTGGGAGCCCCAGAGTTATCCCCCCAAGGCGGGAGGGAGCTGGGGTACACATACCCCAGCTCCCATCAGCCAATGATTGAGGGCTGTTCCTGGCAAGGTGGAGAGTGTCACTCTGGCCTATTGTATGGGTGTAGAGGGCTCTGGAGGGGCAGTCTTCAGGCAAAAGGACGCAGGTGCTGGCAGTCAGGAGCTGGGCCAGGTGATCTGTGGTGCCATAAGAGGTACCGAAAGCATTGGCCCCAGGTTCAGCTGTGAAGAACCCGCCTGCAATACTGGAGAACCACCTACAATGCAGCAGATGCTGGTTTAACCTCTGGGTCGGGAAGATCCCCCGAAGGAGGGTATGGCAACTCACTCCAATATTCTTGCTGGGATAATCCCATGGACAGAGGAGCCTGGCAGGCTACAGTCCACGGGTTCACAAAAGTCAGACATGATTTAGCAACTAAACCAGCACCACCACACTGATCAATCATCTATGACCTGCCTCTTTGTATGTGATCTGTGTTTGTCTCTCCAAGTAGACTGTGAGGTTTTCAAAGGCGAGGAACCTTATGTTACAAGCTATCTAGCAACAGAGGAAACTCTAAAAGCTTGAAAGAATCAGAGGCCTTATATTGCTGATGCGTGTGCCAAGACAGAGTGAAGGGCAGATAGAGGACGAGATCAGAGGGACTTGGGGAAGGAGGCTTCCTTGAGCTGAACTTCAAGGACAATTTGGACAGGGGGAAGTCCTGGTTGGCAGGTGGAGACACAGAGCTTTACGTTATTTTAAATTAACATTGACCTTCTCTGCTGTGTGTCTGGCATTTTCTGTATAAGCACCAACCTTGGCAAATAGGTATTTATCCCCCATTTTGCAAAAGAGTAAACAGAGGCTCATAGAAGCTATGGGGCAGGCCACGGTCACCCAGATGCAGAGACGGGGACTGAACTTGGGTTCACTTCCTGAGGGTACTGAGCACTCCTCACCTGCTCTCCCAACTGGCCATCCACTTTTTGGAGAAGGGCCACCAGCTCTTGGATGATCAGCTCCTCTAAGAAAAGTAAAGAAGGATTGAGGGACTGTTGACAAGTTCTGCAATAACCCATCCATCGACCCCAGAAGTATTTTGCCTCTAAAACACAGCACACAGATTAGCTATGAAGAGCAAAGAAAACTCTTCCCCTAAACTAGAGCTGGAGCACGAAGGTTTTGTTTCGTTTTGCTTTATAGACAAAGAAGGCACTTTGACCTGCCGAAACTCACCTGCCACCACATTCAGCTCCATTTTGACAGATGGGGAAACTGAGACCTTATCTAGGCTACAGAATAGCCTGCACCATCAGCCTGAGCTGTAAGCAATGGTGCGCAGGTGGAGGCTCGTACCAAGAGTTAATTATGAATATTCAGAATATTTGGAGACGCGTTGTTATAAACTGTTGGCAACTTGAAATCGGCCAAGGTGGGGATTTTATACCACAGAAATCTGCAAAGGCTACAAATCAGGGCCTCCCCTGGACCCCATACCCCTAGTGTACCGGAGCGTGTTTGCCAGCAGGCCACTGGTTAGGAGACCCAGAGTAAGCTAGGAGTTTTACATGAAACATTCATGTAAAGCAGCGACATGCAGTGGGGGTAAAAGTACATCCCACAGAATGGACAGACATTCTCTACCTGAAGAAGGCTGTCCCCCCGCAACTCTGCCCCAGTTCAAAGGCCAACCCTGTGTCCTCTCTGCCCTTCTAGAGTCTCCTAGGGTATTTGTAAAGCTGCCCCTTCCCAGTTCCCTACTAGGGTTCAGCCTGTGAAAGTCATGCAAAGGGGAAGCCCCAGGGCAGCTGTCCCAGGAGAGAGCGGGGTGACACTAACTGGATTCATTCGCTCCGTCCAGCTGAGGTCCCCCTTCTGGCTTGTGACTTCTGGCCTGGGAGGGTGCTTCTGGGGCTCCAACTGGCTCCCCTTCTGTGGATGGGGACCCCTGGAATTCGAGATCCTCCAGATCTGAGGGCAAAGAGGAGTTGGTGTGAATGTGTTTGCACCTGTCTCAAATCCACCAGCACATCACTGAACCCAGGTTCTGATAAGAAGCTGTCCAAAGTCTCTGACTTAAGAGGGGTCCTGGTTTCCCAGGCTCCTCAGGGAACCCCCAGCCCCCCCAGATCTGCCTCAGAGGAGTTCACAGTGCTCTCTGTCCCTCCAGGAATTGCATTCTCTCTTCCACCTTCCCCCTCTGCCTCCTTATATCTGGGAGGAAAGCAGGCAGGCCTGCCAACAAGTCTCAGCAAATGAGCCCACTTCCCCTTTAACTTGGCAAGCCTTTGCTGAGTCCCTTAGCCTGTCTGGACCTCACTTTCCCCATCTGTCAATTGGGAGAGTTGTGAAGGGGATTAAATGAGATAACATGTGTGAATGCAACATGCAGTGGGCACTCTGCCAATGTTGGGGGGATTGTTGTATCCCAGCGGTCCTCACACCTTAGTGCAGTGAAAAAACAGAGGCCCAGAACATGAGCTACTTCGTCAAACCTGAGTCTCTATTTTTCTATCACCTTTCCAGGTGATTCTGATTTATGTATGGTGATGCTCTCATACCATATTTGTTTTCAGGTGTTTATGATGGGGGGGGGGAGAGTGTGTGTTGTGGGGGGTGAATCCTGGCATCAACCAACTCCTTTCTTCTCTTGTGCCCCTACACGGCCCTACTCTGCTCAGAGTGAAAGTCAAGACTGAATGGTACACCGCACATCTGGCCAACCCTGCCCTGGAGGAAGCCATGGGGCCACAGGCAGCCTCTGTCACCATGGCAACCCCAGGCCTGCTCACCAGAGTTGATGGAGACAGAGGGCCAATGGCCACCGACGCACAAGGGCAGAAAGCTGGGCTTCCTGGGTGGCCGGGAGTCTGGACTGGCAGCACCTGCAGCCCCCACCCTCTTGGGGTCTTTGGAGCTGTGTTTTTTATAGAAGGCTTTTCTGAAGTTGGACTTTCTCTCTTGGCTTTTCTTCCTGCAGGCTGGGGCCAAGTTTTCTACAGCCACCTCTGGCTCCTGGACTTGAAGTTGCTGCGGGAGAGATAAGGGAAACTGAGTCAGGGCCCCTGACTTTATAAGTCAGCCGAGACGAGCAGCCCCAGAAACGAACAGAGACCCACTGTGGGCCAGATGGTGTGGCCAGGGGAGAAGGGTGATGGTGCTCAGAGCTGGGGAGACAGGCACAGCCTGCAACGCTTAGGGGAGGCTCCAGGAAGGAGGGGAGACGGGAGGCAGGCTCTGGCAAGATGGAGGATTGGGGGAGGGGCAGGGGAGTTACTGTACCAGGTTGGGGTGGGGTGTCCAAAGTGAGAGTCAGGGTCTATGTGGGGAATGTCTTCCTCACCTTGTCTCCGCACTGCTCTTCTGCATCTTGGAGTAGGGCAATGATCTTCTGGATGAATTCTTCTAAAAAAAAAAAAAGAACAAAGGGGTTGCTCACACTTGAGTGCAAAGAAAAGCTTTTCTGTGGTTAGTCTTCATTTCCTAAAGTGTTGAGAAAAGCTTTTCTGTGGTTAGTCTTCATTTCCTAAGACCTGGTGGCTCCCTGGGTGATTCTCACAGGCCTCCAGGGTGGGTGCTAATGAGCTTGCATTTGAGGTCATCCCTGGCCCAACCCATGGTGGGGACCACAGGTTCCCCAGAGGTGGCCTGAGGGCAGAGCTGGTTTCATGGGAGCATGTGCTTAGTCACTCAGTCATGTCTGACTCTTTGTGACCCCATGGACGACAGCCCTCCAGGCTCCTCTGTCCATGGGGACTCTCCAGGCAAGAATACTGGAGTGGGTTGCCATGCCCTTCTCCAGGGGACCTTCCCAAACCCAGGGATTGAACCCAGGTCTCCCAAAATTGTAGGTTCATTCTCTACCGTCTGAGCCACCACGGAGGCCCCAGAATCCTGGAGTGGGTCGACCATCCCTTCTCCAAGGGAACCTCCTGACCCAGGAATCAAACCGGGGTCTCCTGCGTTGCAGGCGAAATCTTTACTAGCTGAGCTACCAGGGAAGTCCTGAGAACATATTCACTCATTCATTCATTTATTCATTCATTGCTGAGGAAGGGCCTAGACGTGCCCTGTTATGTGTAGGAAACAGCCGAGACCCCTGCCTCCAGGGGAAGGTGCCTCAAGGCCATCTGGTACCAAATCCCCCCTCCCTGCTCCTTCCTCCTCTTCTAGGTAGACCAGGGGCCCTTCTCAATTCTCCTTCAAGGCACATCCTCTGTGAAAAGCAAAGAAGGCAGAGTGGGAGAGGTAGGGAAAGCGGATCTTCAGACACACAGAAGGGACAGTGATTACATGATTACAGGCTTGGCTCCGCCAATGATAAAATAATAATGATAAAGCTGGCAGCCACCATTGGTTCAGCTTCTCTCCTAAGGCCTCTACCCCTGTTCCCATCCTCTTTATTTCTCCCGAGGCTCTGCTCTCAAGCTGGGCTACTTGACAACACTAATAGTCACAACAAACAGCAGCTGACATTTTTTTAGCAGCTCCGGGACACACCTCTAAATGCTTTATCACTACTAATTCATTGAGAGCTTCCAACAACTCTAGGGCATGGGGACTATTCTTATCCCCAACTTATAGATGAGGAAACTGAGATCAGAGATGAAGAAGCTTGCAAGATCACTCAGCTGGAGAGGTCAGAGCCCAGGCTCAAATCCAGGTTCTAAAGCTGTACCTTCTACAGAGCCCTTGCCATGGGCTAATGCTTTCCTTGCATCTCCTAGTGTCGGCTTCCCCAAGGAGGGCATGATTACTTTTGTGGTTTTACAGCTGAGGCTCAGTCTGGCTTAGAGCCTGTGTTCTGGACCCCGAGCTGCCTCCCCAGCCTGCAGCACTGAGGCAGGAAAGGAGAGGTCACTGCCTCTATCTGGTTCAGTTTCTCTTCTGGAAGTAGAGGACTCAGCTCAGACATTTCCCAACGGGCCTCTGAGAAGAGAAGAGGGGGTACTGACTGAACTCTGTGGCTCTGTCCTGCTGCAGGTCCTCGTCGGCTCCCCCACTTTCTGCTGGGGTGCAAAGCTCAAAGGGACTTGGCTCTCCTCCATCTGTAGGTGGAGCCTCTTGGACTTCAGGTTCTTCCACACCTAAAAAGCAAGAGGAAACGCAGTGGGTGAGCTTCACCAGCCAGAGGGTGTTGACTAACGCACAGAAGTCAGCAGAGACTCAGAGTGCGCTCCGTGGCTAGTGCATGCAGAGGCCTTTTGGGGGCGGCAGGGGGCTGCTGGCAGGGCCGTGGCTCCGCTGTACTGAAGACCAAGCTCCCTCATCCCTTTGCATGTCCATCCCTACAGCTGTGCCTGTCCTGGGCTTCTCCGCCTCCCCTCCTTCCCCTGGAAGCTCATCCCTCTACCGTCTTGGCTTCACCTGCGAACTGGAGAGTAGATGCCGGATGCCCTGGCCCGAATTAGCCCCATCACAGCCAGGACCCCCCTACATGAAAAGACCTCCCCTGTGGCCTGAAATCCCACAACCGGGGATCCGCTCTTTAGTGTTAAATATTGCTTCCTCCTTTTTAAAATGTGAATTCCCCTGGCCAGGATGACCTGCTAGGCTGGTCCTCTCTGACACCAGGCAGGCCCTCTCTCGCAGTAACTCTGACTCCATCATGATGGGCCCCGTGACCACAAACATGATTTTACCTCCCGAAACCCTAGTTCCCTCATCTGTGAAATGGGGATAATAAGATGTACTTCCTAAGATGAGGACTGGTGGCCGACAGATACACAGCCAGAAAATGTCTTATTTTTACAGGCAAGGAGACTTGAGGCACAGAGTTAGGGGTTGTACAGCCCAGCACCCAGATCTTCTGCCTCTCAGGCTCCAGTTCCTTCCTGCACGTGCTCTCCGCTGCCAGGGTGTGGAAGCTGAGGCTGCGGAGAGACCACGATAGTTGGTGGAATTCTCTGAACACAGTTTCCACCGGGGGCTTAGCTGGGTTGCCTAGACGATGAGGCTTGGTGTGTGGAGGTAACCTTCTGGCATTCCTTTTGCCCTCCCCACGCTGCTCAGGACAGAGCGAAATTCAGAACTGGGATGGCAGCTCTGCAAATGGCCAATTCAAGCCATGGGGAAGGTTCCAGCATGGGAGGCAGTGTTGCTATGGTAACCGGGAGCCTGCTCACCGGAGAGGCTGGAGCTGGAGGGCCGGTGGCCGCCCACACACAGGGGCAGAAAGTTGGGCCTTCTGGGCGGCCGGGACTCTGGGCTGGAAACATGGGCGGTCCCTGCTCTCTTGGGTTCCTCGGAGCCGGAGCCGTATTTCTTAAAAGAAAAGGCTCTCTTGAGGCTAGACATTTTCTCTTGGGATTTCTTCTTGACAGCCGGTCCTGCGTTTCGTCGGGTCACCGCAGAAGGAAGGGCTTGATGCTGCTGTGGGAGAGATGAGAGAGAAGCTGAGCCAGGCCCCTGACCCTCAGGAGAGGGGAAAGCTCCCCAAGAAGCAACCAAGAAGCAACCGAGGGCTTCAGGGTGGCCCCAGGCACGGCTGGGGACAGAGACCAGGGCAGGGAGCAGCGAGCCCTGGAAGGACAGGCAGGGTCTGAGCGAGGAGGAGGGACGGCAGCACGCCCCTGGCGTCCGTGCGGACAGTCCCCTCCTCACCTCTTCCTCCCACTGGTCGCCCACTTTTTGGAGCAGCTGCACTATCTTCTGGATGATGATATCGTCTGGAAGAAAACCAATACACCTGGTTAATCTTTGTAGGAGCAGACAGGACTCTTTTTAATGACTGCCTTGGCCTTCTGAGACCAACTTGGGACTTATGGATTAAATGAGGGTCCTCTTAAAACAGCTCCTTTAGGCCACAGATTGGGGATGGAGGAGCACACATCCCAGGGACTGGTCCTTCTAAGAGAGGGTTTGGAAGATCCACAGGCGAAGGGTACTAGGCCAAAGCATGCAATTTTATGCAGAAGTTTCGAGTTAGTCCTTGAAGCATTCAACTTGTACCCCACAATTTCCTTTGAACATTGCAGATCTGTAAACATCTATTTTGGGTTTGTGACCCAAGCTGTGTGACCTTGGGTAAGTCTCTTAACCTCTCTGGGCCTTCATCACTTCCTCTGTGACACATGGATCGTAAGTCCCATCCTGAATCCCTCAGAAGGCTGTCAGGCCATCAGAGGAGGCTGCGTTTGGAAGTACCTTACAAGGTTAGAGATCATTCGACCTACAAAATTTCAGCCAGGGAAATGATGGAGTGCCAGCCTATCTGAGGTGGACAGAGGCACTCCAGCAGGCAGGACACAGATAGCCTGCCATGTTGGTGCCCCAACCACACTGCCAAGTCTTTACACAGAAGTCCAAACGATGTAAATGGTTTTCTTTTGATATTCCAGTCAACCTACCCAAAGACAGTGTGCCCAGAGTGGCCTCTGCTAGTTGCCAGCCTATCAGTTTACACAAAAGAAGGTGCAGACAAGATTCCCTCTTCCCAGACTGTCTGCAGAGGTTCTTACCCCTTTCCTCTCATTTATAAACCCTGCTAGGCTTTTGTTCCTTAACTCAATCTACCAGCCAACTCCCTCTCACGTGAGAGAGCAATCATCCTGCAAATTTCCTGCAAAATAACAATTAAATGCCTTTTAGCTACTCCTTGACAGATGCATAGCTCCTCCATTTTCATATCTTTTAAAATATGCCCATTCTTGGTAGGAAATTAGATTCATACAGCCTTATGGATTTTATTAAGGGCAGTAACAAGACTGGAGTTGTGTATGAGACTGTCCTTATTTCTTGCAGATGTGTGTCTAAGTATTTAAGGATGAAGCATCATTTTAAAGGGGTTAAAGGGCTTAAAGAGGTTTAGCAACAATGAAGCAAGGATGACGAACTATTAACAATTGTAAGTATGTGAGTGTGCACAGAACTGTTCTTTCCACTCTTCTATATACTTAAATATTTATGTATATATATGTGGGTGTTTATATATATATGTGTGTGTGTGTGTGTGTATTCCTCTATAAATTTTAAATGACTTAAAAATGTCCCATGCTAATTAACACCTAAGCATTTTCCAGAGGCCAGTCTAATTCCTGAGACCCCCTTCTGTGAAACTCTAACATAAATGGACCAGAAGCACCAGAAGAGCCAAGGTCAGCACATGCATTTTGTGAGGTCTAAACATCCAAGGTCCAAGCAGTCATCTGGAACAATCCATTTTGTTTGCTAACAGCAATATTGAGCTTTCTGAGCTGCTCTTCCTGCTGATGACCTATGGCTTGGAAAGAAACTTTCCAGACTCCAGTACCCCCACCTTCAAGGAGCAAGAACTGGTGGAGATCAGAGTCTTCTCCACCTATAATAAAGACGAAATCAAGTGTGGGACTGTGTGTGGGTGTCAGTGACATTCTTCTGACTTTGTTAATCAACTCAGTGCATGGAATTCACAGCAGGCCAGGCGCTGCTGGAGCCAGCTCTAAGCTTAACCAAAAAAATCAGAAACCTTCCAAGGTTTCCATTTGAAAAGAGGCTGCCTCAGCCCAGACATCTTTCTCCACTCCTCCACCCCTGAGTATCCTGGATCTTCCTTGGATCTCTTCCCCCCATGAAAAACATGGTGAGTTTTGAGTCCTGTAGGGCAAATTTCCATCTTCCTCCAGCTGCCTGTGGGACATTCAACTCTAGGACACGAAACATCAGAAAAGGAAGGCACCTTAGGGACCAGCTCACTCATTTTACAAACGAGAATCAAAGAGATATCAGAGAGGGATATCAACTTGCTCAAGGTCACACAGCAAACTTATTCCAAACTTGATGGAATCAAGTCTAGAACCAGCAGACAGCTGTTTCTACTTCCCTGTCACCTACCCCAGTCCTCACACATAGATTAATGTTGGGGGATAGAGCTTCCCGCTCAGCCTCCCCTCTGCCTTCATATTTCTCCCTGGCTGTGCTCCTCCACCCGGAGTACTTAACAACAATAGCATCTGCTACTTATGAAGCCCTTGCTCTATGCCAGTTCTGGACTACGGCTACCTGTTATAGTCTCCATTGTATCAGTGGGGAAAAAAAAACAAAATTGGGGCCCAGTGAGGCAAGTCTCCAGCCCCAGGTCACCCAGCCAGTGAGTGGTGGAGCTGGGGTTTCACCTCCAGTTCTCAGCCCCCATGAGGCTCTGCCTCTAAGAAGCAATGCTGCTCCTGATGGCAGCCCTACCTTCCGGGTCCCTTTCTGTTGAGAGGTTTGAGGAAGCAGCTCAGAGCACCCCAGCGCTTGGGGTAGGGGTGGGGGTGGGGTTACCATAGAAACAGGCACAGTCTGCTCACCCCTGGCTGCTGGGCCCAGGTCAGCCCCCTCACCACGTGAGGCCTCAGCCGCCTTGGCCTCTTGGCCTTCGGCCTCCTGATCTCGGGCCCCCTTGGCCTCCTCCGCGCCGTGTTTCCTTTGACTGTGTTTCCTGCGGCTGGCCTTCTTGCTGTGGGGCTTCTTCCTGGGAGTTGGCTCGCCCGGGCTCTCGGGGGTTTCTGCGGGCTCGGGGGACCCCTCTTTCCCCTTTGCCTTCTTGTTGGTCTTTTCCTTGGGCTCCTCAGGGCCTGTCCTGAAGAATAAGTTCACCACAAACCTCAGCCACCCCTGCGGGGCCTGCCACTGGGCCTTGTCCTTCTTGGCATCCTGCAGAGGCTTCTGCTCGCTGAGAAGGTCCTTGGTCTCCTCTGGGCTGGGGGCGGCAGCCGTGGTGTCCTGAGCCTCCGCAGACTGAACTGGACTCTTGAGACATCTGGTCCCATCACTGGCCGCCCGACAAAGACCTTCCCTGAAGGGGCCCGTGGGCGGGGAAGGGCCCGGGCAGTCCCACGACTCTGACTCCTTCTGGGCGTTCTGTAGCCTGTCCAGAGACTTGGCTCTCCTCCAGGACAGAGGCTTCCTCGGGCCCCGTGGAGGCTCCATTGCGCTACAACCAAAACAGACAGCTCCCTTAGAAGAGGCCTCGGAGACTGCGAGGTGGACTAGTGATGCTGACCCGTGTGCCCATCCAACCTACCCGTCATGTGAGTACTATCAACTCTCAAAGCCGTTGTCTCGTTTAAACTCCTCAGCATCCCTGGGAGGGACGGGTATCCTTGTCCCGTGTCCCAGAGGAGGAAACCGATCCCCAGGAGGTCATGCCCCAGATCTCACAGCTAGACCCCTAGAACCTCCAGGAGGAACACCCTGCCAACACATTGACTGTAGTCCACTGAGATTGAGTTTGGTCATTTTCGTTCCCTGACCAGGGATTGAACCTATGCCCGCAGCAGTGATAGTGCCATGTCCTAACCACTGGTGTGTGTGTGTGTGTGTGTTCAGTCACTCAGTTGTGTCCACCTCTTCGTAACTCCATGGACCATAGCCCACCAGGCTCCTCTGTCCATGGGATTTTCCAGGCAAGAATACTTAATTGCCATTCTCTTCTCCAGAGGATCTTCCCAACCCAGGGATCAAACCTGGGTATCCCTCATTGCAGACAGATTCTTTACTCTCTGAGCCACCAGAGAAGCCCTACCTTCCCACAGGGGCCCTCTTATTGGCAAGATTACATCTTCACGTGTTTAGTGGTTTGTTGCCTGAGCCTCTCTGCCTCCCCCCTTGTCTGTTTTACTGGGTCTTGTTTCCTGAGTACCTACGAAGATGCCTGGCACATCACTGGCACACAATAAGTACTTATTAAACAAAGGAATAAATGTATAATGAGCATTTAGTAAACTGAACAATACCTATGGGTGTGTAGTTAACATACAATAAATGAATTCGGACCGTTCCATCTTAAAGCATTCTCCATCCAAAATGAAGCAACGGCTCATGGAAAAGAAAAAACCACCTCCTCTTTCTGGGCAGCATTTTAACCAGGCTGGGGTGTGGGCAGTGCACTTGATTGGTGTGTCTTTAATCTGAAATTCCTGAGGCTTTCCAACTTTTCTGAAGTTGTTCAGAAACCCTTTGCCCTTTGGTGGAAGTTAAGAGAAAAATGAAATATGGTTTAGAATCTCAGTCCTGAGTTCCCAGAGATTCCTATGGAGTTTAGGTTTATGGGTTGCCTACTCTAATTTGTAATACAGCTTCATCATGCATTTACTATTATTAGTGAATTAAGTATTAATGTATCTACATTATATCTTCTGTGTTTACCAACTGATTCGTTTCTTTAAAATGTATTCTATTACTATGTCCAGCTTAGAGATAAAAATGAGAACCTGTAATTGCAATTTCAGATGTGCAGGCATCCTTGTGAATGTGAGGAAGATACATAAAGACAGGGAAGAAAAGGACAGGAAATACAGAGGGACTTGAAGGTGAGAGTTAACAGTCAAGGATGCCTTTCTTCCTTCAAACATGAGTTTCAGGAGGAAGGGTAGGGAGGATGGCCAGAAGCCAGTGGGTACCACCCGGCAAGGCATCCACACCCTTGCAGTCTTAGAGGAAGTGAAGTGAGGAAGCAGGCAATTTGGACGGATTTATTTGTTGCCCAAGGTTCCTTAAAGAAGCAATAGAGTTACATGAAAACTTTTAGCAATGTTATCTGAAAGTTGTCTAACGTTCTTGAAAGCCTCAGAAGCTGCCTTACAGTTACGTTTCCAAAATGTGGCATTAAGTGGGATAAGAAAAGAAATCATAGAAGAAAATATTTTGCTTTCTTCTCATTAATTTATTTCAGCAAACCTTTAACAGGCACCTACTATGTACCAGGAAGTTTGCTCGGTGCTAGGGAATGAAATGCAGCTTGTGCCCTCACATGGGTGGGAGTAGGGGTGTACGTGGTGAGGGCAATAACGCTCTATTCCCCTGACAGCTACTCTCACTCTTTATTTATTTAGTTATTTTTTAATTTTAGTGTTATTTTTTTGCCTGTGCTCTGTGGCATAAGAGATCTTAGTTCTCCTACCAGGGATCGAACTTTCCACCCCCAGGACTGGAAAGGCGGAATCTAAACTACTGGACTGCCAGGGAAGTCCCTACTCTTTCTTTAATAGCACATGGTTTAAAGAGAAGATAACTTGAGGTCGAAGTTCTATTTGATGTTAAGATCAAAGTTAACTGAGCCAGAAATATTCCTTGAGGGATTTCCCTGGCAGTCCAGGGGTTAGGATTCGCTTTCACTGCTGAGGTTACATCTGGGTTTCATCCCTGGTGGGGGAGCTGAGGTCCCACAAGCTGCTGGCCAAAAAGAAAAAGGGGGGGGGGAAAGAGATATTCACTTAATGATGTCAGGGTTCCCTCTGCTTGCTCCGTATGTTCCTGTGATCGGGCAAATTGGATGAGTTTGGCAGAGAAGCTGCTCAATAACAGAACCACCAAACCAGCCCCTTGGCTTCCTGCGCTAGCTCGGCTCAAGGGGGTCTCCCACACAGAGGGCCTGGCATCTTTCTCCAACTAATGAGAAAAGAGGCACAGTTATCACTGGAAAAACCTGTTGTTGCTATGGAAACGGTTTCCCCCATTGCTGATGGTGACAGTGTTCTCCGATCGCATTCCAAGGACACTCTGCTACTTCTCATCAGAGCATCATGACAATTCCACTTGGCAGTGGTTTTCCTTCGTGCAGGGTTTTCAAGAAAACTGCCTTGATTTGGCCACTGCTTTCCTGAAACAACAGTGCCTCGAGCCCAGAGGAAGGGGAGGGAGGCCGAGAGGACAGCAGCTGCAGGGGCCCCAGAGGCAGGGTGAGGAGGGGTGGGGAGCATGACCTTGGCATTCCAAGAATGTTCCCGTGGGAAGAGAACTCCAGGGTGTAGCCAGATAGAGAAACATTTTTTTTTAAAAAAGCCTACCCTCCTCCAAGGAGACACCCTGGAAGATCTGTGGGGCAGATGTGTCCTCAGACTTTTAAAGTCTCTAAGCCCTGCTTGAGAAGATTGTGTTTTAATATTAACCAGCCCCCCGCCCCGCCAACACACACACACACACTACCCACACCATACACACGCACACAGATTCTGTGTGTGCTGAAATTAAATCTTTCCAGACTTTCTAATTATAAAATTCTGCCTATCCAGAATTCATCAAAGCAAATCTTTCTTTCTCCTTCCTCTTTTTTTTTTTTTTTTTTGTTGTCCTGTGTCACTTTGCCTGGGACATCATCTAAGTTCTGCCTGCCCGTCGGGGAATTCCACCCCGTCCAGGTCAAGCCTCCAGATGGTAACCCCGAGACAGCCGCAGACCTTGGCTGCATGAAAACCCAGCTGCTCTTGTGAACTTGTTGATCGCCTTGACAGAAAGTGGATTTCAGAGCAAATTCCTAGTCTGCTCAGAAGTACCCGTAATACCCCAATGATCTGCCGATCGCAGGACTTCTGACATGTACCGGTGGACGTATTTAAAAACAACAGCAGCAAGACACCAGAGAAAGTGCACAGAGCTGACCTTGAGTTATTGCAGAGAGGGAAATTGGCCAAGCGTGCTGCCATTTGGGGTTTATTTTCTAAATTATATGCTGACCTCATCTATATATCATTCTCTAATTCACGCACCTGCCAAGCTTCTCTGTAACAGCTCTATCACCACTTCCTAAAGGGAGTTTAACTGCTTGCCTTCTCCACTCCTGGACTACAAACAATACAACAAACAGCTGGCCACTCCGAGGGAGAGCAGTGTGGACCCAGGGTCACATCCACAGACTCTCATTGCTATAGACTAGAGGTTTGCATCCCGCTCAGATTTATATGTTGAAACGTAATCCCCAGTGGGATGGTATTACAAGTGGGTACCTCTGGGGTAATTAAGTCATTTGAGCAGAGCCCGAATGAAAGAGACTAATGCCCTTATCCAAGAGACCCCAAAGTGCTCCCTCACCCCTTCCACCGTGTGGGCACACAGAGAGACCTGGTCTCGGGACCAGGAAACCCTCACCAGACTCCAAATCTGTGGGCACCTGAGTCTTAGACTTCAGCCTCCAGAATCTTGAGAAACAAATCCCTGTTGTTTCTAAGCCGCCCAGTCTATGAGAGTTTATGATGGCAGCCCAAACAGGCTAAGACACTCCAGTGACCCAGAAACACACTCTTGTAACGTCAACCTATGAGAACTCATAACACCCTAAAATTTCCCTCCTGTGCCCCCAAGTGTAAATACAGGGCATCATTCTCTGGGTATCCATTTGCCCTCTGCCCTCCCCGTCTCGATCCAAGTCCCGGAGAAAGGACCCAAGTCTGCCTGGGTTCTGTTGCGTCCACACTGCCTGGGAGGCTCTCAGTGTTTCTGGAACAACTGTACAAACACAATCACCTTACCAGCCACAGGGCACCCAGCACACCCTCCATCCACAAGATCTCAATCCAACTTGGCCCCAGCCTGGCAATGAGCCAGGCTGGCAGTGGGAGGTTGAGGCTCTGGCAATGAAGAGATTTGCCCAGGTTCTCACATCCCAGAAGCAGGGAGAGATGGGGCTTGAATCCACTTCTCTGGATTCTAAATTCTTTTTCCAGCACTCAGTGGCCTCCCATAAACACACTCATACACACACACACACACACACACACACATACGTAGGGGTGAACAAATCTGCTATTTCAGGCTGACATTGATAACCATGTCCATACACATGCCTGCTGTGACTTGTACGCCTGGAGTCACACTCACGTGTGCCCAGGTATTGACATCTCTGTCCCAGAGGCAAAGATTGTAGACACAGGGTGGGGCTCACAGCCTCTTGGCTGGAAGCCAGTCGGTGAGTAGGAGAATCAAGGGCTGAAGCTCAGCTCATATTTCCTACTCATCAGCACAAGTGAGCCATGGACACTCCGAACGCCAAAGGTCAGTGCCCGTTTGAGGTTAAAGTCTTCCATTTGGGCTCTCAAGATGACTGGTCCACACCCACAGCCCACCCCCTCCAGGAGGACACCCCAACCACCACTGGCAGGACTGGAGTAGGGGAGAAAGTGGTCATCTCTTCCCTCAACACTGGATCCATCCCGCTCCCACACCCACCGCCCAAGTGTTAGGTGGGAACAATTCGGGTATTCCTTCTCCTTCATGGGGTCCCTAGGAGGTCCCTAGAATTGGAAGAGACCTGAGAAGTGTAGGACTCCTTCATACACTCACATCCCCTGTTGGAAAACTTCCTGCAATGGGAGCTCACCACCGTTCAAGTGGTGATAGTTCCACCGTCAGCCAGAGGGAATTAAGGACAGTCCTCCTTAAACAGGGGGCTCCCCAGGTGGCGCTAGTGGTAAAGAACCCAACTGTCAATGCAGGAGACATAAGAGATGCAGGTTTGATTCCTGGGTCAGGAAGATCCCCTGGAGGAGGGCATGGCAACCCACTCCAGTATTCTTGCCTGGAGAATCCCATGGACAAAGGATCCTGGTGGGCTACACAGTCCATAGAGTCACAAAAAGTCAGACACAACTGAAGGGACTTAGTGCACACACACTCCTCAGAGCTGACCTGGCTAGCGGCAGGCCCTCACGCCCTGAGGAGAGGTTACCTCACCCCTGAATCCTCTCCAGCCAGCCCATCACCCGATGGCCCAGGTATCTAGGTGTTTCCTCACATCTCATCGCTTCTGGACCCATCTCCTGCCTGGATATCCATCCCTGAGAATTCTCCTGCTGGTCCTTGTCCACTTTAAAATGTGAGGCTGGGCAGGGACGAAGGACTCCAGCCACAGCCTGACCACAGCAGAGCCCAGTGGGGTTTGGCATGCAGCTTTGGATCCAAGAGGCATCTGAGCCTGGGGCTGGAAAGCTGGGGTCAGCTCTGCCAGAGCCGGCCTGCAGCTCAATGTCAAGAGCTAGACTTGGACCATCCACCCAATCTGATTGTCACCATCAAACACACATCACCTGGTACCTATTTTCCAAAAGGTTGGGATTTGCATCTTTTGAGGATCTTTTGAAACACAAAACAATGAACTCCCTAACAGTGGACCTTCAGACCCCAAGAAACAGCAGTGGGGCAGATTGTGGGGGCAGTAGGGTCATCAACACGGAGCAGGAGAACTCCAAAAATGACCACGGCACCCCTTCATCCAGCACTAGAGTTCGTGCAGGTACCCCCATCCCATTCTCACCCCGTCTTGTCCTCTATCCACGACCACAGACCACAGGCCATGCAATGTTATAATCTCCCCTAAAATCCCTGTTGGAGCAGCAGACCACCAGAACTCTTTTCATAAGATCTCCCTGTCCTTGGACTAGCTTCCAAGAAACATAAAGTGATAAAACCTTAGTCCAGCCATTGGTAATAACACCACCTCCATTTATACAAAGTTTCTCTTTACTACGTACCTTCACATCAAGCTATCACTTGACCTCCACGACATCCAATAGGGAAATGAGCAGGAGAGGTATGTAATGCTGCCCCCATTCTACAGATGAGGAAACTGAGGCCCAGGGAAGTGAAGTTCCCTGCTCAGGACTGCTAAGCAAGTAAGCAGCAGGGCTGGGACTTGAGTTCAGAGCTTCTAAATCCAGGTGAGTTCCCAGCTCCTTGCATGACACCTGGCTGAGATCATGTCATTGAACTTTCTACTTTTCTAGAGATGAAGAGCCCAGCAAGCTAGAAGCAGTGTTGGGACTGGACTCAGGGTTTACCCTCCTTTTAGGACCCCAAGATACCCACCTACCACTCCAGTCGTCTAAGGAGAGTATCATTCAGCCAGCTTCAGAGCATGGAAGTCGCTCCTGTCCCAGGACACTTTTGATCGGGAGCTCACAACCAAGGGGCTCTGCGTCGGGTACTGCCCACGACGTCTGAGCACCACTCCCTGTCTGCTGGAAGGTGTATCCAATGAGGAGGAGTCCCAGCTCTCCCAGGGAGAAGATACTGCCAGTTTACAGGCTGTCTCAGAAGATGCTTTGGACAGAACCATATATATCATGTGGCCCAGGGGGTGAGCTCACGGACAGCCAATCCGGGCCCCTGCCCCCGCCACCTGCCCGTCCTATCCTAAGGGCTGCTGCCCGCTCCCCCAGAGATAGCAAGCTTACCTCAGCTACTCCGGAAAAAAACAGTTTCACTCGACAACTTCCTTATTACACCCAGGATGAAACCAACGCTCAGAAAAACAAACTTAGGCCTGGCTGGAGGAAGGCCAGTGCATAGAATGGAAAACAAGAACTTCTTATGGGACACACAAGAGGAGAGCCTGGAGGAGGTAGATTCAGCATCTGCATACCCTCCTCCGCTTTCTCCAGAGAACACCGAGGAGCAGATGATAAAGAAAGAAAGGTCATTCAATGTAACATAAAATCCCTGACCTGGAGACAAAACATGGAAGGAGGAATTGATGAGGAACATGCTTTCCAAATCATCGTAGGGTCACCGTGAATCTTGACGGAACAGTCTAAGAAGCCTGAATTAACAGTTTCATTTTCTGTAGTGCCTGAAAGTTTTAATTTATTTTTTAATTTATTTTATGCTTTGGCCATGCCTTGTGGCTTGTGGGATCTTAGTTCCCCGACCAGGGATTAAACCCAGGCCTCCACAGTGAAAGCAACAAGTCCTCACCACTGAACTGCCAGGGAATTCCCATGCTTGAGTTTTTTTTAAAAAAGAACTTATACATGCTTGTAATCAGAAAAGAAAAATTAGTTTTATTCAAACGAAAGTAAAATGTGTCAGAAATCCTGTTTTGGCTAATTGACATGGGGAAGTGTTTCAAAGTAAATCCTGAAAGCGCTGAGCTTTGGAATCACCCAGACCTGGAACCATCAGCCAGCTGTGTGACCTCTGGCAGGGGACACACATCTCTGAAAGTATTTCTCACTCAGAACTGAATGACCACCTTAGAGGATGCTTGCAGGGCCAAATGTGATACTTCTCATAAAGAAAAAAGAAAACATATTGAGCTGCCGTCCACTGGGTCGCAAAGAGTTGGACATGACTGCGTGACTGAACAACAACAGGTACTTTTCTAAGTCCTTTCTGTGTATTGAGTACCTAATCCCTGGTAAGTACTTAACAAAGAGCCAATATTTTATTATTGGAGCAGAGTTAATGCTTTATCCACTCCATCAGCAAAGAGGTTTTGGATCCAGCTTTGCCTGGGTACTGGCTCAACACTGAATTTAGAGAATTTATTAGTCCAAGAACCAGCCCAGATTTCAAACAAGGGTTAAATATATACCATATTTTTATTTAACAAAGCTTTTTGTTAGCCATGTTTTCCACGTCCTGTGTGCATCACACATGCTCCTCTTTATTCTGAAGGTGGTGCCCCCTCCTGGCCCTCCGCAGGCTTCCCTGGTGGATCAGCCGGTAAAGAATCTGCCTGCAATGCAGGAGACCTGGGTTTGATCCCCGGGTCAGGAAGATCCCCTTGGAGAAGGGAATAGCAACCCACTCCAGTATTCTCGCCTGGAGAATCCCATGGACCCAGGAGCCTGGTGGGCTACAGCCCATGGAGTGTACAATGTGGCTGGGAAGAGACACAAACAAGAAAAAAAATTATAAAAGCAGGTGGAAGAGAATGGGGAGAATGGGGAGTAAGAGTTTCATGGGTACAAAGTATCAGTTTGGGAAGATGAAAAGTTCTAGAGGTTGATGGTGCAGATGGCTGTACAACAATGTGAATGTATTTAGTGCCACTGGGCTACAGACTTAAAAACAGTTATTACGGTCAGTTTTATGTTATGTATATTTTATCACAATTTTTGTTTTTTTTTAAGGCAGATGGAAGCACGGGGCAGAGAGCCACGTGGCTCTTTTGTTGACTGTTTTAGCCACTAAGTCGTCTCCGACTCTTTGAGACTCTGTGGACTGTAGCCTGTCAGGCTCCTTTGTCTATGGGATTTCCCAGACAAGAATACTGACGTGGGTTGCCATGTCCTTCTTCAGGGGATCTTCTCAATCCAGGGATGGAATCCATGTCTCCTGAATTGGCAGGTGGATTCTTTACTGCTGAGCTACCAGGAAAGCTCAAAAGGCTACAAGATCAATGAATAATTACAGTGATTTTTGGTTTAACAGGTAAACACAAACTATGCTGCCAAATTAAAAAAAAAAATTACATTTCTTTAGCAGATGAAGAATCTGATTCCAAATTTAATGATTTCTAGATAAGGTGAGAAAAACAAAATATATCCTTCCATCAAGCAAATTAATATCTTTTGAGAAAGATAATATTCTAAAATTTCAGCAAAATCAAGTAACAATAAATGTAAGTTTCAACTGACCTAACTGCTAGCCAAAGTCAGCATTTTAACAGTGACTGTACATATGATGCTGACAGAATAAATCTTCCTCTCATTTAGAAACTGAAAAGAAAGCCAAGAATTTTAAACACCTATATTAGAACTAGGTGCACACTTGGTCTCATAAGAAGGACATTTAAATTACTACAGCACTTTAAAAAGTATGTCAATTTCTTCTCCCATCTAACAAGGATTTTCAGAGCACTGTTTCTTTGCTAAAAATTCGTGCTTATCAAGTTAGAGTTTTAGTACTTGTGTGTGCATGCTCAGTCCTATCCTACTCTTTGCAACCCCATGGACTGCAGCCCACCAGGCTCCCATCTGTGGAATTTTCCAGGCAAGAATACTGGAGTGGGTTGCTATTTCAGTACACAGTTTTGTAAAACATGCCACATCATTAGATTATTTTTACATTAACTGGACCCTAAATAAAGAACATCAATAATTAACCAGATGAATTACCAACTTAATCTTAACTGTGGACTCTGTTACATATGTTTGCAATATAATGAAACCTACTTCAGTTCAGTTCAGTTCAGTTGCTCAGTCGTGTCCAACTCTTTGTGACCCCATGAACCGCAGCACATCAGGCCTCCCTGTCCATCACCAACTGCTGGAGTCTACCCAAACCCATGTCCATTGAGTCGGTGATGCCATCCAATCATGTCATCCTCTGTCGACCCCTTCTCCTCTTGCCCTCAATCTTTCCCAGCATCAGGGTGTTTTCCAATGAGTCAGCTCTTCGCATAAGGTGGCCAAAGTATTGCAGTTACAGCTTCAACATCAGTCCTTCCAATGAACACCCAGGACTGATCTGCTTTAGGATGGACTGGCTGGATCTCCTTTCAGTCCAAGGGACTCTCAAGAGTCTTCTCCAACACCACAGTTCAAAAGCAGCAATTCTTCGGCGCTCAGCTTTACAGTCCAATTCTCACATCCATACATGACCACTGGAAAAACCACAGCCTTGACCAGACGAACCTTTGTTGGCAAAGTGATGTCTCTGCTTTTTAATATGCTGCTAGGTTGGTCATAACTTTCCTTCCAAGGAGTAAGCATCTTTTAATTTCATGGCTGCAGTCACCATCTGCAATGATTTTGGAGCCCAGAAAAATAAAGTCTGACACTGTTTCCACTGTTTCCCCATCTATTTGCCATGAAGTGATGGGACCGGATGCCATGATCTTGGTTTTCTGAATGTTGAGCTTTAAGCCAACTTTTTCACTCTCCTCTTTCACTTTCATCAAGAGGCTCTTTCGTTCCTCTTCACTTTCTGCCATAAAGGTGGTGTCATCTGCATATCTGAGGTTATTGATATTTCTCCCAGCAATCTTGATTCCAGCTTGTGCTTCTTCCAGCCCAGTGTTTCTCATAATGTACTCTGTATATAAGTTAAATAAGCAGGGTGACAATATACAGCCTTGATGTACTCCTTTTCCTATTTGGAACTAGTCTGTTGTTCCATGTCCAGTTCTAACTGTTGCTTACTGACCTGCATACAGGTTTCTCAAGAAGCAGGTCAGGTGGTCTGGTATTCCCATCTCCTTCAGAATTTTCCACAGTTTATTGTGATCCACACAGTCAAAAGCTTTGGCATAGTCAATAAAGCAGAAATAGATGTTTTTCTGAAACTCCCTTGCTTTTTCTATGACCCAGCAGATGTTGGTGATTTGATCTATGGTTCCTCTGCCTTTTCTAAAACCAGCTTGAACATCTGGAAGTTCGCGGTTCACGTATTGCTGAAGCCTGGCTTGGAGAATTTTGAGCATTACTTTACTAGCGTGTGAGATGAGTGCAATCAATTGTGTGGTAGTTTGAGCATTCTTTGGCATTTCCTTTCTTTGGGATTGGAATGAAAACTGACCTTTTCCAGTTCTGTGGCCACTGCTGAGTTTTCCAAATTTGCTGGCATATTGAGTGCCGCACTTTCACAGCCTCATCTTTTAGGATTTGAAATAGCTCAACAGGAATTCTATCACCTCCACCAGCTTTGTTCGTAGTGATGAAACCTACTAATAATTTGCTAAAGCATACTTAGGTAAATATAGATAATTGCATAGCTATTTATTAAAATAAAGGATATTGCTCAAGCATCATAACACAAAATAGTATGAACATGTTTTATGTGAACTGTTCACTGTATTTTTCAGGATTAAAGAGAAAGCAAAAAAAAAAAAAAAGAGAGAGAGAGAGAGAGAAAGCAATAAGGAGAAAGTGAGAAAAGCAATGTCAATGAGCATTTCAAACTACCCTAATTAGGGGTAATTAGGGTTCCTAACTCCAGATCTTTGTACCTGGGGCAGGTAAAATTATCTTTATTGTCATGAAACTTAGCATGTCCTTCAATTATTATTGTAGGCAACAAACCACATTTAACCACACTTCTGTGATTTAATCACTAACAGAAATCATGTATTTTCATGTTGCTTTATGACTGTTAGACTCTCAGTATCTTGCTTATGTTCATTATGATGGCTTGTAAACTGCCTCTATCTCATGCATCATATGATAAAGAACTAAATACATCATTCAACTGTGTTAAATCTTGTGTCTTCCCTGGTGGCTCAGATAGTAAAGAATCTGCCTGTAATGCAGGAGACCCCAGTTGGGAAGATCCCTTGGAGAAAGGAATGGCTACCCACTCCAGTATTGTTGCCTAGAGAGTTCCATGGACTGAGGAGCCTGGTGGGCTACAGTCCATGGGGTTGCAAAGAGTCGGACATGACTGACTAACTATATTGTTGTAGCTATTTTTATACAATTGGCTTCCTTTGTAATCCTATTTATACTATATATTTTGAAACAGTATTCTGATAATTCAGCCTGAGATCTCAACTAACTGCTGAGGGGTTCATGGCACTAAAAAAGAAATCCTTGTCTAAATACATCTTAGGTTAAGTTTATGGCCACAGTGACTAGACAAGTATTAACTATCCAAAACCAAAGTATCCCTAAGTACAGTTAGTTTGTAATGAACTAAATGAAAAATACCTTTTCTGTACTTTCAGGCTATCTATATTATATATCTAAATATAAGCTGATATTAACAGTCTTATGAAACCAAGTTATTATACCAAATGAAATGAAATGGGACACCAGAAGGAATTATTCATTTTGTCAATTTCCAAACCAGATCCCCTCATAAAATCACAAAGCTACCCTAACATTACAGAAAATAACTCAAAACTTAAAAAAAAAAAAAGTCCTTTGATGCCCATTTAAGAAAGCCGTGATGAAAGAGCAAAATGTAGAGAAAAACATGTGCTGCGTTTAGGTCTTTGGTTCAATTCTCACGGTCACTAATATTGTCCTGTACTCAGTCCTGGCTGTCAAGGCCACTGTGACCTGGACTCAGTAACTTAATGTTTCTATCTCCTTTTTCCTTTCTATGTGTATCTTCCACTCTTATCAACCTGTGACCACACCAGGGTCATTTCCATCTCCATCCTTTGTTCTCTTAACTGTAGCAATATATGTTCCACTTGTCATTCAAGTTAGGGCTATGCAAACTTGGTCCTCACTTAGCCCTCCCCTGGTCTGATAGGATCCTTGACCAACAACCAATTTAGCACTTAGTTCATCACCTGTTCCATAACTCTTTCATGCACTGTGTCATAGTCTTACTATGAACATTAACTCTGTGCATGCATGCATGTTCAGTTGCTTCCATTGTGTCTAACTCTTTTCAACCCTATGGACTGTAACCCCCCAGATTCCTCTGTCCATGGGATTTTCCAGGCAAGAATACTGGAGTGTGTTGCCATGCCCTCCTCCAGGGGATCTTCCCTAGCCAGGGATCCAACCTGCATCTCCTGTGTCTCCTGCATTGCAGCTGAATTTTTTTTACCTCTGAGCCACCAGGGAAGCTCCTAGCTCTCTGTTCACTATGGACAAAACCTAAAGTTCCTGGAAGGACATAACAGTCAACAGTTAACTGACTAATATGGGCAAAAGGATGTCTAAAACTGCTACTAAACTAACACTCTGCACAAAAACACTAAACCATGACAATTAAGTCATCACTTCTTAAAAAAGCCTTGTTAAGGCCTATAAGGCAACACAGCAGAGTTGCTAAGATTCACACTATCTATGCAACCTCACAAGTCACTTTTTTTCAACCTCAACTACCAGCTCGGGTGACTATTTCTACATTATCTATTGAACATGTTTATTTTAATATCTAATTTTAAACCTTTAATCCACTAGGTTCTCCACTGGAATTTTCATTCTTTTCCTGGTATAAACAAGTCTTACAAAGCACAGCTCAAGATCCACCTCTTCCATAAGTCCTTCCTTCCCCAGCTAAGAGTACGCTCTCCCTAGGACCTGGACATAAAGGGTCTCATCAATTGTCATCGAGTATTTCCTTGCATTATTTAAATGACCAAATGAGCCATGATAACTAAACTGAGAGCTGAACCTACCCTGTGTGTGTGTGTGCTATGTCACTTCAGTCATGTACAACTCTGTGTGACCCTACGGATGGTAGCCTGCCAGGCTCCTCTGGCCATGGGATTCTCTAGGCAAGAATATTGGAGTGGGTTGCCATACCCTCCTCCAGGGGATCTTCCCCAGCCAGGGATCGAACCTGAGCCTCTTATGACTCCTGCATTAGCATGCGGGTTCTTTACCACTAGTTCCACCTGGGAAGCCAAACCTACCCTATGACCGACCCAGGAATTCTATTCACAGGGAAGTGCAATTCCATGTTCCCACAGGAGGGAGAACCATCCTGGGGCCAAACTGGGCATTTGGCATGTTCTCTATTCAGGAATAGGTGCACCCTGACCCTGTCCTCAGAAACCAAGCCTGGGAAGGGGACCTGTGTAGATTCTGAGAGTGGCTACGTGACATCTGAAGCTCAGTCCCAAAAGCAAACAAAAGGCCCCTGGGGCAAGAAAAATTTCAAGACATAGATGACAGAGCATAAAACCAACTGCAGGCCCTTCTGAGTATGGAACCTGTGCAACTGTACAGGTTGCATGACTGAGAAGGGGCCACTGGTGGGGACAGTTCCCAACCAAGTACTATGAGGAAAGATGACGGAGGAAGAGAGAGAGGGAGATTGAGAGAGAACGTCTCTAGAAATTTTTATTCAAGTATAACACACAGGAAAGTGCATGAATCCTGACTACACAGCTTGGTGAATTTTCACAAAGTAAATTTGTGTAACCAGCCCCTAGACGAAGAAGCAGAACATTACCTGCACCCCAGAGGTCCCCCCTCCTGCTTCTCATGGGTACCACTATCCCGACTTCTAGTAGGTTACTTTTGCCTGTTTGCAGGCTTTATGTGAATGGGTATCACATGGCATGTTTTCCATTAAGTCTGGCTTTTTTCACTCTATTCCGTGTTTCTGTTTCTGAGGTGCAACAATGCTGCTGTGTGTGGCCACAGCTGTAAACTCTCCAACTGGTGGTACCAAGGGTCAGAGAAGACGTGGGGCAATCAGATTTCTCATGTATTGCTGGTGGGAGTGGACAGTGATACGGCTACTTTGGAGAACTGAGTACTGATGCTGCTGCTTCTGCTGCTAAGTTGCTTCAATCGCCTCTGACTCTGTGCAACCCCATAGGCGGCAGCCCACCAGGCTCCTCTGTCCCTGGGATTCTCCAGGCAAGAATACTGGAATGGGTTGCCATTTCCTTCTCCAATGAGTACTAATATCTAGTAAAGTTGACCCAGAACCTCCACTGTTGTTTTTTTTTTTTTTTTAATATTTATCTTTCTCTCTTTGGCTGTACCAGCTCTTAGTTGCAGCTTGTGAACTCTTGGTTGTGGCACATGGGATCTAGGTCCCTGACCTTTCAGATCGAACCTGCATTGGGAGCACAGAGTCTGGGACTCTGGGATGTCCACTCTTAGATACATACATGACAGAAATGCACATGCTACTCCGAAACAACATTAGTAAAACTTCCTTACATCAGCACTATTTGTAACAGCCAAAGACTCAAAAACTTGAAACTACTCAAATGCCCCAGAACAATGAATAAATAAATAAATGGTAATATATTCACAAAATGGATATTTTTTTCCCCCTGAGAGTCTGAATATTTGTTTATTTAGAAAGTCTATTTACCCACTTGTGTGGCCTGGGTGTGCAACACGGGGACACAGAAGATAAACTTCATCTTGAGTGAAAATGCAGGCACTACATGCTAAGAGAGATGGACAGAACTGAGGGCCCCAGTCTCAGGAGCTATCAGGAGAGCAGTTCTAAGCAACCTATTTAAGAGACGAAGAATTTTCACAAGAGACACTCATACCTGTCTATGTTTGGAAACTCAGTTCCCATAAATCTGCCCCCAACTTGGCAAGAGAATTTGTGTTATGGAAATATTGTGCGTGTGCATTTGGTGATTCCCAAGAGCAAAGAGCAAGTACGTGAACACACCCTCATTCCCAGAGCCACACCCTCTGCCTGGAATCAACCAGGGCAAAGTCTAGCCCCCACTCTGTGTTTGGGCTCCAAGTTTCCTGGAGGGATGTCTTCTTTCTCCTCGATGAGAGGTCCCTGAGAGACTGTGACCTCACTCTTTCTCAAGCCAGGTAAGGATCAAGGACCAAAGTCCCGCAGTCAGAAGGTCTTAGTCTTTTGGGGGAATTTCCTGGCGGTCCAGCGATTAGGACTCAGCTGCCTGTTGTGGCAGCCTGGCCTGGGTTCGATCCATGGTGGGGGACTAAGATCCTGCAAGCTACTCAGCATGGCCAAAAATATTCTTTTGGTTCCTGTGCAAAATGACTGAATTTAGGTCTTGCACCTGAAGTGCTCAATGAATCTCAATCTCCATTTACACTTCCCTGTCTCAGTTACTTTTTCTCTCCCCTTCGTGGCTCCCAGAATCTCTCCTCCCTCAGCTGTTTCTAGGTCTCTACAGCAAGTAGCTGACTCAGGTGGTCATGATGATGACCTGGCTTTGACCTTTGCACTACAACCCAGCTTCTCGGCCCCAGAGGGCATATTGAAAATAGTAAGAAGAACAACAGACATTTGTGAAATGTTCACCATCTGTCAGGCCCTGTAATAAGAGCTTTTACATGGATTATTTATTTTTAGCCCATAATAATGTTTATAAAGTATATAGTGTTATTTTGCAGATATGGAAAGTGAATGCTCAAAATGATAAAACGCTTAAGGGACACTGCTAAATGGCAGATTAAAATCGGTCTGTCTCCAAACATGTTGTCAACCATGGCACCCCATTGTTCTTCTGAACCTCAATTTTCACAGTTGTACAATGGGAATTTCAACAAAAAAATTAATCAGTCACTCTAAGAAAAGAAATGGAAAATTTTACTCAAACCAAACTGAGGATTGTAACCTGGGAACAGCTTCTTACAAAACTCTGGGGACTGTTCCACCCATTAGAGGTCAAAGCACAGTTTTATAAGTTTTTAAGACAGAAAAGTGAAAGCGTTAGTTGCTCAATCATGTCTGACTCTTTTGTGACCCCACAGCCCACCAGTCAGGAGCCCGCCAGCTCCTCTGTCCATGGAATTCTCCAGTCAAGAATACTGGAGTGGGTAGTTATTCCCTTCTCCAGCTTATCTTCCTGACCCAGGGATCGAACCCAGGTCTCCTGCATTGTAGGCAGATTCTTTACCATCTGAGCCAACACGCATGTACATTAATAACACATTATTGATGGGTGACACAAAGCCAGTGGTGGATCATGGGTCAGGGTGGCCCCTTATAAGATCAAACAGGAAGGTTATCTTCTAAGGAGCTGTCTTGGTGTTTGGAGAATGTTGCTCTTTATGGTTGAGCAGGTGAAAGCATGTAACTCAGATTGGGATTTGAACCTATGGTCTTTTAACTGAGATCACACACCTGGTGTCAGGGTTTAATGAAACACGGGTTCTCAATGTCTCATGGCAGAAAGAATTCAGTGAGACAGAGTGATAGGTAAAAGTGGATTTATTTAGACAGAAACACACTCCCCAGACAGAGTGGACCATCCCAGAAGGTGGGAGTGGCACCAGAGTATGGGGTTGTCAGTTTTTACAGGGGTGGGTAATTTCACAGGTCAGTGAGTGGGAGGAGTATTCCAACTATATGGGGGAAGGGGTGAGAATTCTCAGAAGTTGGGCCACTGCCCACGTTTTGACCTTTCTGGTCGGCCTTGGAACTGCCGTGGTGCCTGTGAGTGTGTTACTTAACTTGCTGATGTGTTGCAATGAGAGTATACGGAGGCTCAAGACCTAGTGGAAGTCAACTTATCCACCATCTTGGGCCTACTTGGTTCTAATCAGTTTATTTCGTCTTTTCTGGCTATGTCATTCTTTTAAAGGTTGTGCCCTGCCCCTGCCCTCATTTCACAGGTATTTCTGCCAGTGGGGAGGCTTGGTTGATGCACAATCCACGGTAGAGGGGAGAGAGGTGGCCAAAGGGCAGAGGAAATTATTTGTGTTTAAATTTTCCTTAACTTGCCTTAGAATATGGATATTTATTTCATCAGGAGTAAGTGATACTGACCTTTCAGAATCACTGGGAAACTTCGAGGAGGCAATTCACGTGTGCACTTAGCCCAGGGCACACGGCAGGCATGTGGGCACAGGCAGTGTTAGATCTAGAGAAGCCCACAGTAGGGTCTCACCTGAGGGACTCAGGTCCTCAGCTCTCTCATGGAACTTGCTCCAAGCCAAACAGTGTAAGTGAAGCCAGCTGGAATAAGCCTGCACTCCTCTTTCCTGTGACCTAAGGTAGACGTTGCTCTGCTCCTAACTCACCCTTCTGGGAATCTGGCAGGCACTTGAACTCTCTGTATCAAAGAAGAAAGCTCTTGGTGGCTTACAGCAGCATTTCTCACCTTGACTGTGTTGACATTTTAGATGATTATTTGTCGTGTGGACTGTCCTGTGTGTTGTGAAATGTTTAGCCGCATCCCTGGCCTCTACTCACTAGATGCTACCAGAAGTAACTCCCTTGGGTTGTGAAAACCAAAAATGTCCAGACATTGCCAAAGAGCCACTGGATGTCATTAGCCCCAGCTGAGAACCTCTGGCTTCCACAGTAATGACATGTAATTATCTAACCCAACCAGGAGTCCCTGAAGGTAGCTATAGTTCTGGGTTTGGTGCAGAACTTAGTGATACCAACAGGGATAAGGTTTGTTCTGGTGCTTATCACCTCATGATCACAAGGTGGCTGCACAGACCCCACTGCACCAGCATCACAATCCCATTCAAAGGCAGACAAGAGGGGCAAAGTTATCATGTCCTTTGTGGCTTCACCTTTAATTTGAAGAGTTTTCCCAGACACTTCAAAGCAGATCTCATTTATGTCTTATTGGCCAAAACTAGTTTTCTGCCCGCCCCTAGCTGCATGGCCTTCCCTTGAGGCCCAGCTGGTAAAGAATCTGCCTGCAATGCAGGAGACCTGGGTTCAATTCCTGGGTTGGGAAGATCCCCTGGAGAAGGGAAAGGCTACCCACTCCAGTATTCTTGCCTGGAGAGTTCCATGGACAGAGGAGCCTGGCGGGCTACAGTCCATGGATTGCAAAGAATCAGACAGGACTGAAGCAATTTAGCACGCAGAAGCCTATCATGCAAATGACAATGCAAACATCTCCTTGTTCCTCCAACAACATGATCTGATCCCTCTGGCCATGGACATGCTGTTCTCTTTACCCAGAATGTTCTTCTTGCCATCTGCCTTTATCTTCACATGGTCAATTCCTTCTCACTTTGTAGGTCTCTGCTTAGATGGGACTGAAACAATTTAACCTCAGACTGGGACTTGAACCCATGTGCCAGGACTTGAACCCAGCAAAAACCCAGTTTGAGACTAACCCAGATGGCTAGGACTCAAACCCAGCCAAAACCCACAGTCTTCCAACTGAGATCACACACCTACCTTTAGGACCTAACGAAACTCAGGTTCTTGATGTCTCATTGCTGAAAGAATTCAGTGAGAGACAAAGTGATAGGTAGGAAGTGGATTTATTCAGAGAGAAACACACTCCACGGAGTATGGCCCATCACAGAGGGTGAGTGCAGCCTCAAAACGTGGTGTGGTTAGATTTTATGGGCTGGGTGATTTCATAGGCTAATGAGTGGGAGGATTACTCCAACTATTTTGGGGAAGTGTGAGTCACTCAGTCATGTCTGGCTCTTTGTGACCCCATGGACTGTAGCCTGCCAACCCCTCTGTCCATGGGATTCTCCAGGCGAGAGCACTGGAGTGGGTTGCCGTGTACCTCCCTCCCCACCCTATCCCCCTGGGTTGTCCTGTACCACTGGCTTTGGGTGCCTCGCTTCATGCATTGAACTTGCACTGGTCATCTATTTTACATATTGTAATATACATGTTTCAATGTTATTCTTTCAAAATATCCTACCCTCACCTTCTCACTCAGAGTCCAAAAGTCTGTTCTTTACATCTGTGTCTCTTTTGCTGCCCTGCATGTAGTATTGTCATTACTGGCTTTCTAAATTCCATATACATTTGTTAATATCCAGTATTTGTGTTTCTCTTTCTAACTTACTTCACTGTATAATAGGCTCCATTTTCATCCACCTCATTAGAACTGACTCAAATGCATTTCTTTTTATAGCTGAGTAACATTCCATTGCATATATGTACCACAACTTCCTTATCCATTCATCTGCTGATGGACATCTAGGTTGCTTCCATGTCCTAGCTGTGGTAAATGGTGCTGCACTGAACACTGGGGTACATGTGTCTCTTTCAATTCTGGTTTCCTCAGGATGTATGCCCTGTAGTGGGATTGCTGGGTCATATGGTAGTTCTAGTCCCAGTTTTTCAAGGAATCTCCACATTGTTCTCCATAGTGGCTGTACCAGTTTGCATTCGCACCAACAGTATAAGAGGGTTCCCCTTTCTCCACAACCTCTCCAGCTCTCCAGCATTTATTGCTCTCCAGTATTTGTTGTTTGTAGACTTTTTCATGACAGACATTCTAACGTGAGAGATGATACCTCATTGTGGCTTTGATTTGCATTTCTCTAATAATGAGTGATATGGAGCAACTTGTGAAATACTATTCTTAAAAACATTTTTTTTTCAACCATCTGAAAAATGTAACAACCACTCTCAAAGACTCTCAGGGCATACAAAAACAGGTGACAAATGATAGTTTGCTGACCCTGGTAATACTGAGGGTCATATGCTTCGGGTTTTCCAAGCTACTCTCAGGGATGCAGCAGAATCACTTAGAGCAATGATGCATGTGTGCTAAGTAGCTTCAGTCTTGTCCAACTCTTTGCAACCCAATAGGCTGTAGCCTGCCAGGCTCCTCTGTCCAGGAGGTTACCCAGGCAAGAATACTGGAGTGGTGTGTCCTTTCTTCCTCCAGGGGATCTTCCCAACCCAGGGATCAAATCTGTGTCTCCTGTGGCTCCTGCATTGGCAGGTGGGTTTTTTACCACTAGTGCCATCTGGGAAGCCCAGAGCAATAATGGTGCAGAGAAAAGTGGGGCATAAGAGGATGATCCCAGAGAATTTGACTTTGGAGGCCAGTGGGATTTGATTACAGAACTTCCACAGGACTGGGGGAAACAGACTCTTGGAGGGCACAAACAAAACCTTGTGCACCAGGAACCAGGAGAAAGGAGCAGTGTCCTCACAAGAGAGTGAGCCAGACTTGCCTGTGAGTGTCCAGGAGTATCCAGTGGAGGCATGGGTTGACAGTAGCCTGCTATTGGGTTAAGGGCACTGAATATAACAGTGCAGCAGGCATAAGTCCTTTTGAAGGAGGTTGCCATTTCCCCTACCATAGTTTGGTTTCAGGCCTAACAACAGGGAGGGAACACAGCCCTGCCCATCAACAGAAAATAGGATTAAAGATTTACTGAGCATGGGACTGCGCATCAGAACAAGACACAGATCCCCACCCCACCCCCCACCCCCCCACACACAGTTAGTCTCTCCTATCAGGAAGCTTCCACAAGCCTCTTATCCTTATCCATCAGAGGGCAGAGAGAATGAAAACCACAGTCACAGAAAACTAATAATGATGTATGTATGATCACATACATCACAGAGAGAATGAAAACCACAGTCACAGAAAACTAATAATGATGTATGTACGATCACATACATCACAGCCTTGTCTCACTCAATGAAACTATGAGCCATGCCGTGTAGGGCCACCCAAGACAGAAGGGTCATGGTGGAGAGTTCTGACAAAACGTGGTCCACTGGAGAAGGGAATAGCAAACCACTTCAATATTCTTTCCCTGAGAACCCCATGAACAGTATGAAAAAGCAAAAAGGTATGACACTGAAAGATGAACTCCCCAGGTTGGTAGGTGCCCAAAATGCTACTGGAAAAGACTGGAGAAATAGAAATAACTCCAGAAAGAATGAAGATGTGGAGCCAAAGTGAAAACAATGCCCAGTTGTGGATGTGACGTGATGGAAGTAAAGTCCAATGCTGTAAAGAACAATATTTCATAGGAACCTGGAATGTTAGGTCCCTGAATCAGGGTAAATTGGAAGTGATCAAACAGAAGATGGCAAGAGTGAACACCAACATTTTAGGAAATCAGTGAACTAAAATGGACCAGAATGGGTGAATTTAATTCACATGACCATTATATCTACTACTGTGGGCAAGAATCCCTTAGAAGAAATGGAGTAGCCCTCATGGTCAACAAATGAGTCCGAACTGCAGTACTTGGGTGCAATCTCAAAAATGACAGAATGATCTCTGTTCATTTCCAAGGCAAACCATTCAATATCACAGTAATCCAAGTCTATGCTCCAACCATTAATGCCAAAGAAGCTGAAGTTGAACAGTTCTATGATGACCTACAAGACCTTCTAGACCTAATCCCCAAAAAAGATGTCCTTTTCATCATAGGGGACTGGAATGCAAAAGTAGGAAGTCAAGAGATACCTGGAGTAACAGGCAAGTTTGGCCTTGGAGTACAAAATGAAGCAGGGCAAAGGCTAATAGAGTTTTGCCAAGAGAACAAACTGGTCATAGCAACACCCTCTTCCAGCAACACAAGAGACAACTTTACACATGGACATCACCAGATGGTCAACACCGAAATCAGATGGATTATGTTCTTTGCAGCCTAAGATGGAGAAGCTCTATACAGTCATCAAAAAGAAGACCAGGAGCTGACTGTGGCTCAGATCATGAACTCCTTATTGCAAAATTTAGACTTAAATTGAAGAAAGTAGGGAAAACCACTAGACCATTCAATGACTATGACCTAAGTCAATCCCTTACGATTATAAAGTGGAAGTGACAAATAGATTCAAGGGATTAGATCTGATAGATATAGCACCTGAAAAACTATGGACGAAGGTTTGAAATACTGTACAGGAGGCGGTGATCAAAACCATCCCCAAGAAAAAGAAATGCAAAAAGGCGGTATGGTTGTCTGAGGAGGCCTTACAAATAGCTGAGAAAAGAAGAGAAGCAAAAGGCAAAGGAGAAAGGGAAAGATATGTCCATCTGAATGCAGAGTTCCAAAGAATAGCAAGGAGAGATAAGAAAGACTTCCTCAGGGATCAGTGCAAAGAAATAGAGGAAAACAATAGAATTGGAAAGACTAGAGATTTCTGCAAGAAAATCAGAGATACCAAAGGGACATTTCATGCAAAGATGGTCTCAATAAAGGACAGAAAAGGTATGGACCTAGCAAAAGCAGAAGATATTAAGAAGAGGTGGCAAGAATACACAGAAGAACTATACAGAAAAGGTCTTAATGACCCAGATAACCATGATGGTGTAATCACTCTGCTAGAGCCAGACATCCTGGAATGCAAGTCAAGTGGACCTTAGAAAGCATTGCTATGAACAAAGCTAGTGGAAATGGTGGAATTACAGTTGAGCTATTTCAAATTCTAAAGATGAGACTGTGAAAGGGCTGCACTCAATATGCTAGCAAATTTGGAAAATTCAGCAGTGGCGACAGGACTGGAAAAGGTCAGTTTACATTCCAATCCCAAAGGCAATGCCAAAGAAGGTACAAACTACTACACAATTGTACTCATCTCACATGCTACCAAAGTAATGCTCAAAATTCTCCAACTAGGCTTCAACAGTATGTGAATTAAGAACTTCCAGATGTTCAAGCTGGATTTAGAAAAGGCAGAGGAACCAGAGATCAAATTGCCAACATCCGTTGGATCATAGAAAAAGCAAGAGAATTTCAGAAAAACATCTACTTCTGCTTTATTGACTATGCCAAAGCTTCTGACTGTGTGGATCACAATAAATTGTGGAAACTTCTTTAAAGAGATGGGAATACCAGACCACCTTACCTGTCTCCTGAGAAATCTATGAAAAATATGAAATATATTAAATCTATGAAATCAATGAAAATACATGAAATCTATGAAAAATATGAAATCTAAGAGATCTATGAAAAATATGAAATATATGAAATCTATGAAATATATGAAATTGATGAAAATACATGAAATCTATGAAAAATATGAAATCTATGAAATCTATGAAATATAAGTGAAATCTATGAAAAATATGAAATCTATGAAATCTATGAAAAATATGAAATCTATGAAATCTATGAAATCTATGAAATTGATGAAAATACATGAAATCTATGAAAAATATGTAATCTATGAAAATATATGAAATCTAAGAGATCTATGAAAAATATGAAATATATGAAATCTATGAAATATATGAAATCTATGAAAATACATGAAATCTATGAAAAATATGAAATCTATGAAAATATATGAAATCTATGAAAAATATGAAATCTATGAAATCTATGAAAAATATGAAATATATGAAATCTATGAAAATACATGAAATCTATGAAAAATATGAAATATATTAAATCTATGAAATCTATGAAAATACATGAAATCTATGAAAAATATGAAATCTATGAGATCTATGAAAAATATGAAATATATGAAATCTATGAAAATATATGAAATCTATGAAATCTATGAAAATACATGAAATCTATGAACATATGAAATGTATGAAAATATATGAAATCTATGAGATCTTTGAAAAATATGAAATCTATGAAATCTATGAAAAATATGAAATCTATGAAATCTATGAAATCTATGAAATATATGAAATCTATGAAATCTATGAAATCTATGAAAATACATGAAATCTATGAAAAATATGAAATCTATGAAAATACATGAAATATATTAAATCTATGAAATCTATGAAAATACATGAAATCTATGAAAAATATGAAATCTATGAAAATATATGAAATCTATGAGATCCTTGAAAAATATGAAATCTATGAAAAATATGAAATCTATGAAATCTATGAAATCTATGAAATTGATGAAAATACATGAAATCTATGAAAAATATGTAATCTATGAAAATATATGAAATCTAAGAGATCTATGAAAAATATGAAATATATGAAATCTATGAAATATATGAAATTGATGAAAATACATGAAATCTATGAAAAATATGAAATCTATGAAATCTATGAAAAATATGAAATCTATGAAATCTATGAAAAATATGAAATCTATGAAAATACATGAAATCTATGAAAAATATGAAATCTATGAAATCTATGAAAAATATGAAATCTATGAAATCTATGAAAAATATGAAATCTATGAAAATACATGAAATCTATGAAAAATATGAAATCTATGAAATATATGAAATCTATGAAAAATATGAAATCTATGAAAATACATGAAATCTATGAAAAATATGAAATAATATTAAATCTATGAAATCTATGAAAAATATGAAATCTATGAAATCTATGAAAAATATGAAATATATGAAATCTATGAAAATACATGAAATCTATGAAAAATATGAAATATATGAAATCTAAATCTATGAAAATACATGAAATCTATGAAAAATATGAAATCTATGAAATCTATGAAAAATATGAAATCTATGAAATCTATGAAAAATATGAAATCTATGAAAAATATGAAATCTATGAAAATACATGAAATCTATGAAATCTATGAAAAATATGAAATCTATGAAATCTATGAAAAATATGAAATCTATGAAATCTATGAAAAATATGAAATCTATGAAAACATATCAAATCTATGAAAATACATGAAATCTATGAAATCTATGAAAAATATGAAATCTATGAAATCTATGAAAAATATGAAATCTCCACCATCACCCTAATTCCAAAACCAGACAAAGATGCCACAAAAAAAGAAAACTACAGGCCAATATCACTGATGAACATAGATGCAAAAATCCTTAACAAAATTCTAGCAAACAGAATCCAACAACATATTAAAAAAATCATTCATCATGACCAAGTGGGCTTTATCCCAGGAATGCAAGGATTCTTTAATATCCGCAAATCAATCAATGTAATACACCACATTAACAAATTGAAAGATAAAAACCATATGATTATCTCAATAGATGCAGAAAAAGCCTTTGACAAAATTCAACATCCATTTATGATTAAAACTCTCCAGAAAGCAGGAATAGAAGGAACATACCTCAACATAATAAAAGCTATATATGACAAACCCACAGCAAGCATCACCCTCAATGGTGAAAAATTGAAAGCATTTCCCCTGAAATCAGGAACAAGACAAGGGTGCCCACTCTCACCACTACTATTCAACATAGTTTTGGAAGTTTTGGCCACAGCAATCAGGGCAGAAAAAGAAGTAAAAGGAATCCAGATAGGAAAAGAAGAAGTGAAACTCTCGCTGTTTGCAGATGACATGATCCTCTACATAGAAAACCCTAAAGACTCTACCAGAAAATTACTAGAGCTAATCAACGAATACAGTCAAGTTGCAGGATATAAAATTAACACACAGAAATCTCTTGCATTCCTATACACTAACAATGAGAAAACAGAAAGAGAAATTAAGGAAACAATACCATTCACCATTGCAACAAAAAGAATAAAATACTTAGGAGTATATCTACCTAAAGAAACAAAAGACCTATACATAGAAAACTATAAAACACTGATGAAAGAAATCAAAGAGGACACAAGCAGATGGAGAAATATACCGTGTTCATGGATTGGAAGAATCAATATTGTCAAAATGGCTATACTACCCAAAGTAATCTATAGATTCAATGCAATCCCTATCAAACTACCAACAGTATTTTTCACAGAACTAGAACAAATAATTTCACAATTTGTATGGAAATACAAAAAACCTCGAATAGCCAAAGTAATCCTGAGAAAGAAGAATGGAACTGGAGGAATCAATCTGCCTGACTTCAGACTCTACTACAAAGCCACAGTCATCAAGACAGTATGGTACTGGCACAAAGACAGAAATATAGATCAATGGAACAGAATAGAAAGCCCAGAGATAAGTCCACGAACCTATGGTCACCTTATCTTCGACAAAGGAGGCAAGGATATACAATGGAAAAAAGATAACCTCTTTAACAAGTGGTGCTGGGAAAACTGGTCAACCACCTGTAAAAGAATGAAACTAGAACACTTTCTAACACCATACACAAAAATAAACTCAAAATGGATTAAAGATCTAAATGTAAGACCAGAAACTATCAAACTCCTAGAGGAGAACATAGGCAAAACACTCTCCGACATAAATCACAGCAGGATCCTATATGACCCACATCCCAGAATTTCAGAAATAAAAGCAAAAATAAACAAATGGGACCTAATGAAACTTAAAAGCTTTTGCACAACAAAGGAAACTATAAGCAAGGTGAAAAGACAGCCCTCAGATTGGGAGAAAATAATAACAAACGAAGCAACAGACAAAGGATTAATCTCAAAAATATACAAGCAACTCCTCCAGCTCAACTCCAGAAAAATAAATGACCCAATCAAAAAATGGGCCAAAGAACTCAACAGACATTTCTCCAAGGAAGACATACAGATGGCTAACAAACACATGAAAAGATGCTCAACATCACTCATTATCAGAGAAATGCAAATCAAAACCACAATGAGGTACCATTACACGCCAGTCAGGATGGCTGCTATCCAAAAGTCTACAAGCAATAAATGCTGGAGAGGGTGTGGAGAAAAGGGAACCCTCTTACACTGTTGGTGGGAATGCAAATTAGTACAGCCACTATGGAAAACAGTGTGGAGATTTCTTAAAAAGCTGGAAATAGAACTGCCGTATGACCCAGCAATCCCACTTCTGGGCATACACACCAAGGAAACCAGATCTGAAAGAGACACGTGCACCCCAATGTTCATCGCAGCACTGTTTATAATAGCCAGGACATGGAAGCAACCTAGATGCCCATCAGCAGACGAATGGATGAGGAAGCTGTGGTACATATACACCATGGAATATTACTCAGCCATTAAAAAGAATTCATTTGAATCAGTTCTAATGAGATGGATGAAACTGGAGCCCATTATACAGAGCGAAGTAAGCCAGAAAGATAAAGACCATTACAGTATACTAACACATATATATGGACTTTAGAAAGATGGTAACGATAACCCTATATGCAAAACAGAAAAAGAGACTCAGATGTATGGAACAGGCTTGTTGACTCTGGGAGAAGGCGAGGGTGGGATGTTTCAGGAGAACAGCATTGAAACATGTATATTATCTAGGGTGAAACAGATCACCAGCCTAGGTTGGGTGCATGAGACAAGTGCTCGGGCCTGGTGCACTGGGAAGACCCAGAGGGATCGGGTGGAGAGGGAGGTGGGAGGGGGGACTGGGATGGGGAGTACATGTAAATCCATGGCTAATTCATATCAATGTATAACAAAAACTACTGTAATGATGTAAAGTAATTAGCCTCCAACTAATAAAAATTAAAAAAAAAAAAGAAAAATATGAAATCTATGAAATCTATGAAAAATATGAAATGTATGAAATCTATGAAAATACATGAAATCTATGAAAAATATGAAATCTATGAAAAATATGAAATCTATGAAATCTATGAAAAATATGAAATCTATGAAATCTATGAAAATACATGAAATCTATGAAAAATATGAAATCTATGAAAAATATGAAATCTATGAAATCTATGAAAAATATGAAATCTATGAAATCTATGAAAATACATGAAATCTATGAAAAATATGAAATCTATGAAATATATGAAATCTATGAAAATACATGAAATCTATGAAAATACATGAAATCTATGAAAAATATGAAATCTATGAAAATATATGAAATCTATGAGATCTATGAAAAATATGAAATATATGGAATATATGAAATATATGAAATTGATGAAAATACATGAAATCTATGAAAAATATGAAATCTATGAAAACATATCAAATCTATGAAAATACATGAAATCTATGAAATCTATGAAAAATATGAAATCTATGAAAACATATGAAATCTATGAAAATACATGAAATCTATGAAATCTATGAAAAATATGAAATCTATGAAAAATATGAAATCTATGAAAATACATGAAATCTATGAAATCTATGAAAAATATGAAATCTATGAAATCTATGAAAAATATGAAATCTATGAAAATACATGAAATCTATGAAATCTATGAAAAATATGAAATCTATGAAATCTATGAAAAATATGAAATCTATGAAATCTATGAAAATACATGAAATCTATGAAAATACATGAAATCTATGAAAAATATGAAATCTATGAAATCTATGAAAAATATGAAATCTATGAAAATACATGAAATCTATGAAAAATATGAAATATATTAAATCTATGAAATCTATGAAAATACATGAAATCTATGAAAAATATGAAATCTATGAAAATACATGAAATCTATGAAAAATATGAAATCTATGAAAAATATGAAATCTATGAAATCTATGAAAAATATGAAATTTATGAAAATACATGAAATCTATGAAAAATATGAAATATATTAAATCTATGAAATCAATGAAAATACATGAAATCTATGAAAAATATGAAATCTATGAGATCTATGAAAAATATGAAATATATGAAATCAATGAAAATGTATTAAATCTATGAAATCTATGAAAATACATGAAATCTATGAAAAATATGAAATCTATGAAAATACATGAAATCTATGAAAAATATGAAATCTATGAAAAATATGAAATCTATGAAATCTATGAAAAATATGAAATATATGAAATCTATGAAAATACATGAAAAATATGAAATCTATGAAATATATGAAATCAATGAAAATACATGAAATCTATGAAAACTATGAAATCTAAGAGATCTATGAAAAATATGAAATATATGAAATCTATGAAATATATGAAATTGATGAAAATACATGAAATCTATGAAAAATATGAAATCTATGAAATCTATGAAAAATATGAAATGGGAAATGCTGGGCTGGGTGAAGCACAAGCTGCAATCAAGATTGCTGGGAGAAATATCAATAACCTCAGATAAGCGTACAATACCACCCTAATGGCAGAAAGTGAAGAGGAACTAAAGAGCCTCTTGATGAAAGTGAAAGAGGAGACTGAAAGAGTTGGCTTAAAGCTCAACATTCAGAAAACTTCCATACTCTGTTTAAGGGCACATAAACAAGCTGTTAAAAGAAGCAAGGTGAAAAGCAAAGGAGAAAAGTAAAGATATTCCCATTTGAATGCAGAGTTCCAAAGAATAGCAAGGAGAGATAAGAAAGCCTTCCTCTGCGATCAGTGCCAAGAAATAGAGGAAAACAATAGAATGGGAAAGACTAGAGAGCTCGTCAAGAAAATTAGAGATACCAAGGGAACATTTCATGCAAAGATGGGCTCAATAAAGGACAGAAATGGTATCGACCTGACAGAAGCAGAAGATATTAAGAAGAGGTGGCAAGAAAACACAGAAGAACTGTACAAAAAAGATCTTCATGATCCAGTTAATCATGATGGTGTGATCACTCACCTAGAGCCAGACATTCTGGAATGTGAAGTCAAGTGGGCCTTAGGAAGCATCACTATGAACAATGCTACTGGATGTGATGGAATTCCGGTTGAGCTATTTCAAATCCTGAAAGATGAGGCTGTGAAAGTGCTGCACTCAATATGCCAGCAAATTTGGAAAACTCAGCAGTGGCCACAGGACTGAAAAAGGTCAGTTTTCATTCCAATCCCAAAGAAAGGAAATGCCAAAGAATGCTCAAACTACCACACAATTGCACCCATCTCACACGCTACCAAAGTAATGCTTAAAATTCTCCAAGCCAGGCTTCAGCAATACGTGAACCATGAACTTCCAGATGTTCAAGCTGGTTGTAGAAAAGGCAGAGGAACCAGAAATCAAATTGCCAGCATCTGCTGGATCATTGAAAAAGCAAGAGTTCCAGAAAAACATCTACTTCTGCTTTATTGACTATGCCAAAGCTTTTGACTGTGTGGATCACAATAAACTGTGGAAAATTCTGAAAGAGATGGGAATACCAGACCACCTGACCTGCTTCTTGAGAAACCTATATGCAGGTCAGGAAGCAACATTTAGAACTGGACGTGCAACAATAGACTGGTTCCAAATTGAGAAAGGAGTACATCAAGGCTGTATATTGTCAGTTCAGTTCAGTTCAGTCGCTCAGTTGTGTCCGACTCTTTGCGACCCCATGAACTGCAGCACGCCAGGCCTCCCTGTCCATCACCAATTCCTGGAGTCTACCCAAACCCATGTCCATCGAGTCGGTGATGCCATCCAGCCATCTCATCCTCTGTCATCCCATTCTGCCCCCAATCCTTCCCAGCATGAGGATTTTTTCCAATGAGTCAACTCTTTGCATGAGGTGGCCAAAGTATTAGAGTTTCAGCTTCAATATCAGTCCTGCCAAAGAACACCCAGGACTGATCTCCTTTAGGATGGACTGGTTGGATCTTCTTGCAGTCCAAGGGACTCTCAAGAGTCTTCTCCAACACCACAGTTCAAAAGCATCAATTCTTTGGCGCTCAGCTTTCTTCACCGTCCAACTCTCACATCCATATGTGACTACTGGAAAAACCATAGCCTTGATTATATGGACCTTTGTTGGCAAAGCAATGTCTCTGCTTTTAAATATGCTATCCAGGTTGGTCATAACTTTCCTTCCAAGGAGTAAGGGTCTTTTAATTTCATGGCTGCAATCACCATATATACTTTCACCCTGCTTATTTAGCTTATATGCAGAGTACATCATGAGAAATGCTGGGCTGGATGAAGCACAAGCTGGGATCAAGATTTCCAGTCAGGAAGCAACAGTTAGAAATATCAATAATAGTTAGAAATATCAATAACCTCAGATATTCAGATGACACCATCCTTATGGCAGAAAGTGAAGAGGAACTAAAGAGCCTCTTGATGAAAGTGAAAGAGGAGAGTGAAAAAATTGGCTTAAAATTCAACGTTCAGAAAACTAAGATCATGGCATCTGGTTCCATCACTTCATGGCAAATAGATGGGGAAACAGTGGCTGACTTTATTTTTTGGGCTCCAAAATCACTGCAGATGGTGATTGCAGCCATGAAATTAAAAGACGTTTACTCCTTGGAAGGAAAGTTATGACCAACCTAGACAGCATATTAAAAAGCAGAGACATTACTTTGCCAACAAAGGTCCATCTAGTCAAGGCTATGGTTTTTCCAGTAGTCACGTATGGATGAGAGAGCTGGACTATAAAGAAAGCTGACAGCCGAAGAAATGATGCTTTTGAACTGTGGTGCTGGAGAAGGCTCTTGTGAGTCCCCTGGACTGCAAGAATATCCAACCAGTCCATCCTAAAGGAGATCAGTCCTAGGTGTTCATTGGAAGGACTGATATTGAAGCTGAAACTCCAATAGTTTGGCCACCTGATGCGAAGAGCTGACTCACTGGAAAAGACCCTGATGCTAGGAAAGATTGAAGGCAGGAGGAGAAGGGGACAACAGAGGATGAGATGGCTGGATGGCATCACCGAGTCAATGGACATGAGTTTGTGTAGGCTCCGGGAATTGGTGATGGACAGGGAGGCCTGGTGTGCTGCAGTTCATGGGGTCGCAAAGAGTCAGACACGACTGAGCGACTGAATTGAACTGAACTGAACTGAACTGAAACAAGGATATCCATGGCAGCACCATTTGTGGTAGCAGGGAGTTGAAAGATCCTGGAAGAAGGACAGATAAGAGGTAGTGGATGGACACCCTGAAGAATTATTTACACATTCGAAGCAACCAATAGCAATGTGGAAGTACACTAGGGATGTAGTGTTTACCGGGGGGGAAAAAAGTAAAAAACAGAATGAGATGTACCAAATAACATTATGTAAATTAAAAATACAAACTGGAAAGACAACAATGCCAGCTTTGTAAGAACACATGCAAAAAGATACCACATTCAGCAGTAAGCAGGATTCCTCAGCGGCAGAAAGACATATATGGCATAAACACATACAGGCATCCCTGAAGAGAGTGCAGAAGGGATTGTCTTCCCAGGATCCAGAGCCAACCCCAAAGATAACCACATAAATGAAAGATGGTTCTCCTGAGGGCTGGCAAAAGGATTCTAGCTGCAAATGCTGTGTAATCCACATCTCTATCTAGCCATAGTGAAGTCACCTCAGTTGTGTCTGACTTTGTGACCCCATGGACTATAGCCTAGCAGACTCCTCTGTCCATGGGATTTTCCAGACAAGATTACTGGAGGGGGTTGCCATTTCCTTCTCCAGGGGATCTTCCCTACCCAGGGATTGAACCCAGGTCTCCCGCATTGTAGGCAGACGCTTTACCATCTGAGCCATCAGGGAAGTCCCCTATTTAGCCATACCTAGTCACAAATGGGATGCAACAGACATTTCTGTCTGGCCATATTTTGGGATCCCCAACCTGATGATTGCCATGCCACGTTCTCAGGACACAAAATGAAACAAACAAGAAGCTAACAGCTAGCTCAGGAGAGAAAAGATCAATAACCAATGGATCTGGATTCCAAAAGGAAGGGACAACATGAAATTTTATTTTCTTCTCTTTCTTGCGATAGACAGATTCAGGAGAGCTGACTCTAAAAGAATTCTGACCCTTCACTTGGTCATTGCCAGTTTTCCTAGGATCCAATTCGGAGGCCCCAAAGTGAGTGGGGTTTAAAATATAGTATAATTCTGGTATTTACCAAAATTTGGCAAGGCTCTCCATTACTTTTGTTTGTTTTCTTGGCCATGCCACATAGCATATGGGCTCTTAGTTCCCTGACCAGGGATCAAACTTATGCCCCTTGAATTGGATGCTCAGAGTTTTAACCACTGGACCACCAGGGAACTCCCTCCATTACTCTTCAATTTAGTTTCCCCTTGGCTATTTAAGCGAATAATTGGTAGCAGTTTACCAGAAAACCCCTCAGAATCCTGTCAAATCTGGGACAGACACATGTGGGGGCCATTCTTTGAGGGTAGATATGAGGATAACTAATTCAGTGGATTTTTGTTTACAGTCCTGTAGTCTCTTGAGTGGAAAGGCAATTCAGATGAGAATTAGTAGAATGAATACCCAAGTCAAGGAGGACAGAGGGCAGCAGTAGGCATTACATCAGTCTCATAGTCTTTTGTTATAGGTACTTCTTATATTTTTAATTTTTTATTAGCCTTTCCCAATGAATCTTTCTGTGCAGTTTTCAAATTTTGGAATTTTGAAGTTTTTGGAGGCATCTGCATACTAACTAAAATATGTATCCATCCTCTTTGATTCAGGAACACTTGCCTTCAAGCACATCTCTTAAATGAATGATCTTGTCTAATTGGAACAGCCTTCATAGTGGCCAGTATAATTCTAGGTTGTCATCAGTAAGATGAGTCCATTCACATGTGGAGACACTGTAATTTCTTAAACATAAAACTGGCTGGGGATCCTAAAAAGGGGCCAACCTTAAAGCATTTAGATGACTAGGATCCATTTTTGGAGTTTTTCCCCAACAGCAAACACAAAACGTCCTGGATAGCCAATGGGATATGCTTAGGGTTGGGACTTGAGTTTTGTTTCACAGTGTGCCTTTCATGGGATACTTCTTTTTTCTGGCAGACAGCCTTTGCTCTCTTTGTCCAACCTGTGCCCAGGTGTCCCTTGTTACCTGAAATTTTCTTGTGAGTGGTACGTGGCCTATTGGGAAATTTGCTTACTTGTGACCACCTTATTCTTACACAGGAGTCTTGTGCCTTGAGGACAGTTGTCTCTCATATACAAGTGGCGAGCACTCTGGCAGCATTTAGGTGTTCAATCTGTGTCTGCCAATTTTAGTTTTTGGTTTGTTCTCAGGAAAATCCAAATGTATGTATTCTAATTCAGAAACTAAAAGATCACTCACTGGAAGGACAATCTGTCCTTATCCAAATCCTAAATAAATCTGGAGAGCTTGACCTAAGGGAGGGAGCCTGAAACCCAAGAGCAGACTCATCAAGCCAGAAGAGGTGACTCTAAGAAGCATTGAGCACAAGGGGCCCAGCACAGGTACTTGCTCAATGATGAGAGTCACTGTCCCTCCTGAGGTGCTCTCCCTTGGATCCCACTTCCGACACCATGGAATGTCAACCTAAATAAGGAGGTAAACTGAGGCAATCTCAAATTACCAGAAACTTTAGATTTGAGAGTAGCAGAGGAATTGCAATTTGGGAAATGCATGCTGTACATGCTGAATTAATTGAAGGTTTGGGAAGGAGTCTATTTATGGGCAAGGAGTGCAAAGACGGGGAAGTCCAGCCAGAGACCAAGCAGTAGGCTTATTGGCCTGAGAACAGGGAGAGATTCTTGACAAATGTTCATTGGTAAGATGTCTCAGTCTCCTGTAAATCAGACATTTAATGGAAACCAATTTCTCTTCTCTTTTTTTAAAAAAATACTTAAGTTCAGACTGGATCTTTCCTTGGGGCACACTGACTCTCTAGTTGTGATGTGGCCTCAGCAGTTGCCATGTGGGCTTAATTGCTCCACAGCATGTGAGAACTTAGCTCCCCAAACCGGGATCAAACCTGAGTCCCCTGCAATGCAAGGTGGATTCTTAACCACTGGACCACCAGGGAAGTCCCAGACTCTCTGTTCTGAAGTTGTTATTCTGAGGGCACATGTGTGAGGTTCTCCATTTCATATTTTCATTCATTTCATATTGAAATCCTTTATAGATATGGATGATACAGATATAGATATAGGAAGACAATATTGTTATCACTTGTAAAAATACAGCCAGAAAATTGGAACCTACTAAAAACTCAGAATAACACAAGAGTTTGTGTGCCAAATAAATGTACACCAAAAAAGTCATTTTTCTATTCACTGTTACTTAATTTTCTACTTACTGTATTTCTATATAACCAATTAGAAGATATAAAATAGAAGAAAATATCCTAGCCACGATAGCAATTTTTAAATATTCTAGTTACCCCTAAGAAGAAATGCATGAGAACCATAAATGATATAAAAGATGTGAGAAAATTTAGAAACATCCATGAAAAAAATGTCAACTCTGTTAATTCATAATCCATCATATATCCAGTTAAAATTCAAAAGAAATTGACACAGAATTTTTAAATTGACAAAAATGTCCCTGGCCATATATCACTGGAAAAGTAGCAAGTGAGTTTACAAATTTTTGGAAAAGAAAAATAACATGAGGAGGGGGTTTTCTCTGCTAGATAGTAAATGTATTATAAACAAAGAAGTAAATCAGGCTGCATCCACAAGAACTAATGGGCAAATCAATCAAGAAAAAAAATAAGCTCTGAAGCCATACAAAATAATACACAAATTTATTGAGAAAGAAAGCTCACAAACCAAAAAGAAGAGGGGACTGGTGATGCAGTAAATGATGTTGGAGAAACTGGCCAGAAATCGGAGGAGGATCGGTTTAGATCTACACTTTATACTGTAAAATATTTTCCAGACGCATTAGAGCATTACGTATAATAATTCCACTTAAAAAAAAAAAGCAAACGAAAAAACTTGGGGAAAAAAAGGTAGATAACTAAATCTGGATGAAGGACTTTGTAAGAATAGAAACAATAACCAGACACTCGCTCCGCGGGGCGCAGTTGGCGGCCGCCGCCGAGGCTTCGCCGCGCAGACGGCGGTGTCGCGACCAGACACTGAGGAGGCAGCGATTCCAGCCTCGGGACCCCGAGAGCGCCCCTGGCTGCTGGAAGCCGCTCCTTCCTTCCTTTCCTAGCCGCAGGCCCCGCTCGGTGCCGGACGACGCCGAGGGCTGCCAGCCTGGGTAGAGAGGAGCCCTGCCCTCAGCCGCGCCCGCCGCCCGGCCTGCAGGGGCCGCGGGAGCTCGGCGCCCGCCCTGCCGCGAGCCTCTCAGTCGGCGCGCGGGAGCAGCGTCGGCGCGGGACGCCTCGCGGGCTGAGGCGGCGGCAGCTCCCCCGGCTCCCTCCCGTCCGCGGGCGGAGACCTCCGGACGCCGCTGAGGAGATTCCAGCCGGCGTTCGCGGGGGCGCAGCGCGGTGAGTGCGCGGCTTCCCAGCGCCGGGCTCCACCCCCAGCCGCCGTCCGCGTCCACCCACCCCTCTCGGCCGCCGGCGGGTTTCGACCTCGCGTCCCCGGCTCCGCCGGCTCCTTTCCCGCCACCGGGGCCTCCCCGCGCCCAGCCCCCGCCGCCCGAGCGTCCCTTCCGGGCACGTGGGCTCACTCACCGCCGCTCCCTGCCCGAAACCCAGCCAGCTCCTGGCTCTTAGCCCGGCTGGTCAGCTCCGTGAGGCCCACCCGGGAAGCCCCCCCTCCGAATCCGGCCTCTTCGTCCTTCAGGGAGGGTGCGGTCTGCGCTCTGCCTTCCCCAGAGCCTTGGCCCCAGAGTCTTGTGGAAGGAGGGAAGTGGAGGTCCTGGGGGCTACTTGGGTTGTTTCCACCTGGATGGGGAGCTGGTGTGGGTTATGGAGGATGTGGCTTCCCTTGTCAGTCGGTAAAGAATCTGCCTGCAATGCAGAGTGGACACGACTTAGCCTCTAAAAGCACCAACCATGGAGGATGTATATTTGGATTGGAGGCGACTTGAGGATGGAGTGGTTGGGGAATGAGGGAGCGGTGGGGGCAGTGGCGATTTTTACCCGTGGGATTAGGCTGTGGCCTGTTGGAAAACCTCCTTTCCTTCTCTTGACTTGCATCCTTGACAGTTCTTTCGGCAGCGTTGATGCTTTTCCCAATCTGTGCCAGATGCAATTTAAAAAAAATTGTTTATTTTTATTTTACTTACTAGGCTGCTCTGGGTCTTAGTTGTGGCAGGGAATGTGGGATCTAGTTCCCTGACCAGGGATTGAACCAGGTTCGCTGCATTGGGTGTGCAGTCTTAGCCACTGGACCACAGGGGAAGTCATGGTGCAGTGTAATTCCTTGGTCTACTTGGAATTTTTCATACCTTTCCTCTCCTTTTTCTCGTCTCAACGCGAAGCAGTATCTGATTCTCCTCAGAGTGGTGCAAACAAGAATTACTGGGGAAATGTTAATTATTCCATTTCTTCATGAGTATTTTCCAATTATATATTTAAGATATCTGTAAGAGAAGACTTTAGAATAAGGGACATCTTTGTTTTGTAGGATTTCTTTTGGGATTAGGAGTAATAGAGAAGGAATACATTCATTATCTAGTTATCTCAATTAGATTTAAGTATGTACTGCCTTATGTATTCCTTTCAGTTAGACCTGGGAAATAATTTTTCTCCTTTCATACATGATCTTTTCTCCCTGCCCCCTGACTAGGTCTCATCTGCTTTTTTTTCTTAAAGTAAATATAAACTTGTTTCATTCTGTTTTTAATTTTTATTTTTTTTTTAAATTATCAAAGTGTGATACATTTACAGGAGACTTGGAAAACACAGAATAAGTAAACTTGTTTCTTGAAGGAAATAATGTAGTTAGACCTATGAGGTTGATTCTTGTCCAGGCATTTTATGACAATTTCAGGACAGTGCCATACATAAAATATAGTCTATTAGTCACTATTGTTAAATAGGGATCTAAAATACTTATTGTGCACTCCAAGGGTATTATTGCCTGTCCTGTGTTTTGATGCAGAGCTATTTAGTTTGTATGAAAAATCCATTGATCTCTGTCCTAGAAAGATTTTAGAATGAATAGAGATCATAACTTAAGTATCTGCATGTTTCCTTTGAATTTCTTGAGTTGTATTTTAATATTTATTTATTGGCTGTGCTGGGTCTTAGTTGCTGCACAAGGGACCTTCTATCTTCATTGTCACATGCAGGATCTTTAGTTGTGGCATGCAAACTCTTGGTTGTGGCATATGGGATCTAGTCCCCTGACCAGGGATCAAACTGGGGCTGCCTCCATTGGGAGTCCAGAGTCTTAGTCAGTGGACCACCAGGGAAGTCCCTTTTGAGTTATATTTTAATTCACATTTTATGGCTTATCATTTCTTAATTTAAGTTTCTTACTAACTTCCCTTCCTTCCACCATAATTCCTGAAGCCATCTTATATATATTTTTTAAAAGTATACTTGATTTTGTTCAGAACAGTTTTAGATTTATAAAAAAATTAAGATCATGCAGATAGCCCCACCCAGTTTCCCCTGTTATTAACATCTTACATTAGTATGGTACAGTTGTTACAATTAATGAACCAATCTTGATACATTATTAACTAAAGTCTGTAGCCTTTTTAGATTTCCTTCTTTTTTTTTTTCCTATTTCAGTATTCCATTCAGGATATTTTTTACTCTTCTTTTTAAAAAATTTATTTATTTGGATGCACCAGGTCTTAGTTGTGGCATTCATGATCTTTAGTTGTGGCATGTGGGATATAGTTTCCTGACCAGGGATGGAACCTGGGCCTCCTGCACTGGGAGCATGAAGTCTTAACCACTGGACGACCAAGGGAAGTCCCTCCATTTAGGATACCACATTATATTTGGTTGTCCTATCTCCTTAGGCACCTGTTAATTTTATTTTTTTTTAATATTGTGTTTACAAACTTTTTAACTCTGTGGAACTGTGAGGTTAATTATCTTATGAGGCTATTGTATTGCTAAGTAATGCCATTCGTGGCTTTGACAATGAAAGATTGATCTCTATTTTCACTGGCAGTGTCTGTAATTTTCTTATATGTTAGCAAAGGTCTGCAGAATCTATGTCATCTTGATGTAGCTCTTCATGAATTTTTTATTTTTAGGTTTTAGAATTCCACAGTCCAGCTTTCAAGGACTGCTGCTGCTGCTAAGTCACTTCAGTCATGTCTGACTCTGTGTGACCCCATAAACAGCAGCCCACTAGACTCCTCTGTTCCTGGAATTCTCCAGGCAAGAACACTGGAGTGGGTTGCCATTTCCTTCTCTGATGCATGCATGCATGCTAAGTCACTTCAGTCATGTCCAACTTTACGCAACCCCATGGACAGCAGCCCACCAGGCTCCTCCATCCACAGGATTCTCTAGGCAAGATGACTGGAGTGGGTTGCCATTTCCTTCTCCATTTCAAGGACTAATCTGTGGCAAAGTTTTATTTGTCTCCTTAATAGAATTTATCACACTTCTGATTCTTATTATTTTGTGTTTGTTTTTGTCTATTTCCCGCAGCAGAATGCAAGTCCCATGATGATTAAAAACTATTATTTTTGTTGTTGTTCATTGTCTCCCAGTGCCTGGAATAGTGCCAGGCTTGTTGTGGGTACTCAGATATTCAGTGACTGAATGGTGGTTGAATCTAACGGTAACCAGAGCTAGTAGTCATCTTTGCTATGGTGAAGTCTACATTTTTCCCTTATGCAATTAATAGTTTAACATTTTATACTTACATTTTTTTATTGTATACAGGGTTACTCCAGATGTTTAGGGGGCAGGGAACTCAATAATTTATAGCTTTTACCATCTGACTAAAAAAAAGAAGAAGTACAACTGACCAGAATTTTATACTTTTAATTTAGTTAAATGAAATCGTTTTGTTAAAGTTGTTGTTAAATTATTTGCTATTCGTATAGCACCTAAAATTATGTCAAATGATTGTTAAAGATGTTCATGGAACAGGATTTGAAGTTAAGTAGACTGTTTTATTTAGCTTTTCAAAGATTTACGTTTCTGTGCTGATAAATGAAGGTGAATTGTTTCAGTTCATGAAGCCTCATTTTGAGTTAATGACATTAGTCTTGGTAATCTTCCTATAAACTCTGGTGATTTCTTTATATTTCAGTGGTATACATGGTTCAATAAAGGAAAGCTGACATAAAACCAAAAACCAGCAATAATGAGAAAATGGCCTGCCCCCTTATCAGTGGGGGTTCAGAGGCGGTATTCCGGAGTATCTCCCCCAGTGACAGCTTCCAGCTTGCTGTGTCTCATAGAAAGCTTCCTTCCTGTTCACTTGGCCCCTCAAACATGTCACCCAGGCTTCGGTTTCACAGAGGAACTCTGGCTGCGGGCCAGGCCCTCTCTGTCACTACCTCCCTCCCAAAAAGAATGCCAAGCAGTGGCTCTGGGTTTCTGGCCACTGAACAAACCCAAATCCAATCTTCCCATTTGGGAGAGAGATCCCCACCAGCAAAAGGGCCTGGGTCTGACAACAAGCAGAGGGGAGGAGAGGGGTTTCAAGAAGACCCTAGTCCTCAGGAGCTGGCCGCCTACCCACAAACGCCCGTCTAGTTCTCCTTCCATTCAGCATCCCCACTTCCCCTGCAAATGGGCTTCATCACACCCATCTTCCTGCAAGGTCTGAACTGGCTGAAACAATGCAATTTAGTCCCCAGGGGCTGGGACCTCTTTTACAGATATGAGGTTATGCAAATTACTAGGCAAAGAGAGTTTTGCAACATGCAATGAATAATTGCAGTAACTTGAAGGGCAATGAGAGCAGCAACTATCTTCCATCCCAGTGTGTCCCTCTCTTTAGTGGGCTGAGTGATGACCCCCAAAAGGCTATGTCCAATTCTAAACCCCTGGAGTCTATGAAATGTGACCTTATCGGAAAAAGTCTTGGGGTGTAATTAAGGACCTCAAGATGAGATTGTCCTGGATTGAGAGTGGGCCCTAAACCCAATGACAAATGTCCTTATAAGAGAAAAGCAAAAGGCTATTTGAGACACACACAGGGAAGACGGCCGGGTAAAGATGGAGGCTGAATAATGGGCTCGTTTCATCCATCTCATTAGAACTGATTCAAATGAATTCTTTTTAATGGCTGAGTAATATTCCATGGTGTATATGTACCATAGCTTCCTTATCCATTCGTCTGCTGATGGGCATCTAGGTTGCTTCCATGTCCTGGCTATTATAAACAGTGCTGCGATGAACATTGGGGTGCACGTGTCTCTTTCAGATCTGGTTTCCTCAGTGTGTGTGCCCAGAAGTGGGATTGCTGGGTCATATGGCAATTCTATTTCCAGTTTTTTAAGAAATCTCCACATTGTTCTCCATAGCAGCTGTACTAGTTTGCAGGCAGGATGCATAAGACAAGTGCTTGGGCCTGGTGCACTGGGAAGACCCGGGGGAATCGGGTGGAGAGGAAGGTGGGAGGGGGGATCGGGATGGGGAATACATGTAACTCCATGGCTGATTCATGTCAATGTATAACAAAAACCACTACAATACTGTGAAGTAGTAAGCCTCCAACTAATAAAAATAAATGAAAGAAAAAAAAAAAGATGGAGGCTGAGATTGGCATGAAGCATCTACAAACCAAGGGATGCCAAAGATTACCAGTGGAATCTAGTAGAAAGGCATGGAATGGGTTCTCCCTCAGAACCTCCAGAGGGAACCAGCCCTGTTGATGACTTGATTTTGGACCTCTGGTCTCCTGTGCGAGAATAAATTTCTGTTATTTTAAGGCCCTAGATTTGTAGCAATTTGTTATGGTAGCTACAGGGAACTAATACAGACTCTCACACACAGAGTTACAGCAATCTAGGTCTCCAGGTCTGGGTACCCCCACCCAGCTAACTCAAGTCCAGGTTCACGACTCAGCTGTCTGTGTTCTCTGAATCACGAACCCACTGAGATTCCCCCTCCTCCTAGAGGAAGCCCTGAGGAGCACCAGCTTTATTTGCCTGACTGTCCAGTAGAAGGGGTGTGTGCCAGGCAGATGATAGTACCATCCCGTTATTTTAAAGTGTTCCCTTCATGGACTCTAAAAAATAAGCAAATAAAATGAAATAAAAGAGAAAATAGTTTATCTTGAAATAAAAAATGCAAAACCAACATGGAAAAAAGGGAAGCTAAGATTGATCCCTAAAGCATTACTCAGAGGTTTTTCTGTCCTTGGTGACTTTTGTTCTTAGCGCTGACTTCCTATGGAAGTCTGGGGTAGGACCAGGTTTCCACCTGCAGAGGTTGCCCACAAGGTGAAACTTGAGAGCCAACCTCTTCTGATGCTTCTGAAATTCCCCTGGGACAGTTATCAGATGGTGGGATTTCAGGTACTAGGGTCCAACCTAGAAGGAGCTGTTTCAAGGAATGGGTGGACCTTAGGATTAGCAGGTGACTGCGCTCTCAGCTGATAAGGAAGGTCACTCCACTCACCAGGAAGCTGTCCAGAACAGAATTTGAAGGTCTTATCAAAGCAAAAGCCATACTGACAGGCAGCAAGCCTGTTGGGCCAAGTTTGCTGGGAGCAGAGCTGTTGCACTGTGTAATAATACTTACCTGTGTATGACCTAAATACCAGGACCCCATAACACCCCCACATGTCGGAGAGAGTCACTGTTTTGAATGTACTCTTCTGGGATACTTTTTTTTTTTCAAATTTTCTAGACAATTTTTTTAGAAGTTTTAGATTTATAGAGAAGTTGGGAAGATAGTACAGAGTTCCCATATACCTCACACTCAGTTTCCCCTATTAACATAGCACGTTAATATGACACAATACTAATTTGTTACAATTAATGAACCGATTTTTATTGTTTTGTTGTTTAGTTGCTAAGTCCTGTCCAACTTTTTTGCAACCTCATGGACTGTAGCCCACCAGGCTCCTCTGTCCATGAGTTTCCAGGCACAAATACTGAAGAGGGTTGCCATTTTCTTCTCCAGGATGGGGTACTTTTGATAGGAAAGTGTGTATGTTGTTTTCTATGATTTATTGTTGTTGTCATCACAGATGGGAACATTCATCATAAACTCTTCCACAACTTGCTGTTTTTTATTTTAAGATGTTCTTGTGGTGGTTCCACAAAAAACATTGTCTTAAGGGAGTTTTTGGCCAAAGAGCAAAGAAGACTCCTTTCTGCTTTCCAAACCCCATATAATTTTTTTTTTAACTTAGTATGTGAAAATTTTCTGAACTCCAAGAAACAGTCAGTAGTCAGGAGGGGTGTTAAGCAGTGTCCCTGTATTTCCCGTGCAAGGTGACATGAAGAAAATTGCATTTTACCCACATTGGCTCCTCAGCCTTCTGTGGATGACGTTTCTGCTTGAAACTTTCAAAAGGTGGAACTCCCAACCCCCACTTCCAACTCAACTTAGGCAGGCAGGGGAGAGGGGAGGAGAGGTGGAGGTGGGCTTACATCAGCTTGTCCACAGCTGGGTCCCTACTCCCTCCCCACGGTAACACTCCCTCCTCTTTTAACCCAAGATGATTGACAAGGACATTCAAGTTCAGCGTTTCCTTTCTCACTTGAGGCGCTGAGAGGTAAGTAAACTTCTCATGACTTAATGGAAGACATAAAGACTGGTGAATATCCCATTCTTTCAGTTTAATTCCTTGATACAGTTTTTATAAACTATCTTATATAACAAAATTAACCTAAGCCTTGCTGTGCCATATTTTCTAAATCAGGATTTCACCAGTTCCAAATAGCCATAGACAAGGATAGCATCACCATTTGACAAAAGACCAAGACCCCCAGCCCTGTGCCTACAGAAGTGTCCACATATCCATTCACATCACCACTTATGAATCTACTTTTCTTTACATTAGCTGCATGGTATTTTGTTATATTTATTTATCCAAACCCCATTGCTAGTCATTTGGATTTTTCCTAAGCTTTTGTGACAGTAACACAGCGCGTCAGAGAATATCTCTTTAAATATATGTTTGTACTATGTGAGACTATTTCTGAAACGTATATCCTTAGAAATAGAATGGCTGGGTTACAAGGAAGACACATTTAAAACTTTGGTAGGCTACCAGATTCTCTTCCAAAACTTTGCACTTTTTCACGCCTCCAGCTGTGGTTTGTGAGTGTGGCTGCTTCTTCCCACTCCCAACACCCCTGAGCCTGTTCATTGCTGTCAATCCATAAGCCACTCTCATTTGAACTATTCAATTATTAATGAAGTTAACCATCTTCTCAAATACTTCTTGGCTTCTGAGTTTATTCATGAGCAGCTGGTTCTTTAATTGAAAAAAATATTCAATTTATCAAGTTATATTGTTTCCTCCAGGAAGTGCTCATTATGCTCAAGAGAATACAAGGAAGCTCTTGCTTCCCATATATTATGCACAGGAGTGTCTCACTTCCTGTAGAGAAAACAGTTATTCACTTCAGTGTCAGCCACGCAAAGTGCTCAGCGTCAGATATGAGCACTTCCAGATTTCAAGGATCTGCTTCAGGGGTCAATTTCTAGACTCCACAGATAGGAAAAAGTCACTTCACAAAACAAATACAAATTTTACACAGACACACACAAAAAGGATCATCAGTTATTTAACTCAAGTAAGTATTGAACCATGTTAAATATAATTTAATGTATTAAATGTTAAATTTATTTCAATTTTAGTAAATGTTAAAATCTTTTTAAAAATATTTATTCAGCTGCATCAGGTCCTAATTGCGGCACATGAGATGCTCATTGTGGCATATGGGATCTTCTGTTGCAGCCCGTGGACTTCTCTCTGGTTTGTGGCACATGAGCTTTGTAGTTGTGGTTCCTGGGTTTAGTTGCCCTGTAACATTTGGGATCTTAGTTCCCCAACCAGGAATCAAACCCATGTTTCCTGTGGCAGATTTTTAACCACTGGACTCCCAGGGAAGTCCCGAAATGTTAAGATCTTGATTGTCCTGATGGATTGACCCCATTCACATGTATCCCAGCCTCCTCCAAGGGTCTCTTCCTCTATCTCATAGGCTGGAAAACTGAAGAGTACATTTCCCAGACTTACAGCTAGAGTTTCCGGTTTGAGTTCAGATCTGACAGGTCACATGCCCTGGCCCATGATTTGGAAGGAGCAAGTGAGATAGGGGCCCATTTCTGTGGATGCAGATGCTGCTGGGACAAAGCAGGGTTAAAGAGAAGCTGTGTTCTGCCACAGAGAACATTCCAGCATGTTGCTCTCTGGTGTTTTCCTCCAACTAAACCCAGACTGATAAAACTCACAAATATACTAGACAGGCCCATGTAAGATACAAGAAAGAAAGGCAAAGTGCAGTGCAGCCATGAATCATGCTTATTATGACTTTCCTAATAGTACTTTAATCAGATACCTCATCCCTGAAAGAAATTTAAAAATGACATAAAAGTTGCAAAGAATGAAATAAATACCATCTGATTCCATAAGAATCAAGTATTCATGAGAAGACATTCAGCTCCTCAGAACATTTTCATCACCCTGAAAAGAAGTCCCATAGCCATTAATTGTCGCTCCCCATTCCCTCTTCCCTCCAGCCACCAATCTACCATCTATTTCTATGGATTTGCCAGTTCTGGACACTTCATGTAAATGGAATCATACAATAGGTAGACTTTTGTATTTGACTTTTACTTAGCATAATGTTTTCCACCTTCAACCATGTTACAGCATGTATCAGAACTTTCTTCCTTTTTATGGCCAAATAATATTCCATTGTATGGATATGCCATGTTTGTTTATCCATTCTTCCATTATTTATTTCTTTGGGTTGGGTTTTTTTTTTTTTTTTGGCTTTACAAATAATGCTGCTGTGAATATTTATGTATGAATATACATATTCATAAATTTTCAGTTCTCTTGGTTATGTGCTCAGGAATAATATTGCTGGAGCATATCATAAATCTGCTTTAGCTTAAGAAGATGCCAAACCATTTCTCATAGCAGCTACATATCAGCAATATGTGAGGATTTCAGTTTCTCTGCATCCTCTCTGACACTTGTTACTGTTCATCTTTTTTATTACAGCCATCTTAGTACATGTGAAGTAGTATCTCATTGTGGTTTGATCACATTCCCCTAATGATTAGTGATGTTGAGGATCTTTTCATGTGCTATTGACCATTTGTATATCTTCTTTGGAGAAGCATCTATTCAAGTCTTTTGCCCAGTTTTTAATTGGGTTATTTGTCTTCTTTGGGGGGGTGGGGGGGTTGTAAGAATTCTTCCTGTATCCTGGATATAAGTCCCTTGTCAGGCATACAGTTTGGAGATTTTTTCTTCAATTTTTGTGTTATCTTTTTAGTTTCTTGATAGTATTCTTTGAAGCACAGAAGTTTTAAATTTTGATGAAGTTTAATTTATCTCATTTTTTTGTTGTTTATGCTTTTAGTGTCATATTTAAGAAACTATTGCTTAATCCATGGTTATGAAAGTTTACTCCTAATTTTCTTCTAAGAGTTTTATGGTTTTAGCTGTTAAGTTTATGTCTTTGACACATTTTGAGTTAACTTTTATATATGATGTGAGATAAAGGGACAACTTCATTCTTTTACATGTGGATATCCAGTTCTCTCAGTATCATTTGTTGAGGAGATTATTCTTTCCCTGTTGAATACTCTTGACACTCTTATATGTGGGTTTCTTTCAGGACCCTTTATTCTTTTTTTCCCCCTCAGGACTCTCAGTTCTATTTGACTGGTCTACATGTCTATACGTATGTCAGTACCACACTGTTTTGATTACTGTAGCTTTGTGGTAAGTTTTGAAATCAGGAAATGTGGATCCTCCAACTTTGTTTTTCTTTTCAAGAGAAAAGAGGACACTGTACACAGCAGGATCAATGATTTTACTGAGAATATTCTTGCCACCCAGTTAAATCTTTTGAACTCCAGTGCAGTAATTCCCTCTGGTTCATCCCAGACACAGAACATCCCTTCTCTGCTTGAAAACTTCTAATGATGAGGAACTTACCTCCTAGGAAAGAGAAAAGTATCAGGCTTGGGTGTGAACTTGAAATGTTCCAAGTAATCATTTGACTGAAATTATACCTTCTCCTCGAAATACAGTCATATTCATCTTATTTACCTAAGACAGAACCAGCTCAAACCATTTTAAATGAGAGACTTATTAGAAGGCTATTAAGTTTGTAAAAGAATTGAAGGGAGATCCACAGGGATTAGGACAGCTCAGAAATCCTGCCAATTGGATGTGAGAGACCAGTTCCTGCTGGCACCCCGCATCACCTTCCTGCTTCCCTGGCATGCTCTCATGGCAGAGGACATGGCCACCACCAGCTTGGGGATAACTTCCTTGCCACTACAATGAGAAAAATCCTCGGGAAGGTCTCTGATTGGCCTGTCCTGGGTCATGTGCAATCTCTAGAACAGTCACTATGGTCAGGGAACTTCTCTCAGTGAACCTGCCTAGGTTACAGAGCTCTCCCCCATTGCCAGGATCAAGAGACTATGATGGAATAGAAGAGGAGCTGCTCCCAGAGGCAAAATCAATTATTAGCAGGAAGAAGGCAAGAGGGGTGCTGAGCTAATACCTATATTACCTCACTGCCAGTCTCTTTTAGGGGTTAGGCATTAAAGATTTGTGTTTAAGTTTAGATACATTAACTGAGGGAAATTTGAGGGACTCCATCACCTCCATGGGGCTGCCCAGGTGGTGCAGTGGTAAAGAATGTGCCTGCCAGTGCGGGAGGCAAAGAAGACACGACTTCAATGCCTGGGTCAGGAAAGTCCCCTGGAGTAGGAAATGGCAGCCCACTCCAGGATTCTTGCCTGGAAAATTCTATGGATAGAGGAGCCTTGTGGGCTACAGTCCAGGAGATCACAAAGAGTTGGATATGACCGAGCAGCTGAGTACATAATCACCTCCATTAAAATGTCATCACAGGTTAATTTATCAAAGTACTGAACCATAACACAGAGAAGCCTTAAAGGACAGAATAGGTACTAGTTTGCTAGGTCTGCCATAACAGAGTACCACCGACTGGGTAGCTTAAACAGATATTTACTTTATCACAGTTCTGGAGGCTGGAAGTCCAAGATGCAGGTGTGAGCAGGGTTTGTTTGTTCTGAGGCCTCTCTCCTTGATTCCTGACAGCTGTCTTCTCACTGTTTCCTAACATGGTTTTTACCCTGTGTGTGTACGTGTCCCTGGTGTCTCTCTGACTGTCTTAATCTCACTTTTTATAAGACACCAGTCCGATTGAACTAGGGCCCACTGTAATGGCCTTTAACTTAATTGCCTCTTTAAAGACACTCTCTCCAAACATAGTCATATTCTGAAGTATTGAAGGTTAGGGCTTCAATACAGGAATTTGGGGGAATTCAATCTATAAGAGGAAATTAGAAGGTATATGTCAGGCCATGGATCATTCAGGGTTGTGTACATGTGTGTATATGCATCTTCTGCTGCCCTCTTCTCCTTTGGCCTTCATTTTTTCCTGGCACCAAGATCTCTTCCAATGAGTCAGTTCCTCCAGTACTGCCAACATATTGGAACTTCAGCATCAGTCCTTCTGATAAATATTCAGAGTTCATTTCCTTTAGGATTGACTGGTTTGATCTCCTTGCAGTCCAAGGGACTCTCAAGAGTCTTCACCAGCACCTCAATTTAAAAGCATCAATTCTTTGGCATTCAGCCTTCTTGATGGTCCAACTCTCACATCTGTACATGACTACTGGAAAAATCATAGCTTTGACTATATGGGCCTTTGTCAGCAAAGTGATGTCTCTGCTTTTTAATATGCTCTCTAGGTTTGTCATTGCTTTTCTTCCAAAGGAGCAAATGTCTTTCAATTTCATTTCTGCAGTCACTGTCCACAGTAATTTTGGAGCCAAAGAAAATAAAATCTGTCACTGCTTCCACTTTTCCCGCTTCTGTCTGCTGTTGGACTTGATGCCATGATCTTAGTTTTTTGAATGTTGAATTTCAAGTCAGCTTTTTCATTCTCCTCTTTCTCGCTCATCAAGAGGTTCTTTAGTTCCTCCTTACTTTCTGTCATTAGAGTGGTATACCATCTTCATATCTGAGGTTGTTGATATTTCTCCCAACAGTCTTGATTCCAGCTTGTGGTTCACCCAGCCCATTTCGCATGACACACTCTGCATGTAAGTTAAACAAGCAGGGTGACAGTATACAGCCTTGTCATACTCCTTTCCCAGTTTTGAACCAGTCAGTTGTTCCATGTCCAGTTCTAACTGCTGCTTCTTGACGCACATACAGGTTTCTCAGGAGACAGGTAAGGTGGTCTGATACTCCCAGAGGTAGCAGAGGATGAGATAGTTAGATAGCATCACTGACTCAGTGGACATGAATTTAAACAAACTACAAGAGAGTGTAGGACAGAGGAGCCCGATGTGCTGCAGTCCATGGAGTTGCAAAGAGTGAGATATGACTTAGTGACTAAACAACCCGTCTGTGTATACATAAAATTATGTATATAGTTATATATAAACCTCATGGTAAAATCTGTAATAGATTTATAGGACCAAAAATAGATTTATAAAAACTATTCATTATAAATGAATATATTTATTATAGATTTCTAAAAACCAAAAATCTATAATAGATACAAACACAAAAGGAAAGGAATCCAAACATAACACTAAAGATAGTCACCAGATCACAAGGGAAGAGAACAAAAGAAGAAAGGAACAAAAAAGAACTACAAAAACAACCCAATACAGTTTTTTAAATGACAATACATATGTTCCTAGCAATAGTTACTTTATGTAAATGGACTAAATGTTCCAATCAAAAGACATAGTGTGGGTGAATGGAAACAAAAAAGACTCATAAATATGTTGCCTGAAATACTCACTTCATATCTAAAAGAAACACAGACTGAACGGGGATGGCAAAAGATATTATTTACAATAGCCATGATAAGGATGCAACCTCAGTGCCCATCAATAGATGAATGCATAAAGAAGATGTGATACCCCCATACACACCAGAATATTACTCATCCATAAAAAAGAATGAAGTCTTGCCATTTGTGACCATATGGATGGACCTAGAGGGTATTATGCTAGCAGTGAATTAAATCAGACAGAAAAAGACAAATACTATATGATTTCACTTTTATGTGGAACCTGAAAAACAAAACAAATAAACAGACATAACTAAGCAGAAACTAAGAGTCATAGATAACCGAGAACAAGCAGGTGGTTGCCAGGGGTGAGGGAGATAGGAGGAGAGAAATAGGTGAGGGAGATTAAGAGGTACAGACTTCCAGTTACAAAATAAATGAGTCATGGAATATAGTCAGTAATTACATAATATCTTTGTATGGTGACAGAAGGTAAATAGGCTTATCTTGATGCTCATTTTGAAAGGTACAGAAATACCAAATCACTATGTCATGTATTAGGAGCTAACATAGAGTTGTAGGTCAATTGTACTTCAGAAATAGACAAACAAACCCATAGACAAAGAGATCAGATTTGTGGTTACCTAAGGCATAGTGTGTTGGGGGTGGGGAAAGAATTGGAAGAAGGTAGTAAAAAGGTGCTAACTTGCAGTTAAAAGATAAATAAGTACTAGGGATGTTAATGTACAACACGATAAATATAACGAATACTGCTCTGTGTTGTATATGAAACTGTTGAGAGTAAATGCTGAGTCTCATAACAAGGGAAAAAAGTTTTTTTTCTATCTCTTTAATTTTGTATCTGTATGAGATGACAGATGTTCACTAAACTTATTGTGATAATCATTTCACTATATGTGTAAGTCAGACCATTATCCTGTATACCTTCAACTTATGTAGTGTTGTATGTCAGTTATATCTCAATAAAACTAAAGATAGTTAAAAACAGAACAAAATGTTTACCTGCTAAGCCACTGAGATTTCAGTTCATACACTACAGGTGTAACTGATACAGTAGTTACCTTAATGAAAAACAGTAGGAGCAGAATCATCAGGCCTGGCTTCCTTTGAAGGGGAGCTGGATTTTCATCTTGGCATGTCTTCCTCACTATGGAGTTGGATGAAATAATTTGTATTATCAGAAAAGCACTTTGTTTTGCTCAAATCAGATGTGGTTGAACCACCAAGCTTCTGTTTCTGTTATTTCTTTGAGGACCTTGCACTGTTAGTTCAGATCTTCTGCTTTGTCAAAGTCCCATTTCTCTTTCTGATACTGATCAAGACCTGAGTTGGTGAATTATTCACTGTTCGGCCAGGGAAACATAACTTTTGAAATATTGCAAATCATCTTAGAGTCTGTGGAGAGATTGAGTTGACAGGGTGTATTCCAAAGCTTGGAGCGGGAGGTCTAGAGGAAATCCAGATCCCAGACCTTCAAGCTCCCCCCACATCTTGGATTTCAGTTTCCCCATCCCTAGACTGGGCCAGATTCTGATGCTCCTGAGCACTGGTGGGAAGAAAAGTGCCTTGTCAGTTGTTTCAGAATCTCTTGGAGATTCCCACTCTGTGCCTGCTCACTTCTGGGAATCTGATATGTACACCTCCATCCCATGCCACGGGTTCAAAACCTGAGCCTGTCACTGGCTGAAGTGGACGATCATCTGACAGAGGGGAAATCCCTTCCTGGTCAGAATTGCTGGGATTTCAAGGGCTATATTTAGAACTCTGGGGCTTTCCAACCAGATCACTGTGGACAATACACAGGACTTCCTTGAGTTGGCATGTTTAGATGGGCCTAACCTGGAGTGTTGAGGTCTGTTCAGTAGATTTAATGATCTCTTTGGTCTTATCTTATGGCTCTGCCATGGGCAGAGGAGGAGGGATAGAAAAGGGATAGTTCTGTGCCATGTTAATCAACTCCTCCTGGTTTCCTGTCTGCATAATTCATATCCATTAGGATTGCATTTGGTTGCACGTAACAGAGACTAACAACAGTGTCTATCTCAGACGTGACTTTCATGGGTGGGAACCTAAAACAATCCTAGTGTATCGTTATTGTTGTTGTTCAGTGGCTAAGTTGTGTCTGACTCTGCGTCCCTGTGGACTGCAGCACACCAGGCTCCTCTATCCTCTATTGACTCCTGAAGTTTGCTCCAATTCATGTCCATAAAGTCGGTGATGCTATCTAACCATCTCATCCTCTGCCACCCCCTTCTCCTTTTGCCTTTAATCTTTGCCAGCATCAAGGTTTTGTCTAATGAGTCAGCTCTTCGCATCAAGGGGCCAAAGTATTGGAGCTTCAGCAACAGTCCTTCCAATGAAGATTCAGGGTTGATTTCCTTTAGGATTGACTAGTTTGATCTACTTGCAGTCCAAGGAACTCTCAAGAGTCTTCTCCAACCCCACAATTAGAAAGCATCAGTTTTTCAGAGCACTCAGCCTTCTTTATGGTCCAACTCTTTATGGTTCATTTACATGACTACTGGAACAGCCAGAGCTTTGACCATATGCACTTTTGTCAGCAAAGTGATATCTCTGCTTTTTAATAGCTGTCTAGGTTTACCATAGCTTTCCTTCCAAGGAACAAGTATAAGTTACCATCTGCCATGATTTTGAACCCCAAGAAAATAAAATTTGTCACTGCTTCCACTTTTCCCCCTCCTATTTGCTGTGAAGTGATAGGACCAGATGCCATGATCTTAGTTTTTTAAATGTTGAGTTTTAAGCCAGCTTTTTCACTCTCCTCTTTCACCCTTATCAAGAGGTTCTTTAGCTCCTCTTCACTTTATGCCATTAGAGTGGTATCATCTTCATATGTGAGGTTGTTAATATTTCTCCTGGCCATTTGATTCCAGCTTGTGATTCATCTAGTCTGGCATTTCATGTGATGTGCTCTGCATATAAATTAAATAAGCAGGGTGACAGCATACAGCCTCATCATACTCCTTTCCCGGTTTTGAACCAGTCAGTTGTTCCATGTCCAGTTCTAACTGTGGCTTCTTGACCCACATACCGGTTTCTCAGGAGACAGGTAAGGTGGTCTGGTACTTCCATCTCTTTAAGAATTTTCCACAGTTTGTTGTGATCCACACGGACAAAGGCATAAGCGTAGTTAATGAAGCAGAAGTAGATGTTTTTCTGGAACTCCCTTGCTTTCTCCATGATCCAGTGAATGTTGGCAATTTGATCTCTGGTTCCTCTGCCTCTTTGAAACCCAGCTTGTGCATCTGGAATTTCTTGGTTCAAGTACTGATGAAGCCTAGCTTGAAGGATTTTGAGCATAAACTTGCTAGCATGTGAAATGAGCACAATTGTGCAGTAGTTTGAGCACTCTTTGGCATTGCCCTTCTTTGGGATTGGAATGAAAACTGACTTTTTCCAGTCCTGTGGCCACTGCTGAGTTTTCCAAATTTTCTGACATATTGAGTGCAGAATTTTAATATCAACAGATCTTTACAAATCTTTTAGGATTTTATAACAAATTTAGAAAACTTACTTTACAAATCTTACAACAAATTTTAGCAAATCTTTAGGATTTTAAATAGCTCAGCTGGAATTCTGTCACCTCCACTAGCTTTATTAATCGAAATTCTTCCAAAACCCACTTGACTTCACACTCCAAGATGTCCGGCTCTAGGTGAGTGACCACATCATCATGGTTATCCAGGTCACTAAGACCTTTTTGGTGCAGTTCTTCTGTGTATTCTTGCCACCTCTCCTTCAGCTCTTCTGCCTCTGTTAGGTCCTTACCATTTCTGTCCTTTCTCGTGCTCATCCTTGCATGAAATGTTCCCTTGATATCTCCAATTTTCTTGAGGAAATCTTTGGTGTTTCTCATTCTGTTGTTTTCCTCTATTTCTCTGCATTGTTCAGTGAAGATGGCCTTCTTATCTCTCCTTGCTATTCTCAGGAATTCTGTATTCAGCTGGGTGTATCTTTCCCTTTCTGCTTTGCCTTTAACTCCTCTTCTTTTCTCAGCTGTTTGTAAAGCCTCCTCAGACAACCACTTTGCTTCCTTTCTTTTTCTTTTGGATGATTGTGGTCACTGCCTTCTGTACAATGTTCAGGCACTCTGTCTATCCGATCTAGTCCCTTGAATCTATGTATCACTTCCACTGTATAATCATAAGGGATTTGATTTAGGTCATACCTGAACGGCCTAGGGGTTTTCCCTACTTTCTTCAAGTTAAGCCTGAATTTTGCAATAAGGCGTTCATGATCTGAGCCACAATCAACTCCAGGTCTTGTTTCTGCTGACAGTATAGAGTTTCTCCATCTTTGGCTACAAAGAATATCATCAATCTGATTTTGGTATTGACCATTTGGTGATGTCCACGTGTAGAGTTGTCTCTTGGATGGTTGGAAAAGGCTGTTTTCTGTGACCAGCATGTTCTCTTGGCAAAATTCTGTTAGCCTTTGCCCTGCTTCATTTTGTATTCCAGTGCCAAACTTGCTTGTTATTTTGGGTATCTCATGACTTCCTACTTTTGCATTCTAATCCCCTATGATGAAAGGGACATCTTGTTTTGGTGTTAGTTCTAGAAGGTGTTGTAGGTCTTCATAGAACCAATCAGCTTCAGCTTCTTCAGCGTCAGTGATTGGGGTTACTGTGATGTTGAATGGTTTGCCTTGGAAATGGACTGAGATCATTCTGTCGTTTTTGAGATTGCCCCCAAGTACTGCATTCCAGACTCTTGGTGACTGTGAGGGCTACTCCATTTCCTCTAAGAGATTCTTGCCCACAGTAGTAGATATAATGGTCATCTGAATTAAGTTCACCCATTCTCATCCATTTTAGTTCACTGATTCCTAAGATGTAGATGTTCAATCTTGCCATCTCCTGCTTGATCGTGTCCAATTTACCTTGATTCGTGGACCTAACATTCCAGGTTCCTATGCAATATTGTTCTTTACAGGCATCGGACTTTGCTTTCACCACCAGACACATCCACACCTGAGCATCATTCCTGCTTTGGCCCAACTGCTTCATTCTTTCTGGAGCTGTTAGTAATTGCCCTCCACTCTTCCCCAGTAGTATATTGGACATTTTCCGACCCGGGGGGCTCATCTCCCCTGGAGGTGTCATATCTTTTTGCTTTTTCATGCTGTTCATGGGGTTCTAGCGGCAAGAATACTGAAGTGGTTTGCCATTCCCTTCTCCAGTAGACCATGTTTTATCAGAACTCTCCACTGTGACCCGTCAGTCTTGGTGGACCTGCACTGCATGGCTAATAGCTTCATTGAGTTATCAAGCCCCTTCACCACGACAAGGCTGTGATCCATGAAGGGGTAGTATATCATAGGTGCTTAGTAAATAGTTGTTAAGTAAATACATTAGTTCATTTGAAGTTTCTCAACAAAATGTGGCCAGTAGAGCAGAGAATGCTGTTACTTATTCTACAGATATGGAAACTTAGGCTCAGATGCTTGACTTCATGGGAACTGAGGGAGCTCAGTCCTTTTGACTCCTAATCAGCGGCTGAGGGTGTGGGTTGAAGGTAGGGAGGCTTATGCCCCGGACAGGTCTCATCTGGGCCTCTGCTCAGCAAGTTGGTGAGCTACTCAGAGATAAGGTGATAAGAAAAGGAGTTAAGTTATTCCCAAGAAAGAGCCTGGGAAGCTAGGAATTGCAAAAACCATTGCCCTGCTGGTTGGGAAAGGAAAAGTGACGTCCTTGAACAGGTAGCTTTTTGGTGCCCCTCAGTTCCACCCTCACTCCTGCTACTAACTCTGCCCCAAGAGGTAGTGAGCGCCCCGTCACTGGAAGTGTTCAGGCAGGGGCTGGATGTCTCCTTACAGAGCATGCCTGAGTTGGAGAGTTACATACTCACATCTTGGTAGGAGAAGGCAGGCCTTCTGTCTTGGAACAGAAGCTCTGCCGATTAGTGACCCAGACATCAACGCAAGAGGCTTTGCGCCACCTGGTGGAAAAAGTTTTAAACTGCAGGCCCTTCCAGGGAGAGAAGCCTTCAGTCTGTGTGTGCCTGGAATCCTAAACAGTGAAGGCAGAGTCTCCAACCATTTCAGGAGAAGCGCAGTGAGAGCTCGGGAGGGTGAGGGGTGCAGGGGGACAGGGCTGCACTGGGCCAGGCACCACATGTATCAGAGAGGTCCCTGTTACAGGGAGAACTTATCACCAGGACTCAGGACTTCTGAGCACGTCCCTGGATATGAAGGGAACACCTCTTTCCCGAACTTTATTCCAGATTCCTGGGATGACAAACTGGGAAGCTACTTGAGGGAAGAGGTGGGGGTGCCTAGAGATGGGGTGTTGGGGGAGGTGAGGAGGAGGCTCATTTGTTCATCTGCTTATCTTTGTGTTTGGGAATGACTCTGAATTATCTCTGCCTGGAAGTAAAATTTTCCAGTTGAGTTCAGTTCTGCAAGAGCCTCCACGAAACCAACCATTAACGCCACCCCCATCAAAAAAAAAGCCCTCTATATTTTTACTCCATGGGTACAGATTCTGAAAGATTTTGTCTACCAAAGTGCATATTATCTACTATCTTACTGTATCATTTATTACCAGTCAAAGGCCTCTGCAGTAGCTGGTAGGAGCTATGATGAGCTTTGTGCATTGGCCTTACCATAGTGTTCATTTAATGTGAGCAAAAGTGAAAACATCTGAGAGTGTGGTGGGTCAGTGCAGCCCCATCTGAGGTGAGCCTCATTCTGCTCATCCCCTCCTAAAAGTCTGAAACAGGCCCCAGCTCCCGCCCCAGGCTCTGCTCTGGGTGGTGAACTACAGAGATCGAGCCCCCATCCTGGGCCAGCTGCTCCTCTCACCATTTCTCCTTCTGGTTTCACTTCACTCCTGAGAAAGGAGCACAGGTTTAATCAGCGGGCCACCCCAAGCCTGGATCTGCGTGTCAGAGGCCAGCCAGGATCCTGTGACGGGTGTAGGACAGCCCCCAGCCCAGGACATGGTACTGCACGTCTTGGGACAGTCTGTTGGGTGAGCAACTGAAGTCTCCCTGTGGACGGGCTTCAGATAGTTTTTATTCTCAGAACATCACTTACCATATGAAATAGGGTATGTGCAGGTTTTGCTGTTGGGAAGTTCCCCCTGCGTTCCTCATTGGTCAGACCCAGGGCCAATGAGAAAGAGACCACCCGTTCCCTAAGAGCTCTGTCCTCACCTTCTCAGGGTCTCAGCGCCAGTCCTGATCTGCTTCCCTGTCTGAGCCAGCCAGGCTGACCCCAGCACAAGCTTCAGGGACCCCTTTGCCCTTCGCCAGGGATGAGCCTCTGCAGCCTGCCCTGCACCCCACATTCTCCCTGACCCCTCAGACCAGAAGGCCCTCCTCCCCACTGCACCTCCAGACCTCACCCTTCACTCCCCACTTGCCACCCCCAAACTTAAGCTTTTTTTGGAGCAGTGTTTGCTGGGATAACTTCTATTGAAATGTTAAAAATCAGAAGAGACATGCCTTTCTGTTTTAACAACACTCCCCAAGGCTTGGGCATTTTGTTGTTGTTAAGAAGTCTCCAGTGAGTCAACTTTTATTTAGATGATGATAATATTGGGGGTCAGAAAAAATTTAAGAAATTAAAGGATAATGATGACTTGGTGGCCAGAGGTTTCTCTTCTCCACTTGCCACAGACAATGCCGTAGCATTCAGGCGTCTTCTCCAGCATGGGCAGGAGTTTTTACATAAATGGAGCCTTTCACAGAGCTACTTCTGGCAGAAATTTTATAACCACTTCGCCATATCTCTCTGCAAGTGGCCACTCGTGAGAGTAACAATGGCTTTGTTATACAGACCACATCTTTAACACAGAATTGAGTTTTAAGGGGGTTTTTATCTAGGCCTCAGAGATGGAATCATCCTGCCTGGAGAGCGCAGAAGACTTAGTGAATTACAATATTCTGCCCTGAGCTCTGATACTTGATAACGCTGTTGATCAGCAGCGGCTGGGCTTTCTGACCTGAACATCAACTTCAAGTTCCATTTTGGACACAGAGATGAGTGGGCCTGATGGGAGAGGGAGACTGAAGATGACAGAGATGGCCTCAACCTGATGAGTTACTAAGTTAGTAACTGGCTGTGTTCTGTTTGCTTGTTTTTGTGTTTTTGGCCAGGCCTCATGGCTTGCAGGATCTTAGTTCCCTGGCTAGGGATTGAACCCCGGCCCACGGCAGTCAAAGCACTGAGTCCTAACCACTGGACTGCCATAGAATTCCCTAATAACTTTTTTTTTTAATTGGAGGAAAATTGCTTTACAAGGTGTCATCTGGTAAGTAGTTTTTAAAGGTAATGAATTTCTTCTCTAACTCTATTATCGGCAGGTGTGTAAAGCGCCACTTTTCCTTCCATCAGGCCGTATGTGTCTCTCAGAGCTGATTGTAATTCCTGGAAGATGCGTTCACTTTAAATCCACTCATTTGCCTATCTTTCCTTCCAGGTAGGTATAGAGTCTACTGCCTCGAATGGGGACCCCAGGAACAGTTGTTCTCCATACTACACCCACCACGAGCAGCCCAGCGAATATCCGAAGGCCTTGGTGGCTGCGGGGGAGGTTTGCCAGGACTCTGCCAGATATGAGACTCCCCATCTCTGTGGGGAGGCCCACAGAGGGCCTCTTGATGACCCTGGGCGGAAGAAGGGAAATTGAGTCATGCTAAGGCTAAGGAGGGGACAGAATGAAGCCTGGCCCCAGACGTGTTATTGTGTTCCGCATCGAGGGGAACTGAGTTCATGCCAAGCTCACACTGAGCACCAAAAACAATCCTTGCTTGGCTTGCTTCTCCTCCTTGACTGGCAGGACCACTGGAGAGTGGTTTGGGTTTCCTTTCTGTGACTTTTCAGTTTGTGCCTTGCAATGCAAAGTCTGGTCCGTGGACCAGCAGGATAACCTAGGAACTTAGAACGTCAAGCCCCACTTGAGAATCTGAATCGGCACCAGCCTTATAACACGATCCCCAGGAAGTTTGGTGATTTGTGTGTACTCTGGAGTTTGAGAAGCACTGGTTTAGCGGGCACTATTCTGTCTGATCCTCACATTAACCCTCTGTCATGGGTGCTGTTCAAAACTGTGCAGAGAGGTGAAGTGCCCTGTCACACAGCCAGAGGCAGGATTTAAACCCAGATCCAGCTCCTTCCACACCATCAGCTCGTAATTATGGGGTTTCATTGGCTTCAAAGTGAAAGTGAAAGTCACTCAGTCGTGTCTGATTCTTTGGTACCCCATAGACTGTAGAGTCCATGGAATTCTCCAGGTCAGAATACTGGAGTGGGTAGCCTTTCCCTTCTCCAGGGCCTCTTCCCAACCCAGGGATCGAACCCAGGTCTCCTGCACTGCAGGCGGATTCTTTACCAGCTGAGCCACAAGGGAAGCCCTTGGTAGTTTTAGCTGTTGGTGGTAACTTAAGCAGAGGGTTTGTCTGACCATATGCACACGTATGTGTCCATGCCAGTGTGTGTGTGTTGGTATGTGTGTATATAACAAACACAATTTTGAGATCAGGTTGGTATTATATATTTATTTTAACTAGGTGACAAATATTGGCCTTTACCATGAAGACCTTTATCCTATAAGAAATGATTTCTATAAATTACATTAAACTGAATTTACTCTGCCTTTCCAGTATTTCCACACTGAGGTGACATTGCTCACATCTTTGATTGATCCAGAAGGCTCTTTGAAGTAGAACTAGTATAAATATAAATAAGGGTAGATCTCAGTTGACTGCCTGGTGTGATGGTAAAACAGGGCTAGTTAGTAATGAGTAGCAACTAATTAACCTGTTAAACTAGGAAAATAAAGTGACTGTCATCCAGTTTCAGAGAGGTTTCATGGGACAGCTGATTTCTGTTCGTCCTCATAATTGGTGATAACTATATTAAAAATCTGATACCTAGGCACCATAGGAAGTGACACAACCTACTGACTAGCAGATGCAGAGAAACCAAAAGACAGGTAATAGGAAAGTTTCCATCAGTGTCCTTCCTACTGGCAAGTCTCTGGATTCAGCTTGGTCATCGCCAGTAACTCAGATGTGTGTGAGGCCAGTTGAGGGTAAATGAACAGGTCCAGTCAAGTCAGACAGCTCTAAACTCTAGGCCCCCGCCCTGGTGACATGCCCCCTCTTCATGTTTGGAATAGAGGGCAATAATAGCATGTTTTTTTCTTTTAGCTGTGCCAAGGGGCTCATGAGATCTTAGTTCCCTGACCAGGGATTGAACCCCACACCCCTGGCAGTGAAAGCAGTGTCCTAACCACTGGGCTGCCGGGGAATTCCCAATGATAGCATTTAAACTTAGCTTGTTGAAGTGACACTTGTGTTACTGTCTGTGAAGACAACTGGAATCTCAGCTCTGATTCCTTCAGGTGCCAATTCAGGGAGGGTTCTTAGAGAGGTTCATGTCACATGGAGATTTCTACCAAGGAGGGAAACAATGGACAGATTGCATCCCCACTGTCAGAAACCCCTCCAGATGTCCCCAAGACACCAACACGGTGATCCATTCCTCTGGCCCGCGTGCTTCTCTTGGTGCCATTTCTAGGCTGTGGTTTCTGTAACTTCGTAATGTGGTTTCAAGTCAATGTGTGAGTTTCCTCCAGCTGCCGTTCTCCTTTCTCAAGATCCTCTTGGCTTTTGGGGTCCTTTATGGTTCCATGCAAGTGTCAGGGTTGTTTGTTCAGCTTCTGTGAAGAAACCCATTGGAATTTTGATGGGAACTGTATTGAATGTGCATACTGTTTTGGACAGAATGGACATTTTAGTATTACTAATTCTTTCCATTCATGAGCACAGAATATCTTTCCATTTATTTGTGTCCTCAGATTTCTTCATCGACGTCTTAAGGTTTTCAATGTGCAGCTCTTTCACATCTTGGGTTAGATTTATTCCTAGGTGGTTGGTTCTTTTGATGTTATTGTAAATGGGATTGTTTTCTGGATTTCTGTCTTGGATAGTTCATTGTTAGTGTGTAGAAACACTACAAGTGATTTCTGTATACTGATTTTGTATCTGCAGGTTTACTGAGTTCATTTTTTGGTCCTAACAGGTTTTTTTTTGGTGATTTGATATGGAAAGCTGGAATTAGAAATCCCACTGTTTCTACCACATCCGGGTCACCCACAACACCCAAGACACAGTGACTACTAATATAGTCTTCCCCCAGTGCCCTTTTAAAATATGTGAAATCATATAAAAGTGAATTGTGTCATCATTTTGGGTGAGAAGGATCTGGGTAGAGCTTGGCCTCTATAGCAAAGCTCATTGTCTTCTCTCCTTTTATTGACACGATTGTTTTGAAAAGTAATTTATTTACCAGTAACTTCAAATGTACTGAAAATCTTCTGTGGTACAAAGTGCTCACTTTTGCCACTGCACACAAAACACGTCAGTATGTCTTACCCAAAACGAGGACCGTCTTCCAGGGAACCAGCACAAGGCCTTCACAGAAGGAAATTATTATAGTTTCCACGTTATGATCCAATCCTCAGGCCCGCCTCAGCGTTCACCAGCTGCCCCAGCTTTCAGGAAATGTCTCTTTTCATTCTGATCCTGTTTGTTCTTCTGGAACCATGACTGATACTTTTCCCTCATTTTCCCTCATCACAACCTTGATGGATTGAACGTGCACAAAATAAGTAAGATCTGAGTGGCCTTTTCTATACTGTAACATGTATTAGTACTCCATTTTTTATTGTGGCTAAATGTACTAACATTTACCATTTAAACAATTTTAAGAACACACTTCCATGGCATTAACCACATTCACACTGTTGTACAAATTTGCTCACCATCCATGTTCAGATCTTTTCCGTTTTCACCAATGAACCTCTGTAGTCACTGGATGCTAATTCCCCTCAGCCCCTGGCAACTGCATTCTACCTTCTGTCTTTGAATTTGACTTGTCTGGATACCTTGTTTAAGTGGAATCATACCATTTTTGTCCTTTTGTGACAGGGCTATTTCACTTACCATAATGGATCAAAATTCATATATGTTGTAGCATGTGTCAGAATTTCCTTAGTTTTTAAGGCTGAATTTTCAGTGCTTTTTGTGTATACCACATTTAGTTTACCCATTTATTGATTGATGGACACTGGGATCATTTCCACCTTTTGCTGTTGTGATTAATATTGCTATGAAGATGGGTGTACCTGTATCTGTTCCCTACTTTCAATCCTTTGGGTATATACCCTCATGTGGAGTTGATGGATCATATGTTAATTCTGTGTTGAAGTTTTTGAGGAACTGTCATACTCTTTTCGACTGAGGTGATGTCATTTCACTTGATTCTTTTTATGGTAGAATAATATGGCTCAGCCATCATATTGTTTATCCATTTACCCGTTGGTGGACGTTAGCGTTGTTTGTCTCTCTTAGCTGTTGTGAACAATGCTGCTTTCAATAGATGTATACATCTGTTTTCAATTCTTTGGGTTCTGTATCCAGGGGTGGAGTTGTTGAGCCATATGGCAATTGCATATTCATAGAGTAAACACAGGTTGCATCATTTTCCATTTCCACAATAAGGTTTAAAAGTTCCAGTGTCTCTGCATTGTTGCCAACATATGTTATTTTTAATTTTCTTGATTATACTCATTTTAAAGTGGGTGAAGGAGTTATTGCATTGTGATTGTAAGTTGCATTTCCATCATATCTTTTCATCTGCTTGTTGACCATTTGCATGTCTTGTATGGAGAAGAGTCTATTTAAGTCCTTTGTCCATCTTTAAAACTGGGTTGTCTTTGTTGATGAGTTCTAAAAGTCCTTGATACACACTGGATAAAGGCTCATCAGATATATAATGTGGAGTTATTTTCCTCCATTCTGTGAGCTGTCGTTCCACTTTCTAAATTGCATTTTTTGATGCAAAAGAGGTTTCTGATTTTGATGAAATCTGTTTTCCTTTGGTTGCTGGTGCTTTGCTGTCAGATTGAAGAAACCATTGCTAAATCCAAGATTCTGAAGATTTAGCCCCATGTCTTATTGGAGACTTTACACAGCTGTCCTTCAGCATCCAGGAGGGATTGGCTCCAGGACACCCTGCAGATACCAAAATCTATGGATGCTCAAATCTGTTATATAAAGTAATCAAGTTCTGCAAATAACCTAGGCACATCTTCCTGTATACTTTGAATCGTTCCTAGATTATGTTTAAGAACTAATGCAATATAAATGCTATATAAATGTTGTAAAACAAGTAAATGCTATTTAAATAGTTGCTGGCATGTGGTAATTTTTTTTTTTCCTCTTGAAACTTTTTGAATTTTTTTTAAATATTTTTTTGCTCTGAGAGCAGATTCTGAGTAAGCAGAGTTAGTCTTGCCAAAGGGGCAGAACTGAGTCTAATCAAGCTCTGCATCCAGCTGCCAATCAACAAAAATATAGAAAACGGAGGCATCTATTGAGCTATACCATAGGACACAATCGACAAAATCAGGACTGTGGGAAACTCTACAGATCAAATGCCCAGGGGTTTTCTAACAGATAACCCATAAGGAAAAGAAAAAAGAGAGGGAACCTATAAACTAAAGGAGACTTAAAAGACTTCTTTCAAGGCTAAGCTGCAGTATCCTAAGAATGCACCCAATTAGGGATGGGTGATAAACTATTAAAAATACACCCACAAGGAGGTGACTACTATAGAAGTCAGGAGCCTGGTTACTCTCAGGGAAAAGGATAAGTTGGGACTGAAGCACATGAAAGGATTGCTGGGGTGTCTTGAAAACTTCTATTTCTTGACCTGGGGAGTCTATGAGGGAGTCCATCTTATAAAAATAAAATAACAAAAATAATAATATAATAATAAACTATACATTTATTTTATGTGGCTTTTTATCTGTTTTATTTTACAATAGAAAGCTTTTAAACATTCTTTTGCAAAACAAAGAATAAATGTATGAAGTAAATCTAAAAAAGAAATATATATTTTTTGCTCTGGCATTAATTGAATCCATTGACGTGGAACCAATGGATACAAGAGACTAAGTGAAATTTTACTTTTTACATGTAAGACTTTTGTGTGTTTTGAGATACTTTTTGCATGTGGTATGAGGTAAGAGTCCAGTTTCATTCCTCTGCATATGGATATCCAATCACTTAGCACCATTTATGAAAAACACCATTTCCCCCATTTTCTTTCTTTCTTCCTTTTTTTTTGGCTATGTGGCATGCAGGATCTTAGTTGCCTGACCAGGGATCAAACTCATGCCCCCACAGTGGAAGTGCAGACTTTTCACCACTGGACAGCCAGGGAAGTCCCCCACTTCCCCCCACCTTTATTGCTGTTACTGTAGTCTGACATCCATTCATCGTAGACAGATCGGTTTATCTCTGGGACCTCTATTCCGTTCCATTCATCTATATGTATATCTTCGTGTCAGTATCACCGTGTATTATTCAGTACTGCTGTGTGCTAACACTGGAGGTTGGTAAGTGTGAACCTCCAACCTGGATTTTCTTTTTAAAAAAATGGCTTAGCTCTCTTTAGGTTCTCTTGAAATTCCACATTTCAGGTGTTGAATTCTGCTCTCCTTGACATGGAGGTACCCCAGTTTGCTTATGCATTATCTCCTGAAGACATCCTGATTGCTGTAAGGTTCAGACATGAGTAGAGGTCCTGTGTGTAATAGCATCCTTGTTTTTGTTTGATACAGCTTTTCAAAGCAGTTGTGTGATTACTGGACGCATGAAGGGTGGCTCTCAAGGTGTGAGACCTGTTTGGCTCTGGAAGATACTGCCACCCTGTGTCTCAAGAGGCCGGATGCCTGTCCCGTCCGCAGTGAAGGAGAGCTGCTGTTCTGCCTCCTCCAGTTATCCGTGTTGTCATTTTGGGAGGTTAGCAGCCCTAATAGGGGTGGGCTGTCTTGTTGTTTTTAAGATTGTTGTGTCTTTTTTTGCTGTGCTAGGTCTTCGTGGCTACGTGGCTTTTCTCTGTTTGCAGAAAGCAGGGGCTATTCTCTAGCTGTGGTGTGCGGGCTTCTCATTGCAGTGGCTTCTCCCATTGTGGAGCACAGGCTCAGTAGTTGCAGGACACAGACTTAGTTGCTCTATAGCCTGTGGGATCGTCCCAGACCAGGGCTTGAACCCGTATCCCCTGCATTGGCTGGCAGATTCTTTACCTCTGAGCCACCAGGGAAGCCCCTGTCTTGTTGTTTTAATTTCTCATTCTCTAATGGTATATACGATGCTTACTATATTTTGTCCACTTACTATCTGTATATCTTCTTTGGCCAGGTGTCTGTTCAAATCTTTACTCATTTGTAATGAAGGTGTTTGCTTTATAGTTGTACAAATTCTTTATCAGATATGTATTTTGCAAATTTTTTTTCTCCCAATTTATGACTTGTCTTTCGGTTTTCTGAATATTTTATAAAGTTTTAAATTTTTAAAGTCCATATTCAAAATTTTATTTCTTTTGTGAATAGGCTGTTGAGGTTTTGCGTTAAAATTCACCAAGCCCAAGTTTATGTAGTTTTCCTTCTATGTTTTCATATAACAGTTTTTATCATTTTGCATTTAAATGTGTCTGTAAACAACTTCTTGGAGAAGGCAATGGCACTCCACTCCGGTACTCTTGCCTGGAAAATCCCATGGACGGAGGAGCCTGGTGGGCTGCAGTCCATGGGGTCGCTAAGAGTTGAACACGACTGAGCGACTTCACTTTCACTTTTCACTTTCATGCATTGGAGAAGGAAATGGCAACCCACTCCAGTGTTCTTGCCTGGAGAATCCCAGGGATGGGGGAGCCTGGTGGGCTGCCGTCTCTGGGGTCGCACAGAGGCGGACACGACTGAAGTGACTTAGCAGCAGCAGCAGTAAACAATTTCTAGTGAGTTTTGGTGTAAACTGTAAAGTTTGTGTCTACAGTCTTTTAGTTACATGTGGTTTCCAATTAATTATTCTATAGCTATTTTTTGGAGAAGTCGTGGGTTATTTGGCTCCATTTCAGTTTGAATTTCCAAATTTAATGGGAATTTTCTGCAGGCTTGCCAACTGGGAGCATGGACTCCACGTAACTGAGAGGTTGCCGCCCGGACTTCCCAACCAGCCTCTCTGGCCCTTGAGATGCATTTGTGTTTCCTTCCAACCTGTCACAGCCCAGGGTCTAAGTGTGCTGCCTCCTGTCTCCTCCACAGCCCATTGCCTTTCAACAATGTTGAGGGTTACCTGAAGGTCTAGAAATCTCCTCACCCTCTGTGTCTGGGAAATGGCTTCCTGTGAAGACGACCCACAAAGACTCTACTGGAACTCAGGATATCACCTTCCTTTTTTTCTTTTTCTTTTTTTTTTTTTCTTGCACACCCCACCCTCACCCCACACAGCACATGGGGTCTCAGTTCCCCGCCCAGGGATTGAACCCAAGTGAGAGTGAGAAGTCCCAAGCATTGGACTGCCAGGAGCCACCGTTTCCTGACCAGGCCACACAGTCCCAGTTCCCCTCAGGCTTATCAGCCCGGAGCTGCTGCACTCCTTCCCAGGATCAGTCAGAAAAAGGGCCTGATCCCTGTGTTCCCCTCCTCCCAGCAGGAGCTGCAGTCACTGCTCTCCCGTTGGCAGAAGGCCCCTCAGGGCATCTCCTGAGTTGGGCCTCTGATCCTCAGTCAGGCCACCTTTCATGCCAGCCCCACATCCGGGCCTTTGTACTTGCGTTTACAACTCTGCATGGAGAAATCTCCTTTGCCCCAGCTATCCAAATGTTTGCAGACTCTGTCTCTCTTCTTCCAGCGTTTCAGTCTCAGAGTTACCTGTCACCAGTCACAGTCCCTGAAGAGCCCAGAGATTTCTCCTGGAAGGAAAGACACTAGAGAAATCACAGGGATAAATGCAGAGTGCAGCCAAGCCTTGCCTGTGCTGATGCCCAAGAAGGTGAAGACAGTGAATGATCTCTGGTGAGACTTTTAAAGTCCCCCAAGTAATAGATCATCTGGGCGCATACTGTGTCTTCCGGCTCATTCTAAATGCATGTCATTCCAGAATTTTAATGGGGGAATTTCTTTAATCTCCTAAATATGCCGAGTGGCTCATATGTTTAAAAAACGTTATCGTAGTACCTCCGAGTATTTCCACACAGTAAGGACGCCGTTTGTTCAGACGCAATCCGAGAGCTTGCCGACAGAAGCCTTGGCCGCGACCCTCCTCCCACAGGTGAGCCTCGTCAGGCGCCTCCTGCCCAACCCCCTAGCAGAATCCTAGATTGGCCGAGGGCCTGGCAGGCAGCTGGCTAGAGATGCAGACAAGAGAAAACCGCCCAACAGCCAGGGGCCACCCTGGAGCGTGGCCTCAGAAGCCTGGTCCAGCCAACAGCATCTCCACGCCAGGAGCCGCACACCATGCCTGGAACTCTGCTGGGTGGGGATGTGCCAGGAAACCATGAGTTAGAAGGAGAGGTGATGGCGGGCACAGCCAGAGAAGCTTTGCACTGAAAAGTTTCTGTTCCCACCCCTGCCACCGGCTTGGTGTTTTGTCTCCAGCAGGCCCGTCCCGCTTGGCCTGGGTTTTCTCACTGGTGGAGAAGTGAATTGGATGCCAGTTTATTGAGTTTTCTCTGAGGTGCCTCTTCCAGCCCCATGGGCACCCCACTCCCACTTAGGCGCCTAGTCGTTTGGGGTCCTCAGCTGATGCAGGTTTAGTAGATTTCCGTCGGTGGTTTCCTAATAGGAGGGAAAGGTGGGAAGGAGGGTGTGGTTTGTTGCAGAGACGGATCTCCCTGCACCTGGGAAGGCAGGACAGTCCTTTCCCCTTTTGCTCCTCTGATAGCCCACCACTGTCATCAGCAGATGACTGAACGTGGCTTCTTCCCAATCATGGTGCAAAATGTAGAATTTTTCGCAAAGAAATTTGACTTTTAATGAGAGGGTAGATCATAGGAGAGAATAATTAGACAGTATACACATGCCAGGTTGATTTTAAATCAAAGTTTTTAGGTCAAGTTATCTTAGTTACTCCATTAACTGTTTTCAGCTAGCAGTTTCAATAATTGTGTTAGCGCAATGCCTGGCAGTGTTAATTGCTTTTTGCATCCTGTTCATTGTGACCTCAGAGTCAGTGCCTGGACTGGTGTTAGTGTGTGAGTGTGTGTGTCTGTGTATGTGAGAGAGAAAATATGAGTATGCATGTGGGTGCACACACACTGAGGGGGCCTTCCTCCTGATTTTTTCTACAGTAGTACCTTGTGTTTACTTATTATATATAATAATTTGTATCTCCTAATCCCAAACTCCTCATTTATCCCTCCCTCCTTTCCCCTTTGCTCACCTTAAATTTGTTATCTATGTCCCTGAGTTTCTTTTTATGTAAATAAGTTTGTTGTGTCATATTTTGGATTCTATATGTAAGTCATACCATATGGCGTTTGTCTTTCTCTGACTTACTTCAGACGCGTGGCCTAATGCTGCAAATGGCATTATTTTGTTCTTTTTCATGGCTGAGTAATATTCCATATTATTTATATACCATATCTTCTTTACCCATTCATCTGTCGATGGACATTTAGGCTGCTTCCATGTCTTGGCTATTGTAACTAGTACTGGTATGAACACTGGGGTACACGTATCTTTTTGAATTAGAGTTTTCTCTGGATATATGCTCAGGAGTATCATTGCCGGATCCCATGGCAACTCTATTTTTAGTTTTTGGGGGAACCTCCACACTGTTCTCCATAGTGACTGATTGATTTAAAGCCAGCTCACGTGATTTCAGGGGATGCTGATTGATTTAAAGCTGACTCACTCACTTAAAGTAGTGGGGAGGGTTAGGGAGGGGCAAGTGACCTGGGAGACTTTGAGAGAGAAATGCCTCCCTCTGCAGGTCACTTCATTGTGCTTGGAGGGAGAAGAGGAAGAAGGCTGCAGGTCCCCCAGGGCGGGGAAGGGGAGGAGGGGGAGAGGAGGGGGAGGGGCTGAGAGCGGGCCTTAGAGCAGATGGCCACTGGAGGGCGCCAGAGCACCGGCAGAGCCCCCCTGCAGCTCTCCCGGGGGACCTCCCGGCTGGGAAAGGAGCAGGAGCCGGGGCTGGTGGAATCCCAGGGACGCGCCCAGAGAGGAGGGGTTGGTCACCGGGAGCTTCTACCTCGCCTCACAGAGGGCACAGAGGTCTACCTTCAGCACCCGGTGGGGACACTTCCAGCTTGGTCGGTGGCTCAGTGGTTGGACAGCCTGAGAGGACGTCTGGTATCTGACCGCCCTTTGTTTCCCCGGAGGCGGGGCTCGGCCCAGAAATACTGGGCCTGACTCTCGGACTTGCAGTTTCTAAGCTACAGGCCTGCATGCGTGTTGGCATCTGGAAAACGGGGCTGTGGTCGTGAACATGGAGCAGGCAACAGCGGTAGTATTCTGGTGGGCAGGCTGTGCCCTTTCTCTCAAGAGTTCTCCCCAAACTTTCTTCTTCCCTTCCTATCTGAGCCTCTTCCCCACCCCACCCCCCTCTCTAGGGGGGTCTGACCTAAAGCCAGGTCATGTGACTTAAGGGTGTATGACTGGTTTAAAGCTAGATCATGTGACTTATGTATGACTTTGTTTTCTTCCGATTTTAAAAGAAATTGGGCCATTTTCGTGGGCCCCTGAAAGTGTGGAGGCCCCCGCACTGGGCCTGCGATGAGGCAACCCAGCGTTTCCGTCTGTGGTGCTTCTCCCCAGAGTTCTTCATCACTTCCCCGCCCCCGGCTGTGTGCAGTGGAAGGTGCTCAGGGCTCACCAGGTCCAGCCTGACAGGCAAGAAAACTGAAGCAGAGGAGAGAAACGACTTCTGAGGCCACCCCGTGACCACGACAAGGACTAAGCCAACCTCTGACCGCCAGGTCCCAAAACAACACAAAAGGGAGAACTAGTTTTCGCGTTTGGAAAAAAAAAAGATATGCATCACGCGTTCCTTCATTTATTCCAGCTCCAGCCACGTGCCAGGCACCATGCTGCTGCTTGGGGCAGGCGCAGAGTGAAGCAGGCAGGAGGGGCCCCGGTAACGAATAACTGTCTCATGACGGTCCTGACCAGGACACAGTGGAAAAGTGCACTGCGCTACAGACACAGAAAGCGGAGCAATAAAACCCAGCCTGGGAGGAAGAAGAGGCTTCCGTTACTTATTTGGAGACCTAAGAAAGAAGAATAAATGTCTAAATTGACCCAAAAATTATTTAAGGGAAAAAATTGTGGTACTACAGAACCACATAATCAGGATCTGATGGTACTAACCAAAGATTGACAAGTATCACTGGAAAAGAAGAGGGAGCCATATGTGTGTGTGTGACATTAATTTAGTGGGAAAGGATAGCTAATTTGAGGTATGATAAAACCACAACTGGCTCTCTACCTGGAAAAATCTGTATTTGGACCCTCACCTCCCACCCATCACAAAGATCAGTTCCAGATGGATTAAGGCCTAATGAATTAAACAATAAATAGAAACCCTGACAGAAGTGGAAATAGAAAACCATTTGCGCTGAACAAGGGTAGCAGAGACTCAACCGTGACAGGAAACTCAGAGACTGTAATAAAAAGTGAAGCATATATCTGACTGCATTAATTTTTATATGTGTGTCAAAAGATACCATAAACAAAATTAAAAGAGGATGGATTTGGAGGAATTCCAAAATTCCCCATTGCAATGCAGATGACAGATAAAATACCTGCAGGCTTCCCTGGGTGGCCCAGTGGTAGAGAGTCTGCCTGCCAACCCAGGGAGACATGGGTTTGATCCCTGATTCCTGGGAAAATCCTGCATGCCATGGGGCAACTAAGCCCATGTGCCACAACTACTGAGCTTGGGCTCTAGAGCCAGGGGATCCGCAACTACTGAGCGCATGAGTCACAACTACTGAAATCTGCACTCCCTAGAGCCCGTACTCCGCAACAAGAGAAGCCACTGCAACGAGAAGCCCATGTGCCGCAACTGGAGAGAAGACCCAGCACAGCCAAATAAATAAATAAATAATTTGAAAAAATAAAATGCCTGTGACAGGTCAAGAGCATCTCTAAATTGATTTCTTTTTTTAAAGACAAAGAACCTTCCCAGCAGTTGAGAGTGCAGCAGGATTTATCAACCTCAGCAGTGTAGACACTTTGGGTCTGACAGCCCCTTGCTGTGGGCACTTTATAAGATACGTAGCAGCATCCCTGGTGCCTACCCACTAGATGCCAGCCTCACCCCTCCCCATCTCATGAGTTGTGATAACCAAAAATGTCTGCAGACATTGCCACATGTTCCTGGGGAGGGAGAGAAAACCCGCTCAGTTGAGAAGCTCTGCAGCAGAGCAGATCCGCTAATAAACATGTGGCAGGATGCCTCAGTAGTCAGGGACAGGCAGAGAGCAGAATGAGATGTCATTTTAACGCTAACACCTACACCTAGCATGAATGCAAGGAAAAGGATGTGTGGAGGATAGTAACAGGACTTCAGAGTCTCCAAGGGAGATCAGTCTGATAATGCAGAAGGGAGACACAAAAAGCTGTATGGTGGGGCTTCTCTGATGGTCCAGTGGTTAAGAATCTGCCTTACAATGCAGGGGACACAGGTTTGATCCCTGGTCTGGGAAGATCCCACATGCCATGGAGCCACTAAGCCCATGCTCCACAACTACTGAGCCAATGCTCTTGAGCCCAAGGTCGGTAACGACTGAGCCCACGTGCCCTGGAGCGCGTGCTCTGCAACAAGAGAAGCCATTGCAATAAAAAGTGCGTGCACTGCAACCAAGAGTAGCCCTGCGCACCACAACTAGAGAAAGCCTGTGTGTGGCAATGAAGACCCACCACAGCCAAAAAATAAAAGAATTACTTTTTTAAAGCTGTATGGTGTAAAACTCAGAGACTGTGTGCTGGTGTCATGCGGGTGTCAAGGGCAGGCCTGCGCAGCCAGCCAGGACTTCCAGGAACTCTAGGGACCAACTGCCAATTGCACTTTGAACGTGGTTCCCTATTCTGTGATATTTGAGACCAACAGCCCCCAAATTCAAAACTAGATACCTGAGTCAGAGGGGTCTGTTTTCCTGTGTTTGGCTGGAGGGTAGGGACGAATTCCACTCCTTTCTGGCTGTTCTGCCTCCGTGAAAACACAAAAACTATGCTGAGAGGGAAACCCCTGAATTTTGCAGACATTATCAACCACAGATGTGGTCCCCCCAGGCCCAGAGAGATGGGCAGGAATTTCCCTCGCTGTCTGAAGGACCTAAGGTCACACACAACCCCCAGTAGAACCTGAAACTTTGAAGCCTGTCATCTTCCTGGAATGTAATTTGTTTTTTCTTTCATTTCCACATGCTGACTCCTACCCTCACCTTTTATTCTCTTGCAGTCAGCACCTCCAGTCCAGTGATAAGTAAAAGGGGCTTTTTTTAGTCTACAAATAATAAGGGCTGGAGAGGGCATGGAAAAAGGGGAGCCCTCCCACACTGTTGGTGAGAATGAAATTGGTGAAGCCACTATGGAAAACAGTATGGAGGGTCCTCAGAAAACTAAAAATAGAACTGCCGTATAATCCAGCAATCCCACTCCTGGGCACATACCCAAACAAAACTATAACTCAAAAAGGTACGTGCACAGTACCCTATGTTCACAGTAGCATTATTTACAATAGCCAAGACATGGAAGCAACAGTTTTATATATATATATATAAACTGAATATTAAATGTTCCCCAGCTATTAAAAAGTATGAAATAATGCCATTTGCAGCAACATGGATGAGCCTTGAGATTATCATACTAAGTGAAGTGAGAGAGACAAATACCATATGATATCACGTACATGTGGAATCTAAAATACGACACAAATGAACCTACCTGCAAAACAGAAAGTCACAGACATAGAGAGCAGACTTGTGGTTGCTGAGAGGGAGGGGATTTTGAGGAGGGAAAGATTTTAGGAGGTTGAGATTAGCAATAGATGCAAACTGTTATATAGGATGGATAAACAACAAAGTCCTACTGCACAGCACTGATACCTGTATTCAACATCCTGTGATAAGCTATAATGGAAAAAAATACGAAAAAGAACATACATATGTATAACCGAGTCACTTTGTATACAGCAGACATTAAACACGACATTGTAAATCAACTACAACAAAAAGAATTTTAAAGGGACTTTGTGTTCCTCACGTATTCACAGAATATTAGGTGAAAAGGTTTTTCCTACAGGACTTGTGCCCCAGGAATGGCCCAGGTTCTAAGCGCGGGGTCAACCACCCGAATCTGCATCAAGCCCTGCGGTGGGGCGGGGCGGAGGGCGGGCGGCTCTGTGCACGGCCGCGTGGTTCCACCATCAGGCTCTCGTCTGCACTGCACGTGGAGGTGAGGGGGCCACCCTCACCTCATGAAGCTCCAAGGGCTGCGGCTGCTGGGCCCTAGCTAGCACTCCTAGGCCATCCTTCCCCAAACCCCGAACTTGACCCCCCCAAACTGGAAAGTCTGATGGGGTGGAATCTCAAATAGTGCCAGGTGCTGTGCGCTGGGGTTCCAGCCGAGCAGGTGCAGGGGGTGCTCTGGTAATTGGTATCCTCCTGGGAAACGAAAGAGTGGCATCCGGCTTCCACTCCCACAGGGTCGGCTTGGGGGGAGGCAGGGGGCTGGCCCCTGTGGGAGCGGACTCCCAGAGTGCCCGAGGGCTCACTGGCTGGGAAGCGTAGGTTTGCTCGCACCCCTTTCGCGGATGGACAGCACTCCTAGGGGGGCAGAGCCAAGGAACCCCTGGTCCTGGTCTCGCAGCAGCAACAGACCAACTTCATGTTCATCTGCAGATGGTGGGGGGTGGCCTCCTGTGCTATCCACCTAGACCAGGTGCTTCTCCCCTTAAGGGTGAGTGACCTTTACACCTCCGACCCCACCAAGGCCTGCCCTTTGGCCCGAATGCCACCATTAGAGACGCTGGGATGCTCTTCCTACCTAGACCCAAGTACTTAGTGGATCCGACTGCCGCCTTTTCACAGGCCCCTGGCTGCTCCAGGTGTGGTACCCACCTGCCCACCACCCTAGTGTACCTGCCTCAGCTCCCTCTCTCTTGAGAGGAAGCCGAGGGAGAGTGTAACCACTAAAGCAAACCAATACACATGGAAGAAGAGGAAGCAAGAAGCCTTAATAACCGGCCAAAAAGCCAAAGGTGGGACTCCACCAGGAAGCCCCTATTCAACAAATAGACCTGCCTATATACAAAAGGTACATGGTTATTTATTTCAGCATGGCTTACAGTACCGAGTGATTAGAAACAACTTAGGCATCCATTAAGAGAGGGCTGATGAAATAAATGATGCTGCATCCGTTTAACAGAATCCCGTGCATCGTCTGACAGGCTCTCTGTGGACCGTGGCCAGCTCTCATAGAGGCAGTACAGCAGAGTGGTTAAGTCCCTGGACTCTGAGAGATAACCTGTTGGCTTGGAAACCCAGCTATATCACTTACTGGCTATGTGCCCTTGAGCAACTTAGATACCTTCTGTACTGCCTCTCTCTACAAAATACTGCCGTAGTTTCCTTAATAATAAAGATATAGTTCACCCCTTACATATGAACTTTTAAAGATGCGAATGTGCCATCAGTGTCAGGTGTGAGCAAAATTGCAGCTTTCTGTCCATCTCTTATGGCTGACGATCCTTCAGCTCTAACATCTACCACGTTCCCTCCTCCCTCCAGTCAGTAACTCTTGCTGCCCATTCCCTCGATGACAGCCCCTGTATGCTAGCTGTTGCACTGTACCACTGGACTTTTTTAAATATTTATTTATTTATTTGGCTGTGCTGGGTCTTAGAAGGAAATGGCAACCCACTCCAGTGTTCTTGCCTGGAGAATCCCAGGGACAGTGGAGCCTGGTGGGCTGCCGTCTATGGGGTCACACAGAGGCGGACACGACTGAAGCGCCTTAGCAGCAGTAGCAGCTAGGTCTTAGTTGAAGCACACAGGATCTTTAATGGCAGCGTATGAAATCTTTCTAGTTGGCGGCATGCGGGATCTAGCTCTTCCCTGACCAGGGATTGAACCTTCCCCATCAGGGAAGTCCCCATACTTTTCAAAGTACTGTTTTGTAAGATTTTAAATGTTTTATTTTTGTGTTTGTTTTTATGCATTATTTGTGTGAAAAATGTTATAACCTATTACAGTACTATATAACCAATCATATGGCAGAAAGCAAAAAAGAACTTAAGAGCCTCTTGATGAAAGTGAATGAGTTGGCTTAAAACTCAGCATTCAAAAAACTAAGATCATGGCATCCAGTCCCATCACTTCATGGCAAATAGATGGGGAAACAATGGAAACAGTGAGAGACTTTATTTGGGGGGGCTCCAAAATCACTGCAGATGGTGACTGCAGCCATGAAATTAAAAGACACTTGCTCCTTGGAAGAAAAGCTATGACCAACCTAAACAGCATATTAAAAAGCAGAGACATTACTTTGCTGACAAAGGTCCATCTAGTCAAAGCTATGATTTTTCCAGTAGTCATGTATGGATGTGAGAGTTGGACTATAAAGAAAGCTAAGTGCCAAAGAATTGATTCTTTTGAACTGTGGTGTTGGAGAAGACTCTTGAGAGTACCTTGGGATGCAAGGAGATCCAACTGGTCAGTCCTAAAGGAAAAGTGAAAGTCGCTCAGTTGTGTCCAACTCTTTGCGACCCCATGGACTATCCAGTCCGTGGAATTCTCCAGGCCAGAATACTGGAGTGGGTAGACTTTCCCTTCTCTGGGGGCTCTTCCCAACCCAGGGATCGAACCCAGGTCTCCTGCATTGCAGGCGGATTCTTTACCAGCTGAGCCACAAGGGAAGCAGCCCTGAATATTTATTAGAAGAACTGATGCTGAAGCAGAAGCGCCAATACTTTGGCCAACTGATGCAAAGAGCTGACTCATTGGAAAAGACCCTGACACGACGAACGATTGAAGGCAGCAGGAGAAGGGGACTGCAGAGGATGAGATGGTTGGATGGCATCACTGACTCAATAGACGTGAGTTTGAGCAAGCTCGGGGAATTGGTGATGGACAGGGAAGCCTGGTGTGCTGCAGTCCATGGGGTCACAACTGAGCGACTGAACTGAACTGATAGCTAGTCATTTTAGTTGAGTACCTAGGCTAACTTTGTTGGACTACAAACAAATTGGACTTAGGAACACACTCTCCAAATGGAACTCGTTTGGATGTAGGGGCCTTACCATGGAGCTAATAATAATAATACCTATCTCCTAATGTTCTTATGAAGAGTAAATATAAGTTAACATTTTTAAGATGAGTAGTACCTGACCACCATGCTATCAAGGTACAGAACAGTGTCTGTTAATTAAGTGAAGTCGCTCAGTCGTGTCCGATCCTTTGCAACCCCATGGACTGTAGTCTGCCAGGCTCCTCCATCCATGGGATTTCCCAGACAAGAATACTAGAGTGGGTTGCCATTTCCTTCTCCAGGGGATCTTCCTGACCCAGGGATGAAACCCAGGTCTCCTGCACTGCAGGCAGACTCTTTACCATCTAAGCCACCAGGGAATTACATGCTACCTTTTGTGTGTGAATATATATTGTTGTTCAGTCACTCAGTCATGTCCAACTCTTTGAGACCCTATGGACTGCAGCACACCAGGTTTTCCTGTCCACTATCTCCCAGAGTTTGCTCAAACTCATGTCCATTGAGTCAACAATGCCATCCAACTACCGCATCCTCTGTCATGCCCTCATGTCATCCTCTCCCTTCTCATGCCCTCAATCCTTCCCAAATCAGGGTCTTTTCCAATGAGTCATCTCTTCTCATCAGGTGGCCAAAGTATTAGAGCTTCAGCATCAAGTCTTTCCAATGAATATTCAGGGTTGATTTCCTTTAGGATTGACTGGTTTGATCTCTTTGCTGTCCAAGGGACTCAAGAATCTTTTCCAACACCACAGTTCAAAAAGCATCAGTTCTTCAGTGCTCAGCCTACTTTATGGTCCAACTCTCACATCTGTACATGACTCCTGGAAAAACCATAGCTTTGACTGTACGGACCTAGGTTTGTTATAGCTTTTCTTTCAGGCATGTATTTATTTCCAGGCAGGTATTTGTACAAAGAAACTCTGGAAGGGTATGTAACAAACTTATAACTATAATTCAGGAAAGCAAATAAGAGCAAGTGTTTTCATTGTAAATGTTCCTATATGGTTTTGATTTTTTAAACATATAAGTGACTATATACTCAAAAGAGTTAAAAAATAAAGAAGATATTTTAGGGAAGCCAAAACATAGGTGATGATAGGCATTGCCTGAGATGGACTTAAAAAGATGGGACCATTTCACTTTGGAAAGACAAAGACAACACTATGTATGATCAAACTACAAAATTATGAACTTGTATGAGCAGAAACAAGGGGAATCCCTCCTTCACAAAAGAAATGTGCACAGGTGTTTCATGCTCAATAAAATAACCATATTTATTTCATTTTTAATTATTAACCTTCTAAAATAACACTTTTCCTACAAAGAACTCAAAACAGAACTTAGAGTTTATAACAACAAACTTTCTTAACACTCGTCATGCTTCTCAGAGGGTGGAGGGAGGGAATATGAGGTAGACAGAACGGTAAAAAGAGGACGGGCACTACAGATCTGGACACAGGCAACGAGAATGAAGCCAACAGGTCACTGGAGGGCCTGCCACCCAGGGCGGGGGCCCAGGAGAACGCACCCATTTCTGTGACCCCTGGTTTGGGAATGAGGTTCAGAGGCACTCATGGGAGGCTCCCTCACAAGATTTCCTTATAAGGAGCACTGGGGCTATCCACAGCTCTGGTGTTTCCTAAGCAGTAAGGCCTCCTGAGTTCCTAAGTTCCTTGGGCTCCACCATGAGACCATCACAGACGTCTCATTGCTGGTTGGCCAGACAACAACAGACAAATGGCCAGTGGGTCCACAGTTCTTCAACAAACCAGACAAAAGCAACAATGGGTGAAACAGAGAGGAGGAGTAGAAGGGTCTTCTTTGCATCTGCCCCGGTGGGATTCATGTTTTCTCAGAAGGGAGAAGGAAAGCAGAGCCTGCTGTTTACATCCCTTCTACATCAAATGGTTGTTCCAGAGAAAGCGCAGCAGCATGTGAACTCCTCCAAAGAAAACGAAGACATAGTGAGCCAGGATATCTCCGCCTTCTTGCTGAAAGTTCTGTTTAAAAAGAGAGCAAGAGAGGGAGGGTGAGTTTTTTTTAAAAGGTGATAAAATAATCCAAAGTTAGAAATCCAGTATTAATATTAATTCAGTCAGTGCCACAAACTTGCTTCTCAGGCTGCTTTGTGAAGTGTCTGAGTGGAAGAATATCTTGGTTTGTTCATGATGTCCATACCATCGACACAACCCGGGGAAGTTTTCCTCTGGACATCTTTTCCCATTTTCACCATCAGCAAATTGGGCACTCTTTTCCAGGTTGATTAACCTCTTCCTCTGGCTTCCCAGAGCACTTTCTTAGTCCTCCCAAGGAACCAAGGGAGTCTGCTTTGGGGCTGGAAGAATGGACTTTAGATGGTGAAGAGGGGGTGAGTGTGAGCATGGTTGTAAGCAAAGACCTCAGCAGGTTTCTGGTGCATGCTCAGTCGCTTCAGTCGTGTCTGACTCTTGCAGCCCCATGGACTGTAGCCCACCAGCTCCTCTGTCCATGGGATTTTCCTGACAAGAATACTGGAGTGGGTTGCCATATCCCTTCCTCCAGGGGATCTTCCTGACCTAGGGATAAAACCTGTATCTCCTGCATTTCCTACATTGCAGGCAGATTCTTTACCACTGAGCCACCGGAGAAGCTCATAAGTAAATACTACTGTAACTGGAAACCATGAAAGGACTTGTTTTTCCCTTTTATAATTGATATCAATTTAAAAAATTGAGGAACTTTGACAGTGGTCCAGTGGTTTGTGATTAAGACTCTGTGCTTCCACTGCAGGGGGCACAGGTTCAATCCCTACTCAGGGAACTAAGATCCCACATGCCACAGCCAAAAAATTAAAATTAAAAATATTTTAATTAAAAAAAGAAAAATTGAATTTCCTTTTAGCAAAGCAGACAAGAAAATGTATAGAGCACTGAGTCAGATGCTCATATATTTAAATTCCAGTTTTGCCACTTAGTTGCTGAGTAACCTTGGATAGGTTATCTAATCTTGCTGAACCTCAAATGCTTCTCCTGATATACCGATTCCACTAATTCATAGGGTTATTTGGAAAATTAAATGAAACAAGAGTATCCCAGAGTACCTGAAAGAAAATGTTTAGTAAATGTTCATTTCCCACCTGTCTTTCTAACAAACTTAAGAAATTTCTTACACATTACTGTCAAGGTCCCAGAGAAAACAGATGACACTCTCAAATTAGGATGATAGGGTCGGATGAAGACACTTTACAAAAGTGGGAGAAGGCATAAGGGTGGCCTAACAACAGAGTTGTTGCCACTCCTAGGCCTATAGGGTCAGGGAGAGGGCAGTTTCTAGGACCCAGGATAGAGTCCTATGGAGAAAAATTTCAAAGGTGCATTTAAGATCCTAAAAGCATAGAAAAACTATTTTAAAACATACTTTACAGCTAGGAAAATTACATGCCCCAGATTAAAAAAAAAAAAAGGTCTTTGAACCAAAACCCCTCAAACCTAGATTGCAAAATAGGTTGAGAATCAAGGCCTATTTGAAAACACCAAACACTTGCTTAAGTGAAAAGAATAAGAAGTCATGCTATGTGATAGCTTGAGGACAATCAATTAAGCAGACAAAAATACAGTTTGGTGGTCTCCTTGCCAGGGAGTTCCAAGAGCAAGAATCAAAGTTTCTTTAAATACATCAAAAGCAGGAAGACATCTGGAGAATCAATGAGACCACTTGATTAAACAAAGTATAAAATGTGAATAAATGATTGTACATGAAAGAAATATACCATGCCAGATTCAAAATTTTGTTAAAGTTACTTGAGTTAAGCCTGGAAGCAGCAGAGTAAAGCCTTTTAGCATTTTAGAGTCAAACTAAGGAATTTTAAAAATTATTTTTAAAATATTCTGTGGTCTATTTGAAGTGCCCTAAATGACAATTTTGCAATACAAGAAAGATTACTTTAAAAGTCTAGGTCAAAGCCAGTTTTGTAAAACATTGCAAGAAAAGCTAGGGCAGGTATAAGTATAGACATAGATCAATGGAATAGAATTGAGAGTCCATAAATAAAGCCCCAATTTATAGTCAGTCGATTTTCGACAAGGGTGCCAAGGCAATTCAGTAGGAAAAGAGTACTCTTTTCAACAGATGTGCTGTGACAACTTAATACCCATATGCAAAAGAATGAAGATGAACTTATCAGTTCAGTTCAGTCACTCAGTTGTGTCTGACTCTTTGCGACCCCATGAACCGTAGCATGGCAGGCCTCCCTGTCCATCACTCAAGAGCATGATTGGAAGTGAAGGTCTAACATTCATGGTTAACATTCAAAGCTGAGGTCTTTGCTTTCGACCATGGTTGGAATAAAATGAACTTATAACTCATACCATATATAAAAATTAGCTCTGAATGAGTCAAAGACCTAAATTTAAGAGCCAAAATTCTAAAGCTCTTGGAAAAAAACATAGGCATAAATCTTCATGATTATTTCTTAGGTATGACCCAAAAGCACTAGCAACAAAGGAAAAATAGGTGAGTTGAAATTCATCAAAGTTAAAACTTTTGCACTTCAAAGAACACTGTCAAGATGAAAGACAACCTTCAGAATGGGAGAAAATATTTGCAAATAACATATCTGATAAGGGGCTTATATTCAGCATATATAAAGAACTGTGCTGCCGTGCTGTGCTAAGTCGCTTCAGTCATGTGCGCCTCTGTGACACTGTGGGCCATAGGCCTCCAGGCTCCTCTGTCCATGGGATTCTCTAGGCAAGAATACTGGAGTGGGTTGCCATGCCCTCCTCGAGGGGATCTTCCTGACCCAGGGATCAAACCCACATCTCTAATGTCTCCTGCATTGGCAAGCGGGTTCTTTACCACTAGTGCCATTTGGCAGGCCCATATAAAGAGCTCCTACAACTCAATAATTAAAATACAACCCAATTTTAAAATGGGCAAAAAATCTGAATAGACATTTCTCCAGAGATTTATATAAATAACCAATAAGCACGTGAAAAGATGCACATTAACTATCAGGGTAGTGCAAATTAAACTTACAATATGATTCTACTTCATACCCGCTAGGCTGGCTATAATCAAAAAGACAGTTAACTAATTTTGATAAGAATGTGGAAAAAGAGGATCCCTCATACCTTGCTGGTGGGCCACAATATAAAATAGTACAGCCACTTTGGAGAACAGTTTAGAAGTTTCTCAAAAAGATAAAGTTGTCATATGACTCAGCATTCCACTCCTATGTATGTACTCAAAAAAACTGAAAGCACTCATCTACACAAAAACTTCCACACACATGTCCATAGCATCATTATTTATAATAGTCAAAAAGTGGAAACAACCCAAACGTTCATCAACTGATGAATAAAGTGAAATATATACATACAATGGAATATTATTCATCAATAAAAGAAATGAAGCATTGATTGATGCTACAACATGGATGAACCTTGAAAAAAATATGTGTTAAGTGAGAAGGGGACGACAGAGGATGAGATGGTTGGATGGCATCACTGACTCGATGGACATGAGTTTGAGTAAGCTCTGGGAGTTGGTGATGGACAGGGAGGCCAGGTGTGCTGCAGTCCATGGGGTCACAAAGAGTCAGACATAACTGAGCAACTGAACTGAACTGAAGTGAAAGAAGTCAGACATAAAGATCACATATTAATCCCCTTATATGAAATTTCAGAATAGGTAAATCCATAGAGAGAGAACATAGATTGGTGGGGCTGGAAGGAAAAATGGGAGGAGATGAGAAAGGACTACTATTGGATTTGGAGTGTCTTACTGGGGTGATGAAACCGTTCTAAAATTGATTATAATGATGGCTGTACAACTCTATGAATAAACATAAAGCCACTTATTATACTGTTTAAATGGATGAATTGTATGACATGTGGACTTTCTTAATGTTATTTTTTAAAAAGGAAGAAAAGTGTTAATTTGTTAAGCTGCAGAGGTAAATTTAAGACATAAGTAAATTACAGCTTACAAGGTAAGGGGAAAAAATCATTACCAAAAAAAAAAAAAAAAAGAGGTAAGGGGAAGGAAGAAAAGGAAAATGGAAGAGGAGGTGACATGGAGAAATGACTTCCTGATTAGGTTGAGATAAATGTAGAAAATAGGTGCTTGTGATTTTTCCTACTCTGCTTTCTCCAGAGGAAAAATTAGAAGGAACCAGGAGTATTCAGAGTGCTAGCTGATAAAGAGGCAGAAAAGTTGAACTAAGGACTTGCCTGTAATTCTTAAAGCACAGTCATCAGTGAAAACTGCAGAAGAAACTGAAGCATTGGAGCAAGGTGGAGAGTACCATGAGTGCTCTGTAATAAATGATACACGGCCAAGAAGTGTTCAACTCAAATAAGGCCAAAAACAAATTAAGCTGTTGGCTTTGATAACATGTACTGATCATTTTCCGTGGAATTATCTCACTCAATGTTCAGAACAGTCTACTGGCTTCATTCTAAATATAAATCAGAACATGGCACTCTTCTACTCTCCCCCCACCCCCAGAAGCTTCTCTTATAAACACTTAGGGTAAAACCCAAACACCTTTTACCACCACTCCTAAGACAGAGGCCAGCCACTGGACCTCAACACCCACCCCGCTCAGCCATTCTGGCCTCCTTGCTGTGCCTTATGCCTGTTTCTATGCCAAGGGCTTGGCACTCCCAGTTCCCTCTGTCTGGAACACTTTCTCCCCAGGTATTCCCCTGGCTCACTTTCAGTCTCTGCTCAAATATCACCTCGTCAGAGAAGCCTTTCCTGACGGCCTGCTCAGAGTCATCTCCATCACTCATTATCCCCAGCAGTCTAGTCATCCACTTCACTGTTCGTCCCTCTCCTATGTTATGAGTCCGATGAGAGTAGGCTCATCTTCTGTCCTGCTCTCTGCCTGGAACTGAGTCTGGCATATAGGAAGCACTCAATAAGTATTTGTTTGAGTGAACTTGGTCTGTGAATACCTGGGACTGAGTCTGGTGCATAGTAGGTACTCAATAAATATTTGTATAAAATCAATCTATCAATATTTTGTGTGATTATTTCCTTCTTACTTTTAGTAACATTATTGTTGGAACCTTCTGTTCTTGTTTTGTCTCTGGGAATGTTTTACTTGAGGGGATAGCTGAGTACTGCCACATTTGAACCAGAGCATAGGAGGAGGCCTGGCACTCCCTGAGGTCAGCATGATGGCAGCAGCAGGGATAAACAAGAAATCGCCACAGGTACTTGTCCTGTGATGAATTTAAGGGCAAGAAGTTGGGCTCCAAGGGTCAGCCACCTGTCCTAGCACAGAGCCCCACATGGTTATTCTCTTTCTGCTGCCAGTTACAGGTTGTTCTGGAGGAAAACTAAGTTGGCCATGGATTTCATCGCGCCTAAAATTTGGGCTTCCCTGGTGACTCAGCTGGTAAAGAATCTTCCTGCAACGCAGGAGACCCAGATTTGATCCCTGGGTCAGGAAGATCCCTTCGAGAAGGGAACAGCTACCCACTCCAGCATTCTTACCTGGAGAATTCCATGGACAGAGGAACCTGGTGAGCTATACAGTCCATGGGATCACAAAGAGTCAGACATGACTGAGCAACTAACACTTTCACAGTATTTAAAACAGTAATCTTTATGTTTTCCCATATTACTTCTTATAACAATCAGGAGAAACAAAGAAATCAGGGAGAGCTGGGCTTAGAGCATAACCTGGGTTGGTTCAAGGAGGATAACCACAATCTAAGTCAAAGGTTCTCCTCCATGATGGAGCATTATGTTCACCTGGACTCATCTCTCAAGGTGGGGTCCAGCATCTGTAGTTCTTAAAACTCCACAGATGATTCTCACATGCATCCTAATATGAGAGTGTGAGGCAAAGTTTCTCACATTTACAACTCAGAACCCCAAGGGTGTGTGCAAAATGGTAAATTCTGATGCCAGAGCTATGGGCTGGGGTTCAAGATTTTGCACATCTGGTCAGCTGCCAAATAATGCTGATGCTACTGGTCTGCGGACCAGTTTTTGCGAGGCAAATGTGAAATCAAATACTGGCATTGGCTCGGTTTCTCAATTTTCAGATCTAATGCTTGGTAACCTGGACATTATTAATCCATATGTTCTGCTAATTCCTGGGCATTCCAGCTATTTGGCAGCCATTGTTCTGTTTGCTCTTTCCTGCTAGGCCCTTGCTGGAGAAATTTAAGTCTCACCTCTCGCACCATTCTCTGCTCAATGCTGTCCCCAGTGTTTCTCAGCTGCACGGCCAACTTCTGAATTATTTCCTCCTGGTGATGGCTCTGGCCAATACTATCCTCCTTGGGCTGAGAAGGTGGATTGTGATCTACATTGATAGAAAAGGGTTCAAAGAGATAACTGCATTAACTATCACTCACCACTAGTCACTTAAAACTGTCTTAGACAACGAGAGGAATGAAATACCATCATCATAGTGATTATTGAAAGCAAAGTCTTGCACTGGAAAAAATAGCTCTGTCCAGTAGAAATATAATTGAAGCATATATAAATGTTAAGTTTTCTAGTGGTAAAATCAGGTAAAAAATAATTTTAGTAATGTATTTTACTTAAGACAGTATATTCAAAGTATTGTGACATATAATCAATATAAAATTATTAGTGATATGTTTTGCACTTTTTAATTTAAGCAAATCCAGTATTTATTTTATACTTACAACACATCTCAATCCAGATATTAACTAATTTCATTGGAAATCCTTGTATTTTATTTCATGAAGTGTTGATTTGTATTTAGATTTCATGAAGTTTACAATTAAAAAGTAAATTCATATATCCAAGTTGTTCCACACATACCTAAAACTTTTCCAACAACTAAATCAAGTATCAGGTTTTTTTAACTTAATTAAAATTAAGTAAAACTTAAAATCAGTTCCTCAATTGCACTGACCACATTTCAAGTGCTCTATTATATTCCAATACTGAATTTTTAATATCCAAAAGGAAAAATCATCTCACTTTATGCCAAAAATTGTGTGGACATATACATATCCACATAGAATTCTGAAAATAAAACTGTCATCTAAATGACCTCCTGGGAAATTTGTAAACATCTCATCATTAATCTTTTCAAAAGAATAATTCCTTCATAAAGCAAATAACAAGCCTCATGTGTATTGGGACTTTAAAAATGTTCTATCAACAAACAAAAGGTTCTTTCAGTTGCACTTAAGAAAGCTTTTAAGCAAATATGACTTGAAGGTTTTGTAAGTGCTTTTCCACTGCCAGCTATAATGTGAATATTTTATTGTCTCAGATGGTGGTCATCTTTTTATAATCTTGATTTTATTCAATAAAAAATAGAGATAGGGCTTTCTGGTTTAAGACTGAGCACAAGCATTGACCTTTCTGTTTCTCCTAGTCCCTCCCAAGACCCCACCAAAATGAAAGTATAAAAAAGAGTAAAACTGCAACAAGTGCAAAGAATGGGAAGCAGACTCAACAGCAGATGAGAGATCTATACGTGTTTCTAGAGGGCAGAAAGAAGACAAGATACAGACAAGTGAGCCAGAAAGAGAAAGTGCCAAGAACCCATGATAGGAAGTCCCTTCACTCACCAGGACCCGGAACCTGGGAAAGAGAAACATGCCATTGACTAGAATTCTGGTGAGGATCTACTGTACCACTTGGTACCCTTGACAGCTCCAGCCCACTGCACTCATCAGATTTCAGGTAAAAAAATCCAGACTATGCTTCTCTAACAGGAGAGCAAACCTTGTGGAGAGAGCTAAAACTTCTTTATGAATGTTGGTGCCTCAGGTCAAAGGTCTCCTTGTTCTAGCATTTGAGGGATCTGGGGCCAGAAAGTCAGCTTCCCTAACTCATCGCCCTAAAACTCCCCCAGTTCAGACACCCTTGATGAGTCTCCATTCAGTGAGGAGCCCTGGGAAGCAGTGAGGCATAGTGGTAAGATTCTGAAGCCAAATCATTTGGGTTCACATGTAAAATCTATAGATAAAACTATGTAACCTGGGAAAGTTATTTAATCTCTATGCCTTCGTTTCTTCAACTGGAAGATGGGAATGGTAATATGTTATCAATTCTAAGATTTTATAATTCCTCTAAAAGAGAATGTGTTTTATAGTCTATGACAGAGCCTGGTGGACTGCCATCTATGGGGTCGCACAGAGTCAGACACGACTGAAGTGATTTAGCAGCAGCAGCATGTCATATTCCAACAGCATTGTTTATTTTCTTAGTAGGAAACAAAATTATAGTACATTTTACAATTGATGGAATATTAAACTTAGTGAGCAGAGAAGGAAATGGCAACCCACTCCAGCATTCTTGCCTGGGGAATTCCATGGACAGAGGAGCCTGGTGGGATACGGTCCATGGGGTCGCAGAATCCGACACAACTGAGCGCACACAGCACAAACTTAATGAGATACCATAGTAACTACCTTGTAGAGGGGTTGCTGAAATGATTAAGTGAGTTAATACATTTAACCTGTGCAGGACCACACCTGGAACATGGATAAATGCCATATGAGTGAGTGAGTGAAAGTCGCTCAGTCGTGTCTGACACAGACCCCATGGACTGTAGCCCACCAGGCTCCTCTGTCCATGGAATTCTCCAGGCCAGAATACTGGAGTGGGTAGCCTTTCCCTTCTCCAGGGGGGATCTTCCCAACCCAGAGATTGAACCCAGGTCTTCTGCATTGCAGGCGGATTCTTTACCAGCTGAGCCACCAGGGACGCCCAAGAATACTGGAGTGGGGAGCCTATCCCTTCTCCAGGGAATCTTCCCGACCCAGGAATAGAACAGGGGTCTCCTGCATTGCAGGCGGATTCTTTACCAATTGAGCTATCAGGGAAGCCCAAATACTATATACATGTTAGCTACTGCCACCAACTGGGAAAACAGTCCTCACATAACAGCAGAAAAAACCCACACGAGTTAACTGGTCGTATTTTTTTTTTTAATAATAGATCACCAGGCAACTGAGAAGAACCATAGAATGAAAGAGAAATACCAGATAAACAAACAAAATAGTGATCCTGAAGAAAACAGATGTAATTCAGGAGACAGAAGAGAATGTTTACAAGTTCTAATGTATATGTTTAGAGTGATTTAAGAAAATATTACATTTAGTGACTTCCCTGGTGATCCAGTGGTTAGGACTTCACCTTCCCCAGGGGTTGTGGGTTTGATCCCTGCTCAGGGAGCTAGGATCCCACAGGCCTGTGGCCAAAAAACCAAAACATAAAAACAGAAGCAATATTGTAACAAATTCAATAAAGACTTTAAAAAAAATGGTTTACATCAAAAAAAAGTCTTTATTAAGAAAGACAATATTACATTTAGGAAACAAAAGAAAATGCTATGGAAAAAGACTAAACCTACAACAAAATCTTTCAGTTTTTAAAAATATGATTGCTAAAATTAAAAATACAATTGATTGTCTGAGAAAAGAAAATCACTCAGAAAAAAAAATCAGAATTTTTAAATAGGCGAGATAAAATAGGTGATATGCAGAACCAATCTGGAAAGACCAGGATGTGATTAGTAACAGTCACAGAAAGAAATAGAGGAGGAAAATTGTTAAATAGCCTAAGACAGCTTCCCAGCTCAAACTCCAGATTAGAACATCTCACCAAGAAAAAAGAAAGCCCCACCAAATTCTCAGGACAACAAAAGGGGAAATAAAATCCTCACCTCTGGACCATACTGACATTTCAAAAGATGTTATTTTGGCTAAATATGCTAAAGATCTCCAAAGAGAAACATGGGTTAGTTTGATGACGGACTTCCCATCAGTAATGGATTTTAGAATATGGTAGAACAATTAAAACCCTCAAGAATTTTTTTTTTTTTTTTGGTCATGCCATGTGCTTTCCAAGATCTTAATTCCCCGACCAGAGAGGTTGAACCCTGGCCCTTGACAGTGAAAGCATCAAGTCCTAACCACAACCACCAGGGAATTCCCACCCTCGAGGATTTTATAAAAAATTCTTTTCAACCTAGAAGTCTCTGCCTACCTAATTCTCGATAATTTGTGAAGGGTGAATAAAGACATTTGCAGACGTGCAAGGACTCAGGAAGTTGTTCTCCCATAAATAATTTCTTAGGAGAGGTTTTCCAGTGAAACAGAGTATGACTAAACCCAGGGGGAAAAAAGCAAAATCAGCAAAAGGTGAATCCGACGCTGGGAAGGAAAGTCCCAGAATGACAGGCCTGATAGTGATGAGATTGGAACAAGAGAACAGCTCTAGAAGGGAAGTCCCCAAGGAAAGGGAGATTTGATCAAAGACATAGCATGACTGAAAATTTGTGAAACTTGAAGATATCATAACTACAGCTCTAAAAGGGAAGTCCCTGAAAGGGAGATTTGATTGAAGACATAGCACGATTGAATATTTGGGAAACTTGAAGATATCATAACTACAAATCATGTGAGCAGCAGAGGAGAGGCAGTGAGAAAGTCCAGAAAACAAAGGTAATACAGAAAGTTTATGGCGCTAATGAGAAGCCAGTTAAGATGTGGCTTAAGTTTAAACGGGCTTCCCTGATAGCTCAGTTGGTAAAGAATCTGCCTGCCATGCAGGAGACTCCAGTTCAATTTAAGAATTGGGAAGATCTGCTGGAGAAGGAATAGAGTCGCAAAGAGTCGGACTTGACTGAGCGACTGTCACTTCCATGACTCACTACTTGTAGATGTGGATTATGTAAACTGTCAACAATCCATCATTTAATGTACAGCATACTGTCTCAAAAATGTACATAACTGTGCTTTGACCTTTAATGGACAGAACAGTTCTCAGAGTTTTCTGAGAGGCTATTCCAGGGTTATAATCTTCAATTTGGCTCGAAAAAAAATTTCCATTTCTTTCTTAGATCAACTGATCAACTTTTTTTTGTGGGCACTCAGCCTGATTTAAGCAGTCACAGCTTTAATCCCCTATTTTATTACTTGGAGATGATTATTCTCAGGGAAAATCACTTCAGTACCTACAGACTTTATTGGTGGTAGTGACCACTCCTGAACCCCAGAGCCTTAAGAGAATGTGAAGAGTATTTGCATAACCTTTTACCTTTGTAACATAACAAGTGGAGAGAAGAAAGGGCAACTGAGTGGGGAGACCTTCCAAATGAGTATCATCAACCTCAGAATGGATTTAGGACCAGCCCTACCTGTGCCAATCAAAAGCATGATGATTTGCAACTATCATTTTAACTGACTGTCACCTGGGAAGTACAAAATCTAGCATCTGCAGTATGAAGACAGAATACAAGCTGGGTAAGTTTCAGTAATGGACACTGGGAGAAATGGAACTATAAGAACGCTAACAAGCCTTGGGTATTCCAGCTGGGTAGACAAAGGGGCAGAGAAGGAAGGACCTAGAGATAAGACACAACAGAAGATTGTGCTCAAAGCAAGAAGTGTGTTTTGTGTTCTGGAACTCAGCATAACAACTATTTATATTTCGTGCATGTCTGAACAATTACTGGTGAAACACTTGCGGTGTGGCAAATGCGTGTGTGCTCAGTCATGTCCAACTCTTTTTGACCCCATGGACTGTAACCTGCCAGGCTCCTCTGTCCACGGGATTTTCCAGGTGTGGATACTGGAGTGGGTTGCCATTTTCTCCTCCAGGGAATCTTCCCGACCCAGGGATCAAACCCACGCCTCTTAAGTCTCCTGCATTGGCAGGTGTGTTCTTTACCACTAGTGCCATCTGGGAAGCCCAAAATAACAGAGATGATACTGCATATTAGATGTGTGTATCAGCATACTTACCTATTGGATACACATTGTCTGTCAGTAATTATGGGTTACCGTTACTCCCTAAGAACTTGGAATTAAAAGAAAAAAGTGTTTTTTGAGAACTCAGAGGCAAGATCAGTGTCTTTAGTGGAAATGGGTGAGATGAGCAGTCATCAGAAGGGGAGAGGCTACTAGCTCTCCCTTGCACAAGCCATTCCCTCTGCCTGCAACTTGCACCGTCCTTAACCCCCTCAGGTCTCAGTCCAGGGTTACAGCTCCAGGGAAGCCTTCTCTAACCTCCCTCCTAGGTCAAAGCCCCATTATAGCATCTGGACCTCTTAGCACCCTATCACATTACATTTAACATTGGTATATGTGATTGACTGCTGTCTGTCTTCTTTACCTGACCACCTGTGCCAGGGAGGAAGGGGCTGTTACAGTTTTTGTTCACCATTGTCACCCGAGTATGTAATGCAGTGCCTAAAATATAGTTGGCCCTAGTATTTTTTTTTTAATGAATAAAAAAAGTAAAAAAACAAACAAACAAAAAAAGTCAATGTGTCCATCTAGAGGAAGAAAGAGAGAGATGGTGAGCCTTAGGAACACCAAAAAAAAAAAAGGCAAAAAGCATCCAAGGGACTTTCCTGGTGGTCCAGCGGTTAAGAATCTGTCTGCCAGTGCAGGGGTCAAGGGTTGATCCCTGGTCTGGGAACTAAGATCCCACATGCCATGGAGCAACTAAGCCCATGCACCACAACTATGGAGTCCTTGTGCCCTGGAGCCCATGCTTGGCAACAGGAAGTAGCCCCTGCGACCGGAAGCCCATGCACCACAACTAGAGAGATAATAAAATATACACACACACACACACACACACACACATATATATATAAAACGAACATCTAAGTGTTGCCAGGGCCAGGGGGCCCTGGAAGGGGTCCCCCTTCCTGCAACACAAGCACTCTCAAAAGCAGAAAGAAGCTGAAAACTGGACCCTCTTCTGACTTCTACAATTAATATATCCCATTTACACTACTTATATATCTATGAGTGTCTCTGTGTTAGTTGCTCAGTTGTGTCCGACTCTTTGTGATCCCATGGATTTAGATCACCAAGCTCTTCTGTCCATGGTATTCTCCAGGCAAGAATACTGAAGTGGGTTGCCATTCCCTTCTCGGGAGAATCTTCCTGACCCAGGAGTTGAACCTGGGTCTCTTTCATTGCTGACAGATTCTTTTTCATCCACACCCCACACCTTGTGATATCTCCATTCTCCGATCAGGGATTGAACCTGGGCTTCTTGCAATGGGAAGTACAGAGTCCTGTTGGACTTCCAGGAAATTTTTCTATGTGTGTGTATATAATTCTGCCCTTTCCTATCAATAAAGAAGGAAATGGCAACCCACTCCAGCATTCTTGCCTGGAAAATCCCATGAACAGAGGAGCCTAGCGAGCTGTAGTCCACGGGTCACAAAGAGTTGGACATGACTGAATGCACACACTTTTCCTATCAATACTTATTACATTTTTAGAGGTGGGCAGGGCCTCTTTCCACTTTTAATCATTTTTGTTTTCCCAAGAGTGTCTAGTTTATCTTAAACGACATATCAGGACGGTTGCTCCAGACTTCTCCAAATCCTACCCACCTCCTCAACTTTTCTAAATGTCTTAGTTCTACATGGGCTTCCTAGGTGGTGCTAGTGATAAAGAATCCTCCTGACAATGCAAGAGACCCAAGAGATGCAGGTTCAATCCTTGGGCTGGGAAGATCCCCTAGAGGAGGAAATAGCAACCTATTCCAGTATTACTGCCTGGAAAAATCCCATGGACAGAGGAGCATGGTGGGCTATAGTCAGGGTCGCAAAGAGTTGAACACGACTAAGCACAGGTGTATTCGTGTGCACACACACATTCTCCATGCAAATACTATGGGTTCCTCCCCCCGCCCCAGCACCAAACAGATATGTTCATATGGCTAGTGTTCAGTTCAGTTTCTCAGTCGTGTCCAACTCTTTGTGACCCCACGGACTGTGGCATGGCCAGGCTTCCCTGTCCATCACCAACTCCCAGAGCTTGCTCAAACTCATGTCCATTGAGTCGGTGATGCCATCCAACCATCACATTCTCTGTTGTCCCCTTCTCCCACCTTCAATCTTTCCCAGCATCAGGGTCTTTTCCAATGAATCAGTTCTTCACATCAGGTGGCCAAAGTATTGGAGCTTCAGCTTCAGTCCTTCCAGTGAATATTCAGGACTGATTTCCTTTAGGATTGACTGGTTTGATCTCCTTGCAATCCAAGGGACTCTCAAGAGTCTTCTCCAACAGCAACAGTTCAAAAGCATCAAATCTTCAGTGCTCAGCTTTCTTTATAGTCCAACTCTCACATCCATACATGACTATTGGCAAACAGTAGCTTTGACTAGACAGACCTTTGTCAGCAAAATAATGTTTCTTCTTTTTGATATGCTATCTAGGTTGGTCATAGCTTTTCTTCCAAGGAGCAAGCATCTTTTACTTTCATGGCTACAGTCACCATCTGCAGTGATTTTGGAGCCCAAGAAAATAGTCTGTCACTGTTTCCATTGTTTCCCTATTTGCCATGAAGTAATGGGGCCAGATGCCATGATCTCAGTTTTTTGAATGTTGAGTTTTAAGCCAGCTTTTTCACTCTCCTCTTTCACTTTCATCAAGAGGCTCTTTAGTTCTTCATAATGGCTAGTGTAGATGCCCCCAAAGTAACAGAGATAAGTGTGGGCTTCAACCAGTCACTTTCCAGCCAACAATGGCTTGTGATTTTCATTTTCAGTCTGTGTTACAGCCTGGGACAAAAGCACTAAGAGAAGAAAGGGATCTTCTCAATCAGCTTCTTCATTGAGAGTTCCCTGTATCTAACTTTGGCTTCCCTGGTGGCTCAGAGGTTAAAGTGCCTGCCCGCAATGCGGGAGACCTGGTTTCGATCCCTGGGTCCGGAAGATTCCCTGGAGAAGAAAATGGCACCCCACTCCAGTATTCTTGCCGGGAGAATCCCATGGACAGAGGAGCCTGGTGGGCTACAGTCTATGGGGTCGCAAAGAGTCGGACACGTGTCTAACCTGTCTAATCTATCTCTGAAATCCGTCCATCCATCCAATCAGGATCCCAGCAGGAGAGCTTCCCAGGGTCCTCCACGCCACCTCCCACATCTGGATGACCTGCGCGCTCAGCTGTTCTCCTCAGACGCGCTGCCCAGAACCCAGTCGGCGGCCAGAAAACCCTTAGGGCGGGGCTGGCAGTAGAGGTCACGTGAGCGGCTGTGACCAATGGGAAGTGCACACGGCGCACAGCGCCCAGAGGCGGTGTCTGGCGCTGGGGTGTGGCGCTCCTTGTTCGCTACCTGCTTCAAACCCGATTGAGAGGGAGGGAGGCCAGGTATTGGGAGTACACACCCCTCCAGTGACCCTGGCTTTAGCCTTCTCAACGTCATAATAACTCAGTGTCCCTCACACTGCCCCCTTCATTCTGCTCATCCCCATTCCTTCAGCGATAAAAGGAGAGAAACGCGCTGTTTCTTGCTCAGTCTGTGAGGGAAGGAAATGGGAGTGGGGGTGGGGCGCGGCTTGTGGCGTCTACCGCCTCTGACTGAGCGGTAGCTGGCGGCCGTTGCAGGCAGTGTTGGCGCACCAGACAAAAATGCCAGACACAAATAAGATTTTACATACGTAATAAAACGAGAACTCTATGGAAGGAAAAAATATGCAGATTAGGCTGTTGGCTGTCACTCTAACTCAAACGTAGTAGCATTAGTAATTATTCACCCTGCTTCTGCTTTTTTTGAGGTGAAACTAATTAGGAAAACTTTTGGGGTAAATGTGGCAACCGCCCACAGTGCACCTCAGTTTCATAAGGATCGGCGAGGATTACGTGATATAGTGAGTGTGAAAACATTGGAAAAGGTTTGCAGTAAAATACAAGTTCTAGAATAGTGCACAACTTAGTGAATATACTAAAAGCTACTGAATTGTGGCTCAGACAGTAAAGCGTCTGCCAACAATGCAGGAGACCCGGGTTTGATCCCTGGGTCGGGAAGATTCCCTGGAGAAGGAAATGGCAACCCACTCCAGTACTCTTGCCTGGAAAATCCCATGGACGGAGAATTCTGGTAGTCCATGGGGTCGCAGAGTCGGACACGACTGAGCGACTTCACTTTCTTTCTTTCACTGAATTGTGTGTTTTAAAAGTTTGAACTTTATGGTACGAATTACATCTCAACTTAGAAAAACGAAATATATGTTCTATAAGGTAATCATAGGTGACACAGTCTCAGGTTTGGAGATATCATTGTTGACACCTGTCCAGATGAAAATTCAAAATTTTGGTCAATTGAGTTCTTTTTAGAAAATGGATACCATATTTGATGTGGTGGCCAGAGTCTCATCAGGATGCTTGAAATTTCCACTTTCTTAGTGGCATGTAATTCTTTTAAAGTGGAAAATAGTTTGAGATTAAATCCTTTCAGGTGTCTAGCATGTTTTTAATCTAAAAGTCTAAAACCACATGCATTTAACTCTAACATTCTTTAATGCTTTTCAAAACACAGCACTTTAATTTTGCAACATTTTGGGACATTTAGGAATCATACATTTTTGAAAAACAAAATTTCAAGCTCATCTTTCCCTCATATTCTTTCCTATATTGACAATATCAAGAAGGAATCGACACTGAATTTTCCTTACCTTAACAATGCAGACATTTTCAGGTCAAATTTAAAGGTATATTTTTATTAAAAGATGAATTTGATCTGTTTTAGTGAATTTGGGGTCATCTTAATTAGTTGTCACATCAGTGATTCAGGGCTAATAGCAAGTAGGAGACTTATACCATGAAGCAAAGTCAGTTTTAGATTTTTACTATGTAAGAACTTCGATGAATAGATTTACACTACTTCTTAATATTTAAATACTCCAGTGCCCAATTTTATATCTTCAATACCAGGAAAAATACAAGCTAAATAGAATATTTAACTTAGTTTAATACAAATAATATCTTACCTGGGTTCCTTGACATGGCTGAAACTGGCTGGGAGCTGACAAGTTGGGTCATGTAAACATTCTGAAAACTGTATTTCACCCACAGTGATTTGCAACAATTTGTTACATTGGGAGAGGGATTCAGAAGTTCTTTAGGTTCATAAACAATGGCATCATGTTTTTTCTTCTTCATGTTTCTTTCCTGTTAAAAATATTTTCAGAGGATTTCTCCCATTTCTCAGTATATATTTGGTATGATAAATGAATACTGATATTTTAACACAAACAGCCTTTATTCCATATATAAAAAGGTTTCGCATTTGGGTGGAAGATGGAACAGGGTGATCTGTAAGTTCTTTTTCAACTGAAGTAAACATCTATGTTGTTTGGTCTTTAGATCTGATACATCACCCTGTATCCTCATCTCCCAGCAGTTTCTCTTCATCTTAATAGTTACATTCCATCCAGGGAACAGTCTTAAATTAGTACACAGAGAAGAGAGACAAATTATTAATAGTATAGCCAAAAGAAAAATAGATTTAAAAAACCTAGACAGGTGGGGAAGACTGGAGATGGAATATATTCTTCATCCTACTTCAGGGTGTGTGTGTGTGTGTGTGTGTGTGTGTGTGTGTATTTCCTCCCCAGAATGGCTCTTGTATTCCACTCCATATACACACAGTCCATCTCTGCAGATGCCAATGAAGGCTATTCTGTGCACACTCCTCCCTTTTCTTCTAATATTAAAGCACCAATCGGAGAAGGCAATGGCACCCCACTCCAGTACTCTTGCCTGGAGAATCCCAGGGATGGGGGAGCGGTGGGCTGCCGTCTATGGGGTCGCACAGAGTCGGACACGACTGATGTGACTTAGCAGCGGCGGCAGCAGCAGCAGCAGCAGCAGTAAAGCACCAACCCAGCAAGTTGAAGAACTGATGATTTTCATTGTCTATCAGTGTACTTACTTATCTTATTTTAAAGGGTTGGCCACAGAGTTTCACTTGCTATTTTACCTGCTAAATCTAAGCAGTTAACAGAAAATAAAAGAATGACTGAGAGGTCAAACCATAAAAAACAACTAAAGGTAGCAGAGGAGGCCTTCTGAAGCACTGGGTCAGTACTGTCCAATAAAAATATGTGAAACACATATGTAACATTAAGTGAAAGGGAATAGGTAAAATGAATTTTATTTTATTTTATTTTTTAGGTGTATCTATTTTTTTTTAATTGAAAACCAAGTGAAATTAGCTGATTTGCTTTAAGGAATATGCTATTTTAATTACTGTACATTTAGCTATTATCAATATTTGCTATGCCTATAATTTATTAATTAGTAAAACACATTTAAAAATCATCAAAATCCATTTCCTAATATTAGTTTAAAATGGGATAACTATGTCTTACTGGAAATCTTTTTTTTTTAAATGAGTTTATTTTTTTTTCCCAATTATTATTAGTTGGAGGCTAATTACTTTACAATATTGTAGTGGTTTTTGCCATACATTGACATGAATCAGCCATGGATTTACATGTATTCCCCATCCTGAATAAAATGAATTTTAATATGTTTTATTTAACCAAATGTATCCCTAAGTAAATTTCAGTGTTATCATTTCCACAGTTAGTCAATATAAAACTTATTAATGAAATATTTTATATTCTCATTAGTGTAAGTCTTCAAAACCTGGTATATATTTTATAGCGCATCTCAGTTCAAATTAGTCACACTTTGGGTGCTCAATAGCTACATTTGGCCAGTGGCTACTGTATTGGACAATAAATATGATAAAGCTGTATTGCAGCTTTAGAGGAAGAATCAAGAACTGAAAAGAAATGGCTTTGAGAGAGCAACAGTAAGCAGCAATCTCAGCTAGAAAAACTAAGTTGGGGGATATCATCAGGTAAAATTCTCATTTTTTAAAATTAGAGGATAATTGCTTTACAATGTTGTGTTTGTTTCTGCATACGACAATGCCATCAAGTAAAATTCTGATCTCAGTATAATTCAAATGTATGACATTTTCCAGTGTAGGATGCTATTACAAATTTTGATTATTGTAATTTGGGCCATATTTGGGGTGTGGGAGCTGTGGGATGAAGTGTAGTGTGTGCCTGGTCATTTTTGATGCCTTAGGCTGTCTGACATTTTAACTATTTTCATCAGGCAATCTTCTAACCTTTATTTGATTTCTCAAGTTAAGTTTCCATTGGGAAAAGGACATCCTCTCCAGCTAATGCTTCAGAGCCAGATCAGACCTGGGTACAATTATTGAATTACTAAATGGGCAAAATTGACAATCAAGATATAGTTTCAGGGTGAGAGTCTTGTCTGAAAGAGCCAGCTGACAGCGTTACCCACCAGCTCATTGTGAAACCGTCATTTTTGTACTGGTTGTTCACATGACATTGCTAGATAATTGAGAATAAAGTATCTAATTATGGCCTGTTAAAGTAAATAATTGAGCATATTAGACTTCATTTTCCCCAAATAGCTTTTTATTATAATTATTCCCAAGTAATTCTGTAGGATGTTATGAGATATTTATTGAAACATAATCAGTGCTAATTATACAGCCATCTTTTGGTTTCCATGGAGGATTGATTCTAGGATACCCTTTGGATATTACATCCACAGATGTTCAAGTACCTTATATAACATGGCATAGTATTTGCATATAACCTATGCACATCCTCCCATATACTTTAAATTATCTCTGAAATGAAGTGCTAGTCGCTCATTCATGTCTGACTCTTCGCAGCACCATGGAGTGTAACCCACCAGACTCCTCTGTCCCTGGAATTCTCCAGGCAAGAATACTGGAGTAGGTTGCTAGGCCTCCATATCTAGACTACTTATAATACATAATACAATGTAAATGCCATGTAAATAGTTGTAAATATAATGTAAATAATATGTAAATAGTTGCTGGCCCACAACAAATTCCAAGTTTTTTTCTTTTTGAAACTTTCTGGAATTATCTTTTCTGAATATTTTCTCTGGTGGTGGTGGTGGTTTAGTTGCTAAGTCGTGTCCAACTCTTATGACCCCATGGACTGTAGTCTGCCAGGCTCCTCTGTCCATGGGATTCTCCAGGTAAGCATACTGGAGTGGGTGCCACTTCCTTCTCCAGGAAATTTTCCTGACCCAAGAATTGAACCCAGGTCTCCTGCATTGCAGCAGATTCTTTACCAACTGAGCTCCAAGGATGCAGAACCGGTGAATACAGAGCACCAGCTATATTTTTCATCTAAAATTTATTTTTAAATATATCTAAGAAAAACACTAAACTCTTGTTAGTAACAACTATACTAACAGTATAATTGCCTTTACAAAATGCTGTGACTACCTGAAAACTTGAGGAAATCCAAGGATTCTCAAAAGCATAGTCATGGGAGGTATATGGAAGTCTAAGTAATTGTTGAGCTGATATATGTTGTCTATTTAATAAACATTGGTTTGCATTAGGTATCTTCTTATTTCAAGGCATAGTAATGATATTTTTCATTTAAATTGTTTATCTACTTTGGAGGTTGATCTAATTTAATGTTTTAAATGTATGTGAGTCAAGTTTTTATCATTTCTTGCAGCAACTAATTCATCTGTGGGTTCATATTTTGTTGTCTATGTGTGGTAGGCTGAAAAATTGTCCCCCCCGAAGATGTCCACATCTTAATTCCCAGAACCAGTGAACATTATCCTTTATACAGCAAAATGGACTTTGCAGATGTGGTTAAGGCTATTGAAAAGCAGAAATTATTCTGGGTTATGTGAACCTGAACTAATCATATGGGTCTTTATAAGAGGGAGGCAAGAGAGTCAGAGAAGGAGATGTAACAGTGGACGCAGAGGTCAGAGTGATATGCGAAGGAATGCAGGCAGCCTCTAGAGGCTGAAAAAGGCAAGGAAACTGATTCCCTCCTGGAGCCTCCAGAAGGAATGCAGCCTTGCCAACCCATTTTAGATTTTCTACCTCCAAAACCATGAAATAATAAATTTGTGTTGTTTTAGGCCATCCTATCTGTGGTCATTTGAAACAGTAGGAAGAGAAAACCTATATAGATATGTTGATTTGAGGGCATATTATATTACTGCCAGTACATGATTTGTGTGTTAGTCACTCAGTTGTGTCTGACTCTTTTCGATCCATGGACTGTAGCTCACCAGGCTCCTCTGTCCATGGAATTCTCCAGGCAAAAATACTGGAGTAGGTCACCATTCCCTTCTCCAGAGAATCTTCCCAACCCAGGGATCGAACCCAGGTATCACACACTGCAGGCAGATTCTTTACCACCTGATCCACCAGGGAAGCCCACATGATAATTTTAAAAGTGTTCATTGTACAATAAACACAAGAGTCCATATTATGGTGTTTTCATATTAATATCCAATTATAATAATGAGGATTGTTGAATTAAAAATAGCTACTTATTGGTAGCAGCAACTGTAAATTAAGCTACAAATCTTTATAATGAGCAATATATGTTATCAACAGTAAGAAAAACATACTGATCCCCTACTGAATGCTAAGCATTACACTAGACACTAGCAGTCAACAAGACAAAAATGGTCCCTTCCCTTGTGGAGGTTAGCAGAGGAGTTAGGCATGTACATTAATCAGAGTCATGCCAGGTGTTATGTAAATCTACCAAAGGGAGTGTACTTAACCTAGTCTGGATGGCTAGGAAGGATTCATATATGAATGATGTTTAACTGGGACCTTAAAGATGACTTGGAATTGGCCAGGAGGGAAGATGAGGGAAAGAAAAAGAATATCTCAGAGAGCTGGAACACCAAATGTAAAAAGCCCAGCAGCGGTAAAGAATTCAAGGCATTTGAAGAACTAAAAATAAGAAGTGAAGAGTTTTCAATTCAAGGTAGTTGAGACCTTCCCCATACCACTTCTCTCAAAAATAAAAAGGAGGGCAAAAAACCCCCACAAATTTCATCTTTATTTAAAGTTGATAATCACCCCAAACTACACCACATGAAAATGGAAAATGGATGGAGGGCAGCAAAGGACTTAGAAGACCCAAGGAAGGTCAAATCTCAGTGGTGAAGAAGGAGAAACCACGGAGAAGCAAGGCACATCACCAGGAGGAACCCTGAAAAGCCTCCAGAATTGGAAGCAGGTAAAACGCAGGAGGAAGTTAGAGGAGTGGAGATGGAAGGACTGTAGCACTGGAGAGATTTGTTTGAAAATATGTTTAAGAAAGCGATCAGATCCCCAGGTCCTGACTCCCACCTGATATAATCAGACTACTACTTTTACCATCATGTGAAACAAGAAATGTCACCACTAATATAAGTAAACCAAAGGAGTTCTAATGTGGGGCATAGAACCAGGCATAGATCAGAGTGGGAGTGAGACATCGTAATGAAAAGAGAGGAGCTAAGTCTGAATTTGAAAATGAGACACCAGATCTCTTCTTATTCTCATAAAGAACATCACAGCCACATTCTAATCTCTAGCAGAAAATAAACAGTGCTTCTCAGGAGAAAACAACCATGCCAGAAAAAAGAACCACAGACACTGACATTTAAGGGACCCAGAGGAACAGCCTACAGTGAACCCCTTCAATTGACAAGACTCACACACACACTTGTGGCCCCCGATCAGCTCTGAGGCCATTTCTGAAAATATAAGTGGGCCACAATTCCCAGATACTGGATGTGTGTGTGTGTCAATCGCTCAGTCAGGTCCAACTCTTTGCAACCCCACGGACTGTAGCCCGCCAGGCTTCTCTGTCCATGGAATTCTCCAGGCAAGAATACTGGAGTGGATTGCCATTCCTTCTCCAGAGGAACTTCCCAACCCAGGGATTGAACCCTGGTCTGCTGCATCTCAGGCAGATTCTTTACCATTTGAGCTACAGGGAAGTCTATAAATCCTGGATTTATGTTGAAGATTAACTTCAACATAAAATAATTTAAAATCTCCAATACGTAAGAATCGGGGGAGAAAGGAATCGCAAGAAACAGAGAGGAAGCGAGGAGCATAAAAATACTTCAAAAAAAAATCATAGTATCATCAGAAAAGCATTACATCCATGAAACAAGAACAGGATGCTAGAAGAAGAAATCATCTAAGAGCAGCTGGAAATTACAAATAGCTTAAATAATTAAAATTCAGTAAAAAATCATGTACTGAAAGAGACAAAGAAATCCTCAAAGTATAATGGCCTTGGAAATTGTTATGAGTCTGAAAGAGTCATGAGAACATTCTGCAAGCTAACTGGCTGATCTCTTTTAAAAACTGGTATTATGGGAGATAAAATGGTGGGCAGATGTGGAGCATTGCCCTAGATTAGAAGATGCTAAAGAAGGAAAACAACCAGATACTGTGTGTGATCTTTGGATCCTGGTTTTAAAAAGGAAAAAAAAAACAAACCTGCTATAAAAAAGTGTTCTGATACAGTCAAATACATTCTTTGTGGAGGTCAAAGTAGTTAGAGAAGCAAGAGATGAGAAAGGGGCTTGGTGTTCATTGGAAGGTAGTTTTGCTTATTAATTGCTAGTTAAGTATGTGAAAAGCTGGGCTTCTTTATTATAGGACTTACTTTGGCCCTTAATATGCCAAATTAAATTTGGGGTCTGAAAATGGAAATTATATTACATTACACTAAACTTATTTGACTCTAGGATAGAATCATCTTTAACATCTCCTGCGATGTTCATGTTGAGCAGAACATTTTTGTGTGTGCAGCTTTCTTCAGAATAGAGACATTGTCACAATCATCATTTGGCATATAGTGTTTAGGGGCTCAATGAATGGTTATTGAATAGAAATGAATTATGAATTAGAGGCTTTTTAAAGCATTTGTCAGAGCCTGATAATTACATAGGTGTTTATTTTGTATTGGAAAAAGGATGGATGTTGCGTGTGAGTGATTTATTTAGTAACTTTGGGAAGGGAGCCTTGTAACTTGAACTTCCTGGGACTTTGCTGAGTACTGTCATAATTATTTCAAAGTCAGAATAATAAAGTTTTATCTGAAAATGAAAAAAAAAAAAAAGTGTTCTAGAGAATTCCCTGGTAGTCCAGTGGTTAGGACTCTGCACTTCCACTGTAGAGGGCACAAGTTCAATCCCTGGTCAGAGAACTAAGATGCTGCAAACTGCATGGTGCAGCCAAACAACAACAAAAACAAAAAAGTGTTGAGGAGAAGTGATTGTATAAATTGTATAAATTTAAATTTGCTGTACTTAGAAAGTTTTACCTTTTATATGATATAAAATTAGATGTATGTGATTAATGGTCTCGTTTCTTTACCCTGCATCCTACATCTCTTCCATGACTTCATGAGATGGAAGCAGGACTGACAGTGGATTGGTTCCTAGGCCGGAAGAGGCCTGGTGTGTCTCTGCTCTTCCTTTCGCACCTTGGCCATCCCCATGGAAGAGTTTTCCCTGGGGAACTGCTGCCCTTCAGACTAAGCATCAGAAAGAATGCAACACAAAAGGCAGCAAAATGTCAACAGGCTAGAATTAGACTCTCTTTTTACCCTGCCTTTCTCCCAGAGGAAGAAAATTAGAGCTTTATCATCCAAATCTTCTGAAGAACCATAAATTACTTTTATTCTGGCGGGGCGGGGGGGGGGGGGGGGGAGTACTAAAGAAATGAAATAATGAACTCTTTGTGCAATAAAGTAATTCATATTTGTTTCTCCCAAGAAATGACTATATCAGAATGCCTTGCACACAGTGGATAGGCAATAAATATTTGTAGAATGAAAAAAGGAACTCAACTCACTTCTCCTGGCTTCTGCTGCAATTCTTTGTTCTTTGTCTTTCCTTCCCTTCTAAGACCAGCTTCCTCCCTCTCCCACTCCCAGTTTCTCTCTGCCTTTCTGATTCCTCCTTTCCTTCCCTACCTCTTTGTCATTCTCTCTTTTCCTTCTCCCCAGCTCTTTTTGTTCCTATATTTCTCTCTTCTTTCTTCTTTCTTTTTTCCTTTTTAGTCTGATATTGCCTCCACATTTCCTTCTTTCTGCTCCCCTTCTATATCCTTGGGATTTCTCCCTCTTAGCTAAACATCCTAAACAGTTATGTGTTTGTTTTTCATTATAAAGTTTCTCAGACCACAAAGGGACCAGGATGCATGCTTTGGTAAATAAATTTTGTCCTTTTTTCATTTACTGAATGTTTGGGGAAAGGAGAAAGTGTGATCTGAGCAAAGAAAAGAACCTCAAGGTTTTATGTGGTGGCTCAGTGGGTGGCTAGAATCTATTTTGTGAGCCTAAATGTCACTGGTTCAAATCCTAGCTTGAAGAATGTATATTTGGGGTCTTGCCTTTTTGTTTTCTTTTCAAAATGCAGTTTATTTATAACCCATATAAGGTTAAAAAAAAAAAACTTCCCAGCATTCTCAGTATTGAGCTCAAGAATGAGACTTGTTTGTTGGTAAACAAGGACAGTGGTCAGAGCTGGTGGGTGAGATTGGAAGGTCAGAGTCTGTAAACTGGTAAAAAGGGTAATGAGAGATAAACATATCAATGGTTTACACACAGCCTCTGCTGAAGTCTGGGATAACATATATCTACATTTTTTGACTCTTCAGTCTGACTCCCCACAGGACTTCTGTTTAAGAGGTTTATTTGATTCTTGACTCTCAAGCTGAGCATTCTATTCTCTGTACTTTTTTTTTTTCCTCTGTACTTTTAAAAAGTCATAGAATTCTGAGATGAAATTATCTTCCCATGTAGGATAGGAAAGGGAGGGAATTCTTGCCCTCAACAAAATCTCAATGGAAAATGTTAATAGATACTCCCCTGACCTTTATTGGAATTTAACCATTAAGCATCAAGAAATTGTTCTAGTCTCCTTATGTTTCCTCATTCCATTTTACCCCTTTAACGTTCAAAATACACTCCTACCTACTTGTCCATTGCCTTCTAAAAACAGACAGTATCTAAATAAAATTCCCAAATTGTAATTCAATATGGAATATCTTTCAAAAGTTTTCTAAAAAGCGTTTTTCTTTTTAAAGTAATTTAACCTTAATATTTTCCCAGGATACCAAGTGGATACATTTGCAAATAGCTCATTGTGAAGAAAATATTATTTCTGCTCTTGGGTAGGACTGGCCTCTAGTTACAGTTTTTCTTTAAAAAAATTTTTATTATCATAAAATAAAACACAGAAACCAAAGACAAGACAAAGAAAATGTTTGCCTTAATCAGTAATTCTAAGGCAAACACCCTTGTAATCGCCATTGAGTCAAGAAACAGAACTTCAACACCTACCCTTAGGAGTCCCTTCTGTCTATCACTTCCGAGTCACAGCCGTTTCACCAACAACGAACAAGTAACCATTACAATAACCACTTTCACTTCCTTTCTAAAAATGGTTTGACACCCAAATGTTCTCCCCTAGACAGTACAGGTTTCCCCCTACACACATACACGCATTTTTGAAAAAACTGAACTTTTAAGTCTTGTTTTTTTTTTTTTTTTTAACTTTACAAGTTTTTTCTTGAAGAAAAGAGGACTTTTGACCTGTAGAGTCCTCTGCAGTCGGGACTTCACAGATTGTGTGATTCATGGTGCAGTTCAACATGTCCCTCTGTTCTCTGTTTCCTATAAATTGGCAACTATATCTCAAGTCTAGACCCACTTTAGGTTCCGTCCCTCTAGCAGCATTTTAGGTGGTGGGGTGGTCTTCCCTTAGGAGGCATATAATATCTAATTCTCTCTTTTTATAATCTTAGGACCTATTGATGCATAATGCCTATATCTATTAATTCACAGAGGACTGCAAAATTAGGATATTCTATCATTTCTTTTTTACTTCATAGTGGAATAGTCTGATGTAGATTCACTTACCTTTATCTCCTATTTGGTTACCCAAATAACCAAACTTAACTTTTTAAAAGTTCCCTTAGAGGAAAGACCCTGCGGTTGTCATCTTTGTAATTCTCTTGGGGTCCTACACCTTTGGACTATGGCTATGTGTTTGTTGAATTTGCAGATGAAACACAGTCCTATAAATGAGACTAAATGGCATACTGAAGTTGTATGTAAAGCATATGAACATTAATAAAGATATAGTAGCAAATTCTAGTCACCAAGAACTTATAATTCTTGCTTCTCTGGTTGATTATGTACTTAAGGTCCAATCTGTTTCCTGCTGGTCATAAGCCTTTGTGACTTTAATGAAGAGATTGTTAAATGAAGGTGAACAGATGAAAGTGAAGTAAAAAAGATTCTTGTGAATCTACTTTGGGTCAATATGCAGGGTTCTGTCCCCCTCTAAAAAGTCAGAAATTAAATAGTCATTTACATCTATATTTGAGCATAATTTTTTACTCCTAAATGAAAGTGATTATTCTTTCATAAAGTCTCATTTGATATGTCTGCAGATCTAGAGATTATACAACCTAAAGCATTTAAAGAAATTGTTTTTGCAAATGTAATTCTTTTGAATGAGTTAAAAAATCTTGGCATTTGGGGGATTGTTTTTATATTTACTACATACAATGTAGTATATAAAGGGGATAATTAGTTTCTTATATGATTATTTGATAATAGCTATTACTTTAAAATATTTTCATTCTAAGATAGAGTCAACCTTATTTGGTTTTAACAGTTGAAGGCATTTAGGGTGCCATCTAGAAGTGCTCAGGAGTTCACCTAGAAGCAGGTGGAGCTGCCACTCACTCAAGCAATATCAAGCAAGAACTTCGGGGTCAGCTGGTCTGAGTTTTCAGCCCACCAGAACCACTAAGTATAATGACCTTAGATACTTTACGTGTTTATGTCTTGTTTTCCTTGTTTGTGTATTTGAGTAGTAAAATCTATCTCCCAGGTGTCAACCAAAAAATTATGCAGGAGGCTACGAATAAGAAAAGTTTACTTAGGTCTTAAGAACTGTAACTGGAGACATAGATTTGGGTAACCCCAAAGGAGTGTTCCTGGTGAGAAAAAGAGTCAGAGGCTTATAAACACAAGAAGTCATGAGGTTGTTAAAAGCTGTCTGGCAAAAAATGGTGATTAACTCCAATGCAAGTCAAAAAATATTTGTCTTTAAGGAATCATGAGTTTTTTAGGATGAGAGTCCAATAAGTGGATACACTGTCAGCAGTTTCTGGCAAATGTTCTGAATTACTTCATCAGATCAAAAGGTCAGATTCCATCCAGACTGAGCATGCATAGTCACATCCTCAGTGGCCTCCTGGCTCCATTTTAGAGAGCTCTCTCAGCAATACCAGCTTCATTTTGATTTTTCTTTCACACAGGCTTTTGATAAGTTGTCATGAGAAATACTGTGGAAAGTGCTTTGTAATATTTACTGGTAGTAGATGTTATATTTAAGGAACTTAAATAACACAATCAAATAAACTGTATTGCCTTTTGAATTGGCCATTGTGACAATCGAAAATTTCTGGTTTAAAAAAAAAAAAAAGAAAATTTCTGGTCTGCCAGTTTGACCTTAGAAAGGTTTCAGCTCCAGATACAAACACATCTGAGAGATTCAGGTTTTGGAGATTCATTAAATTAGAAATAAATTGATAAAAATCAGTTTTCTGTGACCATACAGTTTTCATACTCCATCTCCTTAATGTCTTACCCCCAAAATATCAGATCTGATTTGCTATTCATTATATGAAATTTGTTTTTATTGTTGTTTACTCGCTCAGTCATGTCTGACTCTTTTTGACCCCATGGACACTCATTAACAGTATATGAAATTAGAAGCAAAAATAGAATAATTTACTCTTAACTCCTAATTAAAGGACGCAATAGTTAGCCTAATTCTCCAATGCTGGGGCCAGATTTTTGTAATATATTACAAATTTGCTGAGAGAAACCTTTCCAGAAAGGGAGAATCTGTTTCAGGAGCTGCCTTACATGAACATCAAAAAGTTCTTTCTTTTCACTCAAAGGACATGAGAAGTGAAATATTTCCTGCCATATCAGTAAACAAGGATGTCACAGTAATCAGCAATTGCAGCCCTCCAGTTAAGTCAGTGAGCTTGGAGGACACTCAGGAAGGAGAATCCCTGCTGTCTAGCAGCCATCACACAATGGCCACTTCCCACAAAGAGCCCTGAGGAAAGGAAGCTCGATGTGTGTAAACCTTGGATACTAGCCCCAGATGCTGAAGTGCATAGAAAAGGGATGATTTCAGTAAGCCCAGACTCTTGCATCTTCCCATACATAGAAAAGTGCTAAATTCCTTAACTTGGAATATTTGGTTTTCTTTAATTAACAATAATCATTTGATGTTCAGACTGCCTGCCCTTTTTGCAAACACTGTATAACCTGGCTCCTCTCCCTCACCTCCTCGATCAGCAGTAACCCTCACATCTCAGGGTTACTTGAGATGCTTGCTGTCTCCTGGGTTTCAAATCCTAAAACTTCTCACCAAGTAAAATATAACCCTCAACTTTTAGGTTGTGATTTTTTTTTTTTTAAAGTCAACAGACATAACACTGTACTTTATTTAGTTTGAACAATTCTCTATGTTACTCTGGTTGTAAAGCCTGGATCCTGTAACACTTTTAAATTGGTTTATATTTATCTTTACTATTGAACATTGTGAGAGAGGCAATGCTGTGTTTACCAAATCTTTTTTTCCTATTCCTTTTCCCTAGCACACAGGAAGTTGTATCTCCCAGCCTTCTTGGAGTCAGTCAGGTTTGGCCATGTGACTAGCTCAGGCCAATGAAAGGTCAGAGGAAATGAAAGGACCATATCCGGAGGAGGCAAGGAAAAGCCTCTGCAGGATCCTTCAGTCTAGCTCTTCTGCCATCTCTGATGTGAAACCTCAGGTTGGGTTGGCAGAGCCAGAGATGGAAGCAGCTGGAAATGCTGAGCCACCACGTGGAGGTGAGCTGCCCTATAGAGTCACCTGACCTACAGGTGACTAGTGCAGTACTATAACCTAGCCCATCCTGATTCAAACACAGTTGTTGTTCAGTTGCTAAGTCGTGCCCAACTCTTTGTGACCCCATGCCAGGGGACTGCAGCATGCCAGGCTCCTCTGTCCTTCACTATCTCCTAGAGTTCGCTCAAATTCATGTCCAGTGAATTGGTGATGCTATCTAACCACCTCATTCTCTGCCACCCTCTTCTCCTTTCGCCTTCAATCACTCCCAGCATCAAGGTCTTTTCCAATGAGTCAGCTCTTCGCTTCAGTTGGCCAAGTATTGGAGCTTCAGCTTCAGCATCAGTCCTTCCAATGAACTTTCAAGGTTGATTTCCTTCAGGATTGACCAGTTTGATCTCCTTGCTGTCCAAGGGATTCTCAAGAATCTTCTCCAACACCGCAGTTCAAAAGCATCTTTGGTGCTCAGCCTTCTTTATGGTCTAACTCTCACATCTGTATATGACTACTGGAAAAACCATAGCTTTGACTAGATGGACCTTTGTTGGCAAAGTATAGTTTCTGCTTTTTAACATGCTGTCTAGGTTTGTCATAGCTTTCCTTCCAAGGAGCAAACATCTTTTAATTTCATGGCTGCACTCACCCTCCGCAGTGATTTTGGAGCCCAAGAAAATAAAATCTGTCACTGCTTCTACATTTCCCCCTTCTATTTGCCCTGAAGTGATGGAACCAGATGCCATGATCTTAGTTTTTTGAATGTCAAACACAATGCTGGATGCTTTACAGTCATTATAAGTGAAGTGAAAGAAGAGAATTTGGTAATTATCCTCTCTACACCTCTAAGATAAAATTATAATGAATAAACTATAGCCTCAATTTTTTAAAGTCGTTGCCCTTAAGGAGGCAGTTTTGGTATACAGGTATCCAGCAACCACTGCAAGCTACTGGAATGAGATATTTTCTCTTATTCCTTCCATTGCAACTCTAATCCTAAACTAGTTCTTAGACTCTTAAGTAACAAAAAAGTGCACTCAAAATTTAAGAAATTGTGCTATTATTAATTTAATTGGTTTTTAAAACAATACTTTGCATAATAACTTTTATTAACTTTTAAAAGTGTAGAGCATGGGAACCCACTACAGTATTCTTGCCTGCATAATCCCACGGTCAGAGGAGCCTGGCGGGCTATATAGTCCACCGCGTCGCAGAATCGGACATGACCCAAGCGACTTAGCACACAGCATGCACTAAGTAGAAAGCACGACAGAAAGGACTGGCGCTATTTCTGTCCTTTTATATGCTTTATAGGTCACGGGGTATACATAGATTTTTTGAGTGTTGAAGTATTTTACTCATAACACAATTTTCCAATAATTTGCTTCAGGGTGATTAAACATTTGTAATTCAGCTGTTTGCCATAGTATGTAGTTTCATTAAAATCAAGATTTGAGAAAAACGTGGAGCTTTCCACCCTTCTTTCGGTCAGAATGCATATCCAGTATAGGGATTTACAAGCAAAACGTGCTTAAGGAACTCCATTATTCTTATAAACTTCTCCTTCCAGATGTATGTAAAAATCCGGGCTCCACAATTTTCTAAAAGTATTGGCTGTCCTGGGTTCGATCCCCGGGTTTGGGAAGGTCCCCTGGGGAAGGGACCGGCTGCCCACTCTAGTATTCAGGACCGGAGAATCCCAGGGACTGTATAGTCCCAAGAAAGAGTCGGACACGACTGAGCGACTTTCACACTCACTCACGCGTTGGCTGTCCCGGGGCTGCGCGCGCTTATTTCTCAATTCAAGTAACTACTAACTTATCCGTTTCAGACTTCCAATAATTGAAACAGGGCATCCACAGCTCAGAAATTGACCTCTCGTGGCTGTGCAAGTGGGGGAGCGCCCTCCTTGGCGCCGTGGGGCGTGTCGGGAAGGAAAGAGGACACCCGGTGGCCTGCGGCCCAGGGGGCGGGCCGGAGCCCGGCCTTCCCGGCGTGCCCTGCGCGGCGAGGGGGACTCTTAACGTGAAGCGCCGGGTGACTCAGCCGCGTGGCCGCGCGGGCCGGGCCGGGGGGTGCGGGGTGCGCGCCCTGCGGCACGGCCGGTCCCCGCGGCTGCTGCTGGCGGCGCCGTGAGCGCGCGCGCCTCCCGGGCGGATTCGGGCACCGGGCTCCGGAGCGCGGCGGGAGCGTCAGGTAAGTGGTCCGACGCGAAGAGCCGGCGGGGCGAGTGCGGCGGCGGCGGGCCTGGCCCCGGGAGGTGCCTTTGTGTCGAGGGGTAAGGGGACCCGCTCCTCTGGACGGCGCTCGGGCGGCAGCCCTCTGGGTCGTACCCCCATCGAAAGGCCGCGGCGCTGCAGTCATCTCGAGGAAAAACGTTGGCAAACGGGTTCCAGGCGCCGGTTTCCGTGCTGAGGGTAAAACCTGGTAATCCGGAGAAGAAGGGGGGGCGGGGGGCGCTTTGCGTGGACATTCGTCTACACAGTCGGGGGACAGCTGAAGTATAACTTGACTTTCCTACAGGCCTTTGGTGTTTTTATCCCACAGGAGGAGAAATAATGAGAGCCCGGGAGTGTTTATTGATAAAACACTTGCCTACTTGGTTTTGTTTTGTTTTGTTTTCTGTCAATTCATTGAATTCACTAAAAATTAGGTAGTTGGGTCGGACTTCTCGCTCTTCGCACCCCTTCTTCAAAGTTTTCCTTCTCTGCCACCCACAAATTATCAGCTTTCATCGGTGCTGAAGAGCTGGGGGAGACTGAACTGGTAATTTTCTTTTAAATAAAACCTTTTTATAGCGTTGAGTGTCTTCAGTTTGATTAGTTCTGCACTTTTCAAAAAAATCTCTTCTCTTTTGGAGTTTGTGATTCATTCTGAAAATTCCGGGATTGATCCCGATTTATTTTTAAACGACAAACCATTGAATAAACTAACAAGATAAACAGGCGGCAATAAACTGTTAAACCGGGTTATGAAAATGCATTTTTCAGGCCCTTTAATTGTCCCCCTGTTAGCTGTTAAACAACTATCAACAGCTGTTACCTGAGAAGAGTTTTTAATGGTCCCCAAACAGTGTTGTTATCGCAGCTGAATTTGATGAATCCAGTCAAAAGAACTTCATCCTCAACTTATTCTCACCCTCCCTGCAGAGTCTGGGACAGTTGTTAAACATGAATTTGTGCCTTGAAAATGGAAATACGCATCTCCCTATTTTTTGTATATATTAAAATTGTTTATATAATTTTAAAGATTACTTTCCACTTGCAGTTATTACAAAATATTGACTAGATTTCCTGTGTTGTACTGTACATCCTTCAACCTATCTTACACCTGGTAGTTTGTACTTCCCACTCCCCACCCCTTGGTTACCCCACTGCTACCCTGTGATCACTAGTTTTTTCTCTATATCTGTGAGTTGGCTTCTTTTTTGTTATATATTGGTTGTATTTTTTTTTTTTTTACATTCCACATGTCAGTGATACCATACAGTATTTATCTTTCTTTGTCAGACTTTTCACTTAGCATAAAGCCCTCCGAGTCCATTCATGTTGTTGCAAATGGCAAAATTTTGTTTTTCATTTTTAGTTGAGTATTAGTCCATGGCATATATTTACTACCTCTCTATCCATTCACCTGTTGATTGACATTTAGGCTCCTTCCATATCTTAGCAATTGTAAATTATGCTGCTATGAACATTAGGGTACATGTATCTTTTCCAATTAGTGATTTTGTTGTTTTTTTTTTTCAGATGTATAGCCAGGAGTGGAGTTGCTGGGTCACATAGTTAGATCTGATTTTCGTTTTTGAGAAACTTCCATACTGTTTTCCATAGTGGGTGCACCAATTTACATTCTGACCAATAGTGTAAGAAGATTCTCTTTTCTCCACATCCTTGCCAGCATTTGTTTGTGTTCTTTTTGATAATAGCCGTTCTGAGAGGTGTGCAGTGATAACTCATGTGGTTTTTATTTGTACTACTCTTAGAAAATTGATTCTGGAAATCACTGATGGGTCCTGAGTCTGCATGTTAAGCAAGCACCCGCTTTCTGGGTCTGTTATTGGTGATCCAGGGACCATACTTAGCAAAACTGCAAAATAGACTGGCCTGAGAATTTTTAGAACTGGCCAACTTCCTTATCCTTTTGTTGATTTTTATTCTCCTTTGCCCCCTAACCAATGATAAGCCAAGAAGTTCTGAGTCTTTAGAAGGAAACTAAAGAGTGCTTTCTTGGGCTCTGCCATCAGGGTGAGTGAGTGAAAGTCATTCAGTAGTGTCTGACTCTCTGCGAACCCATGGACTATATAGTCCATGGAATTCTCCAGGCCAAAATACTGGAGTGGGTAGCTCTTTCTTCTCAAGGGGATCTTTCCAACCCAGGTCTCCCGAATTTCAGGCGGATTCTCTACCATCTGAGCTACCAGGACATTGGGGTAGGAAATACATATTCTAATGCCTTAGAGATGCGTACTGTGTGCTAAGTTGCTTCAGTCATGTCCAACTCTGTGACCCGATGGCCATAACCCGCCAGGCTCCTCTTGTTCATGGGATTCTCCAGGCAAGAATACTGGAATGGGTTGCTGTGCCTTCCAGGGGATCTTCCCAACCCAGGGATCGAACCTGCTTCTCTGATGTCTCCTGCATTGGCAGGTAGGTTCTTTACCACTAGCCCCACATTGGAAGCCTGCCTTGGAGATAGTCTGTGCCTGTTAATCTGTCCTTTTATCTTTCGGGGGCCTGCTTCCAGTATCATCAGCTCATTAGAAATGCCATTAGGCTAAATCTCCCCCCTCCCAACTAGTTTCAGTCTTCTTCCCTTTAGAACCAGGACAGCTAATGCTGTGTAATTCCCGTGGCCTTGAACTCAGATTTCCTGTTATATAGCAGTACCAGTAGCATTTACGAGGGCTTTCAGTTCATCTGAACATTAATTCAGTTATCAGATACCCCAGTAATGCCTATTTTGTAGTAGGCCATTTTAGCAACACCATTACAAGGATGTCACAGAGTTGCATTGCTCCCTTGAGGCAAATATGAAGGCTGGATAACCTCTGCTGCCAAAAGCTTTTTCTGTTTCTTAGCCCTTCAAATATTAATAGATATATAGGGATGAGGTTAGAGTTAGGCTATGTTGTTCTCTGACATTTTTTTGTCTTTGGTTTCTTCTTAGTGTCTCACTTTTCTTACTAACCTATTTCTGTTGATTCACAAAATGCTGTTGTCTTTCCTTCTATAACCCTGGGCTTCCTGATTATCGCGTCTTCCTCTGCCCTTGAATCTGTACATGCCTAACCCTTTTTGGCTAACTGGAGTAAAAAGTGTAGGGAAATTGTTGGAATGCTGAATGATTTCTAGTGGGAAGACCCACAGTCATGGAACTATGAGGCTTAGAGATATAAGGGAACCTATTACAAATTTATATGGTGCAGTCCTCTTGCTTTTTTTCCCCCTGCCTGTTGCCTTTTAAGATGAGGAATCTAAGAGATGAGATGGCAGTGAGGACCCCTGGCTCCTAGCCCAGTGTTCTTCCCACTAAATCATCTCAAGACAAATGCTTCAAAAATGGAAAAGGTTTAGAGAAATTCAGTTATAAGTAGATGAAGACAACTGAGACTTTCATATGAATACAAAAGCAGTATTTGGAAAAATGGAGATGGAAGAAGAGTGTGTTCTAACCACATAAATCAGGAAGAGTGGGAATACTAAAATAAGGAATTCTGAAGCTTGAAATAATGAGCAAAGAGTTATCTTGTAAGAAATGTTATAAAGTTGGTATTTTTTAAAATTCAGTAAAGGTTAAGATAAGTACATTGAATTTTTATTAAATGTTGGATGTTCGAGCAAAGTCCAGAATTTTTGAACTTGCCATGTAACTATACTGTTGTCCTTACTCAAATTATGAGGTATCTCTGTTGGAGACAGAAAGTAAGACTGATCTAACTGCTAATCTGATTCTGTATACCTCTTAGGAGAAATGAGATTATTGGAATAGTATATGCATTTCTGGAATGGTAGGAACGAAAGAAGTACAGATGAAAGAAGAGAACCCCGTGCTATTTTTTCTTAGAGTCCCCAAAGTAGACGTTTTTGGATGGTTCTTGTATAGTCATGAAAGTAGAATTAGAAATAGTAAGGATTTGGAACTTTCCTGGCAGTCGAGTGGTTAAGACTCTTCACTTCCCTAGCAGTGAGTGAGGGTTTCATCCCTGGTGGGGAAACTTAAGATTCAGCTCTCACTGGGGTGTGGCCAAAAAAAGAAATAATAAGGACTTATTAATTAGTAGACACTGTTGTGTACCGGATTGGTTAGTAGACATTGTTATGTACCCGATTAATTAGTAGACATTGTTTTGTACCAGACAATTTGCTCAACGTGTCTACATCTCTCATTTAATTACCTCCATTTTAAATAGCCAACGAATCTAAGACATAAAGAGCTTCAGTTCAGTTGTTCAGTCATGTCCAATTCTTTGCGACCCCATGAACCGAAGCACGCCAGGCCTCCCTGTCCATCACAAACTCCCGGAATCTACCCAAACCCATGTTCATTGAGTCGGTGATGCCATCTAACCATCTCATCCTCTGTCATCCCCTTCTCCTCCTACCCCCAATCCCTCCCAGCATTAGGGTCTTTTCCAGTGAGTCAACTCTTTGCATGAGGTGGCCAAAGTACTGGAGTTTCAGCTTCAGCATCAGTCCTTCCAATGAACACCCAGGACTGATCTCCTTTAGGATGGACTGGTTGGATCTTCTTGCAGTTCATGGGACTCTCAAGGGTCTTCTCCAACACCACAGTTCAAAAGCATCAATTCTCCGGTGCTCAGCTTTCTTTATAGTCCAACTCTTACATCCATACATGACCACTGGAAAAACCATAGCCTTGAGTTTGCCCAAAGTCATAAACCTTGTAAGTGGCTAAGCCAGCGTTCAAACTTTGACTCCATCAATTAATATTTATGCTCAATAGTGCCCTCCTTATTCTTCACTGGGCAGTGGTTAAGAATGTGGGCTTTGGAGCCAGTTTTTCCTGAGTTTAAATCCTAGCTGTTTCGTTTACTAGCTTGGATATTCATCAGTTTCTTTCTCTGAAATAGAGGTTGTAATGGTAGCTACCTCAGAGGGTTATTACGATTGAGTTAATTCATGTAAAATGCTTTGTTCTGCACTTGATTATTATGAGTTCTCTGTTGTGAGGAGATGCTGACTGTTAATTGGCTTTTTAAAAATAAGATACTGTTGATATTTTCTTTAGATTTAGATTGTCCTTTTGAGTGTTGAAATGTTAAGGCTTTTGTAGTGTAGATATAAATTAAACTTTATCTCTTTTCTTACTGTAACATGGGGGAGGCAGGGCTTACTAAAATTTTGGAAAGCCCTGGGGTGTTGTAGAAAGATCTGTGACATGATCTGGTTAAGGTTACTAGAGAAAGTTCAACTCTCTTAGAATAAAACAACCAATGATCTATACTTCTATAGGAAGGCTACAGTATATACCTTAAAACCATGTATAAGATTCCTTATACAGTGTATTTGCCTTAAATCTCTTTTGGTGGGAAAGGATAACATTTTAATTTCTGCAGTTATATCTGTGTATTAGTTTGCTGCTGCTTCTGCTAAGTCACTTCAGTCATGTCCGACTCTGTGTGATCCCATAGACGGCAGCCCACCAGGCTCCCCCGTCCCTGGGATTCTCCAGGCAAGAACACTGGAGTGGGTTGCCACTTCCTTCTCCAATGCATGAAAGTGAAAAGTGAAAGTGAAGTTGCTCAGTTGTGTCCGACTCTTAGCAACCCCATGGACCACAGCCTACCAGGCTCCTCCATCCATGGGATTTTCCAGGCAAGAGTACTGGAGTGGGGTGCCATTGCCTTCTCCAGTATTAGTTTGCTGGGACTGTCATAACAAAGTACCAAAAACTGTGTGGCTTAAACAGAATTTCTGGAGGCTGGAAGCTCAAGTTCAAGGTGTTGGTGAGGTTGGTTTCTTCTTAGGACTTGCTCCTTCGCTTGTAGGTGGCTGCTTTCTCCCTGTGTCTTTACATGGTCTCTCTTCCCTCTGTGCCTCTCTTGTCCTCATCTCTACTTAAAAGGACACCAGTTGTATTGGATTAGGGTCCACTAATGACTTCATCAGGGCTTCCCTAGTGGCTTAGAGGGTAAAGCGTCTGCCTGCAATGCGGGAGACCTGGGTTCAATCCCTGAGTCGGGAAGATCCCCTGAAGAAGGAAATGGCACCCCACTCCAGTACTCTTGCCTGGAAAACCCCATGGACGGAGGAGCCTGGGAGGCTGCAGTCCATGGGGTCGCAAAGAGTCGGACACGACTGAGAGACTTCACTTCAGTGACTTCATTTAATCTTGAAAAGTGTTAGTCGCTCAGTCGTGTCCACTCTTATTTTTTATTTATTTCTTTTTTTTTAGGGACCAAAATAGTTTTTTATTAGCATCATAAGAGGATTATTTATGAAAAGAGCTTATTATTTTTACAATATATATAAATTATAATAATAAAGCACACTCATTTGATGCATACAGTTTGAGTTTTAACAAATCTGTACCCTTCTCTAAATACTGCCACAAGTAAGATGTAAACATTTCCACCACCGCCAAATACATTTTTAATATTGAGCTTTCTTAGAATTTCATCATAAGGCTACTACTTTACATCATTTGGTCTTACCCCTTATGATCCAGAACTAGCCAGGGGCCAATAAACAATAATGTGTCTGGGTATATTATTTTCTGAGATGTTTTCTGCCTATAACTCTAACAAGATTGTTTTTCTGTTTTGTGTTTGATCTACTGATGTTTCTGTAGCTTGTGGCGCTGGCACAAGAAACATGGATGAGCACCAACAAGGGAGTCTACATTGGAATCTCTGTTACTATTTTGGCATTGTTGCTCATGTTTGTGGCTTTCTGGATTAGGAGAAGTAAGTCACCTCAGTATTGAAATATTCAGGAATATTTTTGAGCCCACAGGAGTATTCTTGAGCCACATGATTTCAGTTTCACATAACTTCCTTGGTTCTTACCATGTTCTTTTTCTATTTTTCATTTATCTTAAATTTATTGTTCCATAAGCATGAGAATTTATATACGGAGAAATAAGCACTGGTTGTGTAAAGCTGATATTTGGAAGTCAAAAGCCACTGTAATATACAAAATTTGTTCCCTCCCATTTTGTTCTTTTCCCATTCCCTCAATAACAAATTTTTATCCCTATTGGGGGTAAAACTGTTGATGGTTTTATAACACCCACTTAATAGAAGAAGCACAAGAGACATTAGGAGGGTACATGATTTCAGAGCTAGGAAAGAACAAAGGGTTTCACATGACAGTCATCCGACACCTCCTGGTCTCCTTCCACCAGTTGTGTGTGTATGTGTGTGTAAAACCTGTCATCTATGGGTGAAGCGCAATATTCAGGGGTTTGTTTGTTTTTTTTTTTTTTTTTTTTCAGTGAAATATAATGGCATTAAAGTAAGCTAGGGTATGTAGGTCAATACACTAAACCTATGAATCACAAGATACTTTACACCAGGGGACTTACTTGGCTCTTAGAGATTCAAGAGAAATTACCTGGAGTTATCAGGTTAGGGTCCAGATTGATTTTTTTTCTCCTTCTTTTTAAAAATATTCTTTCTTCTAAATTAATCTTTTTTAGACTCTGAGAGCTGTACTGATTTTGCTCATATTAAAGTAATAATCATAATAATATACTGGTTTGGAAAAAAATCTCATGAACTCTTTGGCTTGCATGTTTAATTTTCTCTTCATTTTCCCTTCAATTTAGGATATTTTTGCCTGGGTAGCAAGGCGGAGCTACTACGGTAAGTTTGAAATGGTTTGTGTTAGTAATGCCTTTTGATGTTCTTACTCTAGTAAACATAAGGAAAATTTCTCTGTCCCTCTCCTCTTTTCCTTCCGAGTTCTCCATTTTATACTCTGGATCATGAAAAATCTAGTATATAGAGCACCTCCATTGCTGTTCAACCTTCCAGTGATGAGTTTAGCATGTCTATGCTGCTGTTCCTGCTAAGTCGCTTCAGTCGTGTCTGACTCTGTGCGACCCCATAGAAGGCAGCCCACCAGGCTCCTCCCTCCCTGGGATTCTCCAGGCAAGAACACTGGAGTGGGTTGCCATTTCCTTCTCCGTGTCCACTCTTTTAAAGAGCCACCACCTCTTTAAAGGAGGATTTAAGGTAACAGACTTCAACATACAGATTTTTAGGGAAACACAGTTTAATTTAGCTCATAACAGTCTGTTTGGGGAATTAAATGCTAGGTAATTTAAATGCCAGGTAATCCGTCCCTGGTGGCTCCGTCAGTAAAGACTCTGCCTGCAGTGCACACCTGGGTTTGATCTCTGGGTAGGGGAGATCCCCTGGAGAAGGGAATGGCAACCCACTCCAATATTCTTGCCTGGAGAATTCCATGGAGAATTCCAGAGGAACCTGGTGGACTACAGTCCATGGGGTCACAGAGAGTTGGACACAACTGAGCAACTAACACCATCTGAACGTTCTGTTGTCCTTATTGTTGAGCGCCCTCTGTCTTGGGACTTGAACGTCATCCTTTATCCTGTGCCTACTCACCTGTCCTACCTTCCACCTGTTCCTTAGAACTTGCTGTTGAGTACCCTAAGAAGCACATCACGCCTCCACTTAAGTCCTTGTGTTGAATTTAAAGCTGTCAAGATTATTCTGTCATCCTATTGCTTAATCTGCTTGAGGAACTGTTTCATGTATTTAACCTAAATTCCTAATTTGTCTGGTATTCCTAATATTTCCTCTTGAATCTAGATGGGAAAAAAATGTCAAGATCTCTTAAGTAGTGATGTGTCACTTTCTTCTTAAACTTTAAAAAATTTAAAGTATTCTAAGATTTTTTTAAAAAATTCCACCATTTTCTTGAAGAGTTCCCTGTTTTTAGAGGTACATTTTCATTTTTCTTTTTCTCATTTTAAAAGTAGTTAACACATTCATTTTAGAGACTTTGGCATATTCAATAAAACAGTTTTTTAAAAATCTCATATAATAAGCCTGTAGTTTAGGAAGAATGTTAATATTTTTAATCTTTTTCTATGACTAGATTGTTTCAACTTGCCTTTTTAAAATCTAGTTTGTCAATACTATTTCATGCTATTTTAGTTATTATAAAACATTTTTTAGTCTTTTCATGTGATGAATTAATTTTTAGAATGTTAAGCTGACCTTTGTAATAATGTATTATCCTTTTTTATGTATCTGGGTTTGATTTTGGGGGGGGGTGGATTTTTAAAAAAAATAATTTGTGTAGATTTTTGTGCTTATGAGAAGAAGTGGTCCATCATGCTTTTTGGTAATGACCTAGTGAAGTTTTGAGCCAGTGTTACATGCTGGCCTCAGAAAATGAATTGGGATGTATGCCCTCTTTTCCTGTTCTCTGGAACAGTTTATATTGATAAGATTGATATAATTTCTTCCTTTAAAGATGTGGAAGAATTTGCTAGTCAAGCCACTTGGTCCTGGAATTTTTCTCTAAAGGATGGTTTTAATTGTGTATTATGGTTCTATGTATTATTTATATACCATCAAAATAATCCATATCATCTATTTGTATATAAATACAGGCACATATATATATATTAAGCTATCTGTTGAAGGGTGTTGGTATAGTATATACCATGTGGAGATTGGACTAGGACATCAAGAAGGGCAGGCTTGGGACTCTGGGCAGGAGTTGAAGCAGCATTCCAGTCAAATTTTTTCTTCCTCAGAGAACCTCAGTTCTGCTCTTAAAGCCTTGGAATTGGTTGGATCAGGCTCACCCACATTACCTAGGATAATCTTCCTTATTTAACCTAAAATGATTAAGTACTTTACAGTAACAGCTAGATTAGCGTTTGCCTGAATAACTAGGACTGTAGTCTGTGGGTTGCCATATAAAACTGACCATCACAGCTCCTCCACAGTCTTGGCTCTCTTGCTAGTTGTCTGATGCCTTCAAACGGATGTGGGTTTTTTATGTTTTTTTTTTTTCCTTTTTTGGTTTCACCCATCCCATTCTGATGGATGCATTATTCTAGGCGATAGGACTTACCAGTGCATGGAAGTCAAGGTGGGAGCAGGGAGGAAGGCAGACTTCAGCTTGGCACAAAGGGAAAAAAAAATCCCCCCCCCCCCCCAAGCATTAGTGGCCAACAATAGGGTGAGCTAATAATAAGCAAGAGATTCTTATTTTGGAATATTTTTAGCTAGACTGGACTGAGCTAATAGTGTTTTTGTAGTCCTAGATGGAAGGTGATTTGGACCCCAGGTTTTTTTGAGATTTATGATTATGGGGGTAAAATTAGCCCATCATCAGGTGACCAGCATTTAAAAACAAAACACCTATCATTTTTTGCCACCATTATTTTATAAAAGAAAAGACATTTAATATAAAAAATGAAGTAAAACTTAGTTTAGGTACCAAGAAAGCGTTAAACTAACATCTGCCACAATTCTTTAGTTCACATTTTAATATTTTTAAAATCAGGCCATGTCTTAAAGTCATGTATGTATTAATATGATAGTACTTTCTTGAATCACTTGTTATTAGGTTAATGTCTTAGTCAACGTCAGCTGTCTTAGAATTAGGATAATAATTGTGTTTGTATGTTTGTGTGCATGTGTTACATTATCTCCGTTGCCCTCATTTTTGCTGTCAGTGAAAACTTGCAACATTGATTAATACTGGTCCTTGAATCATCTTCTGACACAGTGACTGTGGATTGTCTCCAGAATTTTCAACATTTGTTCTACTGCTACAGTACTGCTTCATAGATCTGTCCTCTAAGACCGTCAGATCTTGTTGTACAAGAACTCAGCCTTTCTTATCAAATGGCCTACTATATTGAATAATACATTTAAAAATTTTAAAATTGTACTCCCTTGTACTGTTTTAAGACGTTACTGCTAAGAGTATAGCTCTTGGAAATTTCCTGGAAGTTTGCCATTGAGTAATCTTAACTTCAGTGTCTCTTCCTGTTATATACCTTGGATTGTTCCTAGCTTAAAGTTGTCATTAGAATGAGCATAACGAGTTGAATCCATCAGAAGATAGAAGCACCCTGTGTGGAAATTACAGAATTTGATCTACTCTGTTTTTAGATAATAAATTTGAGAGTTATAGCAGAATTAAGTAAGGTCTTAAACTCAGGAACTCAAGACTGTAAAATCAACTGCTGTCTGGAGTTAATTGATTTAGAGGTTGTTTCGAAGCAACTATTTAAACAGAAAAGGTGCTAGGAGTGTTCATTACTGGCACAGAAAGATCGTATGTCTTGGCTCCAGATCTTTGGCTTGAGATCATATCTCCAAACTTGGGAAACTTAACATAGAATTCATGAAGTAAATCAGAAGTAAATCTCCAATAGGCAGAGATAACACAGCTTAAAAGTACCATGCGTTTGACTCTGAAGCCAGAAGCCTGTGTTTGAAGCCTAGCTGTACTTTTTATTAGCTGTGTGACTGTGAGAACTTTTCTTAACTTCTTTATTCCTCAGTTTCCTCATCTGTAAATGAGGATAATAATAGCAGCTACTTCATAAAGGTTTTTTGTTGTTTTTGTTAGTTTTAATTTCAATGACATTTATAAAGTACTTAGAATAACATGTAGCAAATGATATATGTTAAAATCAACAAAGGTTAGACTTAAGATGGACTGTGGTAATTTGGCATATTGAATCTCAACTGATTAATTAGTGATTCTAATGTAAAATGTGTTCTTGAGTAATTGGGTTTAGATTTGGTTATTTAAGGATGTAAGAAAACTTTGCATCTTGAAAGGGGTTGCAGTATTTAAAAACTTCTTCAGATAAATTAATGAATCTAAGTTTAAGGATTTACGAAGGTTTTTTGAGTACTTTAAGATTGGCTTGGTAGGCAGTTGAAGTATTAAAACAAAAAACATGTTAAAAGGTTAAAGGCCTTTAGACAGTTACAAATTGAATGTAAGGTCTTTAAGTCTTAATTTAAATTCAGGTAACTGTGATATAGTCTCTTCTGGCACAAAAGCTGTTTTTAGACCTAAGTTTATTGACAGAAAGGTTATAAGAGCAGTAAGTTAGGAATGTCAAGTAGAGAAGACAGGGAAATAGATCTAGGCAGTTATAATCTTGTCACTACTGTCCTTGTGCTTCTGTCTCCCAGTCTGCTAGCCTGGCCTCTGCTAGCAGTTCATACACGAAAATGGAGGAGAGGCTGTGGCATCAGAGGCGCTCTGCCTTTCTCTCCTGCATCTCCTAGGTACTACCCTTCTTGCTGTCAACCCACTGAGCTCCTTTCACAACTAGACCGTTCCAGTAACCTCTTACTCTGCTTGTCCATCTGTGGTTTTATTTATTTTAAAGCAACATGTTGAATATGAAACTTCTCTATGTATAAACTTCACCTACAGGACAAAGTCCTTAACTCTATTTTACATTATAATTCAAGGCCTCTGTAAATTAGCTGCAACTTGTTTCTCAACCTGTGTTCTCCTAGGGCTGTTCTATACAGCCATCTAAGTTGTGTGTTGTATAGCTCCTTAAATGATGGTACGCATGAGGTTCCCTGAAGTTCTTTGGTATGATGGTTACTCTTGTTTTCTCCCACCCTTTTGTATTAATCCTTCACTCTAACCTGGCTGGTCTACCCCTCCACTCTTTTCTTATAGTAATAAAGTGCCTTTTCATTCTTACTTTTCTACCTGTTATACATCATTCACCCTGTTTTATACCCTTTCTTTTCTTTAATAGGTAGAATGTAAAACTTTATTAACATCTAAGAGTGGAGTATTAAAATTAAAAGAATGAGGAAGATTTCTAATCACTCCTGTGGGGTGAATTTGAGATATATTATAAAGAAAAATAGCAGAGTACAGAACTGGATATGGTATTCTGTCTTTTGTATGAAAAACAGAAGAATTAAGAATTTATATGTATGTACACACATTATCTATAAAGAGAAACACGAAGGATAAACAAATTAATAAAACTAGTTATGTGTAGGGAATAGATAGGAAAATAATGGAGGGGAAGGGAGAGACATCTCTGAGCATTCCTTTTTTGTAACACTAACTTTTGAACCATGTAAATGTTTTACATAATCAAAAATTTAAAAAATGAAAAAAAATAAGCTGTAATTGAGTGATTAAAAAACAAAAATGAACCTAGATTACAGGACATACAGAATAAAATAATATAACTAAAAATAAACATAGTATGCTGACTATACATAGTGAAATGTAATTCAAGGACAAAACAAATTAGCCCCCAAAAGACACTTAAACTTAGTGGGTTTAAATGTTAGTAACATTAATGTTATAGTTTTAAAACTGAATTATGAACCAGGATTTTAATTGTGAGAGAAAAGATGTAGTACTAAGGTAAAATAAGTAAAGAAAAACCATAATGTCGAATTTGAAGTGAAAATATCAGTTTGTGTTTTAAAAAATCTCCAGGTTTGCTTCTAAACCATTTCAGTAGACTGTGACACCCCAATAAATAAGACACCTGGTGATCAGATCTTGATTTATAAATGCTTTTGTCCACTAAAAAGAAGAAAGGCTTCTGGAGAATTGGCTGATTGTAAGTCAGGGTCAGAGATGGTGAAAGATGAGCTTAGAGAACTTATATAGGAAGTAGCCTCAAAAAACCAGTAGAATTGTGTTTAAATGACAGATGAAGGCTTGAAGGGAATCCCACTAGCCATACCTGGGATAATTTGAACCCATAATTGGAGAAGTTTAAAAAAAAAAAGAAAGATGGTAATAGATCATTTTAATACATTAGATTAAAATAAATCTTTGAGTTCATAATTATACTTAAAAAGGGAGAGTGAGGTAGTAGTTCTACTTAACAGAAGAATGCTAGACAGTAAATGTAGGAAGAATGATAAAATTAGAAAGTCATCATTTTGTAGTCCCAGGTATTAAAATTGGTTCAAGCAAGAATCATCAATAGATGCTGAAACCACTGGGTGGAAAGTTCTTGGGAAATAGGATATCAAATCTCTCTTTACAACAGAAAGACCTGTTGTCACCGCTTTAACCACATAATCAGACATTCCCTGTCGTGGCATTATGTGCCTCTGATGTGTTGGCAGTTTGAAGGACACAACTGTATTCTTGTTTAAAGAAAATTTAACTTGTACCTCATCACATGGAAACAATGAGATGGATGTTAGAACTAACCTAGACTTTTTAATTTAAAATAATTTTTATTGAAGTATAGTTGATTTATAATATTTTATTTGTGCACAGCAAAGTGATTCAGTTATGTATTTTTTCAGATTATTTTCCATTGTGATTATTATCAGCTATTGAATGTAGTTATGTGTTAAATAGTGAATCCTTGTTGCTTATCTATTTTATGTAGTTTCTATTTGTTAATCCCGTTCTCCTAATTTGTCACCCCTCCTCTTTCCGCTTCGATAATCAAAGTTTGTTTTCCATGTCTGGCAGTAACCAAGTTTGTTTTCCATGTCTGGCAGTCATTTCTGTTTTGTATATAGGTTCATTTGTATTATTTTTCAGATTCCACACATAAGTGGTATCATAATTGTCTTTCTCTGACTTAGTATGAAATTCTCTAGGTCTATCCTCCATGTTGCTGCAGATGGTAATATTTCATTCTTTTTTATGGTTGCGTAGTACTCGGTGTGTGTGTGTATCTGTATCTATATATCATATTTTCTTAAACCAGTCATCTGTTGATAGGCCCTTGGGTTGTTTTCATGTCTTTGCTATTGTACATAGTGCTGCTGTGAACATTGGGGTATGTGTATGTTTTTGAATTAGTGTTTTTGTCTTTTCTGGATATGTGCTCAGGAGTGGGATTCCGAGATCATGTGATAACTCTATTTTTAGTTGAAGGAGCCTCCATACTGTTTTTCGTAGTTGGCTGCACTAATTTATATTCCCACCAACAGTGTAGGAGGGTTCCCTTAGTCAATTTCATGTAAAACAACAGTCCCTCAAATTGTGGGGGTAGGGACAGCAGGGTGCAGAATATGAAAGATTAAGAACAGCCAAATATAAGGAATGAGCCTTGATTGAATTATGGATCCCCAAAAAGATTATGCAGGAAAATATTAGGCCAATTGAGTAAATTTGATTATTGATTATATATTAGTATTATACAACTATTCATTTTCTTAGATGTGAGAGCAGTACTGCTGTGTGTTTTTTTTAAGAGAATGTTCTCATTCTTAGAACGTGCTTGCTAAAGTAACTTGGGTAAAGTGTTGTAATGTTAAATTTTAAGTGATTCAGAAAAACTTGTGTGGTAGGGGGAGCAGATGATCATTGGTAAATCTGAAGGATATATAAGATTTTACTGGTTATAATGATTTTTTCAACTTTCTGTAGATTTGAAAAGTTTCAAAATAAAAAGTTAAGGAGAAAATCTTTGCTTCAGAGCCCAGCTCAGATTTTATCTCATATGAAGACTTCCTTTTCCCAACCACACTGTCTAGAGGGGATTTGCTCTCCAACTTTTGTGTTTATTTTATAATCCCCAAACCTGAGTGCCACATAAGAGCTGCCTAAGAAGTTGACTTTTTAATTTTTAATTACAAATTCCAGATGCATTGTAAGACTAGGCCCGAGAATCTGGAACCACTGGTTTGAACCCGTATTCTGTATTTATTACCTAGAGTTGCTTGTCTTTTTCACATAGCCCCACCTACTCAGTGGGAGCCTAGGGCCAGCCCTTGAGAACGTGGCTCAGTCGTTTGTGTTGCTCAGTGCTGGCGCACAGTACGGTGTGCCTTCCACACACTAGGGTTTGGTAAATATATGCTGACTATAACACATATGTTGGGACTAATCTGCTGATAATCTGAAGAGACTACCAGAAACTTCTCCATGGTTTTGAGAGATTTAAAAAAAGAAGAAACCTAGCTGATAAAAGTGCTTAGTCAGTACAAAAGTCCATTAGAAAGATGTATAGTTTTTAATTCTAAAACTATAGGTTTGGTTTATAGAAATAACATGATTGTTACCAGCAAATGTTTGGATTTTAGAGTTAACAGTGATATCATAGTTGAGTTTTATTACCTCTGCGAATGGATGTATAAGGACTCTAGTACTTGATCTCTATAAAAATACAGATACCCAGAGATACAGTTTTTTCCCTTCTACATTTATTGATATGACTGACACATGGCACTGTATATGTTTAAGATGTAAAACATAATTTGACTTACATACATAATGATATGATGACAGTAGGTTTAGTGAACATAAATCTCATATAGAAACAGTACAAAAATAGAAAAAAAGAGTTTTTTCCCTTGTGATAAGAACTCTTAGAATTTACTCCCTTAACAACCTTCATAGGTAAGGTAAAGAAAGCAGTGTTAAATATCTGTATCATGTTGTACATCTCCAATACTTATTTATCTTATAACTCTAAATGTGTACCTTTTTTTTTTAATGCTAAGATGATTTTTTTTTAATTGGATAATTGAGAGTTTTTGGTATTGGAATTGAGATAATGAATGACGGTTGAGGTTAGGTGTTAATGCAAGAAAGAAGAAACAATTAGAGATTTAAAAAATAAGGTCTTTGAAGATTTTTATAGGCTTGAAGCTGGTTTTGAGTATATAAAAAGTAATAATGGCTAACATTTTTGATTTTAGTGTTTATACAAGCCATAGATTGCTTTAGCTGAAGTATTCGTAATCCCTAAAACAGGTCTTCCAAGTAGATATTGATGTATAGATGAGAAAATTGATTCTCAGAAACGTCTGTCATGTCCCTAGATTCACACAGCTAGTACATGGTGGAATCAAGAGCCAAACCAGGCGGTGTGGGTTCCAAAGCACTTGCTGGTAAATATGGGAAGCAGAATAGCTTGTGACTAAATGTAGCTTACCTTAATTTGAGACTTAGTGAGGAAATGGTATGGGAAATGGGAGAACATTTCATAGCATTAGTTCTTTGAGAAGAAAAAAAAAAAAACAGAGAAAGGAATTAGGGGAAGGGAATTGATCTTTACCAGGGATTAATTATACAGTTGCTTAGACCCACAGGAAGAGTATATAAAAAAGGCAGGTGTATGAACCTTGACCAGTATTCAAGAAAAGCAAAATCTTGCACAGAAAAGTATTCTAGTATAGCTGCAATATTAACCTAACCTATCTTTAAAGTATATAATGTATTTATGTATATTAAAATAGCTGAAATAAACATTTTCACTTTGAATTAAAAACTTGATTTAACACTCTTAAAAATAAATAGAAAAAATGCTCTAGTATTAATACGTCTAATTATCCACACATTTAAAAAATATTTCATTGGAATGAATTATGGCAGTAATATTTTTAGGTAAAGCAAATTTTTACGTCCATATAGTAAGACAGCAAACAAGGCTACATTATGAGTAATAAACCGGTATGTGTGCAACTGCCATCTCCATTAAATTTAATGCTTTATGAAACTTCATAATTCTAAACTAGCAGTCACTGCAGGAAAAAAATGAGTGGTTAAGATATAATTTTAAAGATTAAAGAAAAAATTTCCCTGTTGACAACTTAAAACCATTCTAGAAATTCTAGATAAATGACATAGAGAAATGATGTCAAGATTGTTAAATTAGACATTGTATTGACAAAGAAATAAGATTAATCAGTGGAACAGAGTTGAAAAACCAGACCAAGCATAAATTATGTTAGTATTTGAATAAAGTGCTGTCTCAAATCAGGGGAAAAAACGGACTCTTCAGAATATATTAAGGCAGTTAGTTGGTTAGCCATTTGGATTTTGTTAGATCTGCACTAACTGGGCTTCCCTGCTGGCTCAGCGGTAAAGAATCTGCCTGCCGATGGTAAGAGACAACAGTTTGATCCCTGTGTCGAGGAGATCCCTTGGAGAAGGAAATGGCAACCCAATCCAGTATTCTTGCCTGGAAAATCCCATGGACAGAGAGGAGCCTGGTGGGCTATAGTCCATGGGGTCACAAAGAGTTGGACAGGATTTAGCAACTAAACAATAACAAATTCCTGAGGGGAAAGTGGAAAGACATAAAAAGGTCAGGTTCAAAAGGCAAGTTAGGCAACTGAGGCAAAAAATAATTCAGAGAATTCTAAAAGTAGTAGTTGTTTAATCTATGTCATGTCCAGCTCTTGCGACTCCACGGGCTGTAGACTGCCAGGCTCCTCCCGTGTCCATGGGATTTCCCAGGCAAGAATACTAGAATGGGTTGCCATTTTCTTCCCTAGGGGATCTTCCCAACCAGGGGATCAAACCCACATCCTGCATTCCAGGGGGATTCTTTTCTGTGAGCCACTGGGGAAGCCCTGAAAGCAGTACCATGTGTCATTTCGCTGAATCAAAAGGAGAAATGTAGCTGAAATCAGTAGAACCATACAATAGAACATAAAAAGTATATTCAAAAGTGGAGGATGGGCATGATGTGCTTAAACAGCCCAAAAAATGGTAACTAAGCAGTTTTATAAGGGAGATTCATATAACAAATGTGTCTCTTGCTTTTGTGTAGCACTTCATGCTTTTTTCCCCATACATTTTAATTGAGAGAGGATTATCTAGCTTTGTAGTGGCTGATATCATCCCATTTTTATGGATGAAAACACTGACGCTTAAAGAACATTTTCTTGGTTGTGAGGCTTAATTATCAATAGTAATAACACCAAAGCCAGAGACTGCTTTGCCTCAATCAAGTGGGTGGTCTTGTCATCATACTTTGTCATTTATACTTCCAGGGAGATGAGAGCTAGCCATGGAAAGAAACATCCTGTGATTCTCGTCAAGCCTGACAAACTTGACATGAATAAATCACTATTACCCAATGTTTACCCAGCATGGGATTTTTTCCCCCTGCCTACTGAAATCTTTTAAGGCTCTTCAAGGTGAAAATTTCCAAGTGTTGATGAAAATGAATGACTTTTTGCTTTGTGACAACCTAGAGGGGTGGAATGGGGTGGGAGGTGGGAGGGAAGTTCAGGAGGGAGGGGATATATGTATACCTCTGGCTGATTTATGTTGATGTATGGCAGAAGCCAGCACAATATTGTAAAGCAGTTATCTTCCAATTAAAAATTTTTAAAAAAATGAGTTTTAAATGACCACACTAAAATGAGCTATCATATTTCACTCTAACTAGCAAAGATGAGGAAGATTGATATACTGTTAGCCAGAGTTCTGGAGAATGGATGTTCCATGCTGCCAGAAGGAGTATAAATTGTTATGTTTATAAAGGACAGTCTGGCAGTATACATCAAAACTTATTTACCTTTTTCCATAGCAATTTTATTTCTAGGAGTTTATTCTAAGGATATAATGGAATATGTGCCCAAAGATATATGTGCATGTATTTTACCACAGCTTTGATTTTTAAAGTATTTATATCTTTCTATATTGACTTTATTGAGCGTAGATTGCTTTTATAAGCAGTAAAACACTAATGCTATTTTATTTATGGAAAAATATAATCTTTCTATCACAGGATTCTTGCATTATGACTATAACTCCTATTTGATAAGAACTACAGCCAATAATGACCCTGGAAACTACTGATTTTCTCTTTAATCTCTGACAAGCAATAGAAGGAAAAACTTCTAGAATCATTACTGGATGAAAGGCGGGATGATTTGGGGGAAGCAGTATGATTAGATGAAAAGAATATGGGAATCAAAAGACCTAGATTTGGAATCTATCCCTGCTTCTTAGCTGCAGTTGTGATTTAGGCAAAGCTGCTAACTTTTCTAAAGCCTTTTGTTGTTTTATTTCCAGCAGTGAAGTGAAGATAATTGCTGTCTTTCTCCGAGGGTTGTTTCAGTTTCAAATAAGATTAGATTTCTGAAAGTTTCTTTGCAGATTCTATGGCTTGGGAATAACGATAGTCAACTTTATTGAGTACTGTGTGCCGTGCATTGTACTAAGCACTATGAGAAATTGCCTCATTTCATGCCTTGTATCAGCCCTGTGTGGTTAATGGTTATCATCCTCTCCTACAAGTGAGGAAATTGAGACATAGACCTAGAAGCCTGCCCAGGGCAACAGCTGTAAGAAGCGGAGCCATGAGAGAGAATCATATTTGGGGAGCAGTGTAGCAAGAGGTCTCTAAGAAGTGTTCATCTCAGCAGTCTGCTAGGCTTCTTTGATGAAGACAGCAAGTATGAGGGAAGGGAGAACCCAGTGGAAATAACTTAGCAACAAAGGTCTGTTTTCTTTGTTAAACTATTATGGGTTTGGGAACATACTGTAGGGAAACTATAGGATTTAGAAATCATACAGATAGATTTTATATGGGCTTATTAATACTGGAGTGGTCTTAATATTTTTAGAAATAATCTAGAAAAAGAAAAACCATAAAACAGAATTTCTTCTGAGATTTGAACATTAAGAATACACATGCAGAGGAAGTGAACAGAAAATCTTCAGTGGAGTTGGGTTAAACATATATCTACCCAGAGTCCATCTTGAAGATGGCAGGCTCTTAGCCATCAGTAACATCCTAGAAGGAGATCATGTGGATATTTTAGATCGTTCTCTGTCACTTCTGTTGTCTCTCCTCTCACCTTCACCCCTTTTTAACCTATTCCCAGAGATCCTGGGTATCATCACCAGAAAGCATATGTGAAGCAAGACTGGAAAACCTATTCCCCTTTAATAGAACACATTAGCAGAGTTCTCCTTACTGTGAAGTAAGAAAAAAGCATAATGGAACTAGAACAAAGTCAGTGATAAGCAGTTAACATAGTTAAACAAATGTAGTGGTTTTCACCTAAGAGCAGACTGAAAGGACTAGGATTTGTCAGTCTGGAATGAAGGTTTGGCAAAGATATAATTACTTTCTGAATTTAAGTGTGGAGTATAGATGAAGGGTGGATTGGTTCATTTACCAAATTCTGTGGCATCTTGCCTCATCTTTACTATCCAGCTTTTACACAGAGAGGAGGCATGATCCTGAAATATAAAAGGATCCTACTTTGTAAAAGATCATACCCTTGTATCATTAGCAGTCTGAAAGCATTATGCTTTTGAGATATATCCATGTGAAATTTGGCCCCATAGGCATTGCAACTACATATTCAAAATCTGAATAGTTCAGTTGCAAGATCTGAACTCAGTACACAAATCACGTTTCCATAATCTTGTTTTCTTCATAAATCATTGATTAGAGGGAATTGCAAGTAAAAAGAAGAAAATACATACTTTATTATGGATTAATACTTGAGATGACTTTGTTCTAGGGAGAAACCAACATGTCATTTTTTTATGTGCAAAGACTATATGGAGAAAATTTGACTATCAAAGATTGTACGCAAATTTTCCAAGGTGGGGAGATTATAATAAAGGTTTTGCTGTTCCGGGTCAGCTAGAGCAACACTTAACAAAATAGGGGCCTTCACAGGAGCCTGTGAAATAGATAAATAATAAAATATATATATTTGTGTAGCTCTTTAGAGTGTTTAAAAAATGCTTTCACATACTGTGTGGAAGTGATGCTTGAGCTGGCTTGCTGGATGTTGGTTTTGTTTCATAGGTATACAGGCAGAGTTCCATTACTTATGTATCTCTGATTCCTAGTAGTTCTTTTCTGAAGCCGTCTCCTCAGTTTGTTAGGTGTGCCAGGGGTGTGTCCTGATCCTTTCGTTCTTGTCGTTGTAGTGCTATGACTTTTAGATCTGTGTTGGCCACAAGTAGTTTTGTAGCAATGGAGAACTATATTGTTCAAGTGCTTTGCTTATTTCTTTCTTTCTTTTCTTTTTTTCTTAGATCTGTTCTGAGGACCAAGATGCATTTGGGGGATGGTTACAGAAATGAGCCATGGTAGGCAATAAAAATATACATTCAAAGTTGAATGAAACATCCATCCTGGAAGGGGAGCAGACCCTTACCATAATGTTGAAACTCATTGCCCCATTATTTGTTGAAGAATTCAGTGTCTGTCTGTTTGCTTCTTAGGTTTCATAGATCAACAGTTTTCTTCTGTCATTCTAGGATTATAGAAGAATTAGTTTATAAGGGACTTTGAGAAATGATGGTGGTTTCTTAAAGTACATACCATTTAGCATTAATCCTGAGATGGTTTCTTGGGGGGAAAAATGTTTCTAGGCCAAATTCTTCTGGGGAAGCTGCAAATTAGGTCCTCTCTTAGAATTCCATGGTACACTCTGATCCTATTTATTGAAACATTGTAATGGTTAGAAACAACTTAATTCATAGATAGGAGAGCAGAATCATAGGATATTACACAACAGTTAAAAAGAGTAAACTAGATAGATGTGTCTTCTAACATGGATGGATTTTTAGAATGTTAATTTCAAAAAGCATATTACAGAGTGAGAATGTATAGTTTGTATGTTTTTTACAAATGATATGCTTTTATAGTATACATGTATAAGGCTTGAATTTTTTTAAGAGGGAAAATTTTCATGTTTTATTTATAATAAAAATTAACTAAAGATGCTTACTCCTTGGAAGGAAAGTTATGACCAACCTAGACCGCATACTAAAAACCAGAGACATTACTTTGCCAACAAAGGTCCATCTAGTCAAGGCTTTGGTTTTTCCAGTGGTCATGTATGGATGTGAGAGTTGGACTATAAAGAAAGCTGAGCGCAGAAGAATTAATGCTTTTGAACTGTGGTGTTGGATAAGACTCTTGAGAGTCCCTTGGACTGCAAGGAGACCCAACCAGTCCATCCTAAAGGAGATCAGTCCTGGGTGTTCATTGGAGGGACTGATGTTAAACCTGAAACGCCAATACTTTGGCCACCTCATGCGAAGAGCTGACTCATTTGAAAAGACCCTGATGCTGGGAAAGATTGAGAGCAGGAGGAGAAGGGGACAACAGAGGATGAGATGGTTGGATGTCATCACCGACTCAATGAACATGGGTTTGGGTAGATTCCGGGAGTTAGTAATGGACAGGGAGGCCTGGCGTGCTGCGGTTCATGGGGTCACAAAGAGTCGGACACAACTGAACTGAACTGAAATACAAATAAAATGCTTGTTGAGTGCTTAGCAGGTTACTTTCTTTTTCCTCATTGGAGATATCTGCCCCTGATAATTTTCAAGCATATCTTTCTGTTTATTAATTCATTGTTGTAAGTTAAACTGAATTTTGAGCCCTGGTATTTACAGACTGGGAAGAAAATATTTTCATTATAGTCTATTATAATGAAACTTTTTCACACATTGTAAGGAATAAATGAAGTAACTTAAGTAATGGTCTAGTCTGTGCAAATTCTCAAGAAATCAGGTTATTCAAAGTGGTTCTGTTCCAAGAGCTATTTTGAAGAGCAACAGGAAGAAGTTTGAACTTGGTTCTGGAGCAGCTAATGAAGAGTTAAGGAGCGCAAGTAGACAGAGTGGAACAGGGTTCAAAACCAGTTAAGCTGACAGAAGCAGACCGCCTTTTGGTCCTTCCGGCATTACGAATGCTTTTTCCACTTTCATGGATCTTCTTTATCCTATTCTCTAGACTTGATTTTCATTTTGACATCTTCTGAGTCAAACTTGAAGGCAGTGGTGATTCTGTTTGACTTTACCAGTTGCTAGGGATCAATTTTAAGGGGCCACATTTTTTGTGTGAATACACAAATACATTTTTCTTTAAGAAAGGGTAATCTGGAAAAAGCTGTAGCCATATGTCAGGTTTTCCAACAGAACGTTCACTTTATCTCCTCAGTGTGCCTTACGTTGTAAGAGCTTTTGTCTGAGAATTTTAAGATTTCATAAACTGTGAAAGTGTCTCTTTAAAATTATTTGCTTTCAGGCATCTGTATTGGCTCCTTTTTTAAAAAGGGCTCATTATTATATTGATATTTCTTGCAAGTTAAAACAGGACTAAATGATCAATCAACTTTTTGCTCAAAAATGTACTAATATAGATTATGAAGTTATTCAAAATTGAATAACTTCAATTGGCACCTCTACATGCTTGCATGTCAGGAAATTCAGAGTATTATTAAGACATGTTCCTGATCTTAGTGACAAAACTTCTTCCTAAAACATATCTTCTTCCTCCTGTATTGTTTTCATGCAATCCATATGCATAAAAATTGCTAGTAATATGTTTCTTCTACTAGAATACCTGGTGGAACCTAGTATAGTATAAACTGTGAAAGTGCTAAGTAGGGTGAATTTCAGGACTGTTTTCAGCAGTTGGGCAGCCCCAGAGAATGGAAAGGCTGCAGGGCAGGGTGATTACCTAGAAGAGAGATGTGAGGCAGCCATTCTGCCTAAGCAGCGAATGCGTGGCACACGGCATTCCCTCAGGAGGTGGTGTTCACGATGGCTGTGCACTGCTTGGGAGAGTTATCTTCTAACCAGTGACATCTTGGTGTAATTTTGAGATGGGGTCAAGCATAAGGTACAGAAAGTGAAAGAGAGAACTTATAAAGAAGAACTTGAGCACCATACGTAAATTTATTATTTCAAAAAAATTATTTTTAGTGCCCATGACTTCCGATTTCAACTGTCATACTAGCATTGTAGTTGTGATTCTCATTTCCTAGTGCTTAACTGTTGCGGGAATGTATGTCTCAAGTTTTTGAGACATATGGGCTAGTTTTCTTTAATTAACAAATTGAACTCTCTGTCCCTTATGTGAATCTGTGGTATAAACACCACCAAGTTATTTTGCCACCAGTTAATATGCAGAAAATTATTCCCTAGTAACAAGTTTATCAGTATTCTTAGTGATTTGGTAAAGATAACTTAAGTCAGCCCAGTTCCTCTCAGTATAATGTTTAAGATGTCAGAAATGTTTAAGATGTCATTTCTTCTCAAAACAAGAACTGTCTGAGAGTTCTCTAGTTCTAAATCATGCATATTCCTGTCTTCCAGGATTTCTCTTTGATCAAGCAAACAGTTCGGGATACACAGTCCAAGGATGAATGTTCACCGCGGCACTGAGAACGACAGGTTATTGCGGCAGGAGGCCAGCTGCCTGATGGATGAAGCTTCAGCTGCAGCTCAAGAAAAAGAAGCAAATAGTCCAGCTTCCTCTGGTCTTCAAAATCTTACTTATCCTCTAGGTCCCAGGAATGATGGTATGATGATTAGCTTCTGATTTTGTCTGGTGGGCTTTCTGACCCCTGAGCACCTATTCTCCTAGAAGGCATAAATGTTCTTACTCTAAATAATATATCCAGTCAATTGGCTTAGCTTACATATCACAATTATATAAAGCTATTACCAAAAAAATCTCCACTTTAAAAAAAAAATTTTATTTATTTGGCTGTGCCATGTGGCACATGGAATCTTAGTTCCCTAACCAGGGATGGAACCTGTGTCCCCTGGATTGGAAGCACAGAGTCATAACCCCTGGACAGCCAGAGAAGTGCTTTTTTAAATTGGAATATAGTTGCTTTAAAATCTCCATTTACTTAATCAGTTTAGTACATCTAACTTGGTGATAATAGTATAAGAAAAATAGTTTCGGGTTTGGAGATTCACATTCTAGCTGTAACCATGAATGAGCGCCTTACTCTTTCTGAGACCTGCTTTCTTAGTCTAGACAACAAGGATGTTTATATTCTCCTTACCTTGCAAAACTAGAAGACTAGTGAGTTAATAGATGTCAAGGCTCTTGATAAATTGTTAGGTTCTTTTTAACTTTTAATAAAAACAGTAGCAACAATAATAATAGCAGTTGCCATTTATTGAGCACTCACTGTGCTAAAAGTTTATTTTTTTTAGATCAAGGGTGGCAAACTGATCAACTCTGAACCACTGCCTATTTTTATAAATAAAATTTGAAACAGCCATCATGCCCATTTGTTTACATGCTATCTATGGCTACTTTTCTGCTTGTGGAAGAGTCTGACCCACAAAGCCAAACATAATTACTTTTTAGCTCTTCACAGAAAGTTTGCTGATCCCTGCTTAGATTAATCTTTTTACAGATGGGGAAGCTGAGGCTTCAGAGGTTATTAGTAACTTGCTCAGGTTCACACTGCTAAAGGCAGGGGGACTGGGAGTTAAACCTGTCTTTCTGGCCAGCCCTTGCTGACAGAAAAGCGGAGTGTGCCTGCCACCCTCGAGTGCCCGTCACAGAGAATTTAGGCGGCGAACCTCCTCCTGCTCACCCAGTTAAGGCGGACGGAGCCTGAGGCACCCTTCAGGAATCAGTCCGATTTAATTGCCTCTTCGCTGGGAAACCAGTGTTCCGCAGAACTGAGTCAAATTGGGTACCTAGTTTCATTTTTAAAAACAGTACTTACACTGTTGAAAGCCTGTCTTGGTGATTAAAGTTTTTCTTGCTACAAGCTTGCCCAAGGATTGTGTAGAAACTTAACTCTTGGTATCCAGAGGGCCACATTGAAAATTTACCAGAGGCTGTAGGATGTGAACCTTAAACAGGTTTTTGGTCTAAATTTTGGTTTCCTTTTCTCTAGAAGCAAATGGGGAAAAATCAAGTATACTCTAGCTAACAGTTTATTTGGTTATCTTCAGTGCCTGAAATAAAACTAATTTCTCAGAGGTCATGGGCAGTAATTCTGTTCATGAATTATTGTAAACAAATTTACAAGACATGAAGTGGGAGTGAGACATTAAATTCTACCTATAACATAACATTTCTTTCTAAAAAAGGTTGAAGAAAATTTAGGAAAATGTTAACTAGCCAAATCCCAAGTGATGTATACATACTGTATTAACTCTAGGTTTTGATATATTTGAAATTTTTCATTAAAAAACACATTATTTTTCATTAACATAAAACATACTAGGAGAGCTCCCTATTTAAAAGAATTTTCTGGGACTTCCCCAGCCATCCAGTGGTTAAAACTCCACACCCCCACTGCAGGGACTGTGGGTTCAATACCTGGTCAGAAAACTAAGATCTCAAATGCTGCATGGTGTCACCAAAAAATTTTTTAAAAGAATCTTCTGGTAATCCTTTTGAAAATATTTTCTCAAAAAAAAAAAAGAAAAATATTTTCTCCTTATCGTCTTCTGTATACAGCCAGATTTCAGATATCTAGTTTTCAGCCTGTTTGCATGATGTGGTATTATACATTTTTAAGTGCTGTTGCATACTTTATTTCAGTTGATAGTCAAACCAATCCTCTGAGGTAGATGGAGTGAACGTTATTTCCACTTTACAGATAATGAATCAGGTTTAGAAAAGTCAAATTCTTTAAGGAAATGGCTCTTTGGTGACACGAGAACAAAAACTTTGATTCCATGAATGAATTCTAATCCAAGACCATTTGCATTGGAACTTTTCCATTGAGAGCAAGATCTGTCTGTTCATAAAATGGTGTTGGTAATATTAGGATTCCCCTATGCATAATGAAAATGCATTTTTCAATGAATTTCTAGGAAAAGTGGGGCAATTAGAGACTATCACTATCCTTTTTGGAAAATAAAACTTAGAAATGTTTTTTTAAGAATGTGGGAAACTAATAGTGTTGGCTAATGAAGTTATCAAGTTTCTTAAATAAAATGCAGTAAATATGGGTGGTATTTAGAGATAGAAGTGAAAATGAAAATAAAGTGCCTCTGAAACAAGACTAGCTGAGGTTTAAAAATATGGCAGAGGATTGCTTGCTTCCCACAGAAATTCTTCTCCAGTGTTCAATGATTTTATTTTTTAGCCATGCCCCATGGCTTGCAAGATCTTCCTTCCCCAACCGGGGATCAAACTTGGGGCCCCCAGCAGTGGAAGCAGCGAGTCCTAACCACTGGACCTCCAGGGAATTCTCTAATAGTTACATTTTTAGAGGGTAGGCATTACTGCCTTCATTTCCCTCTCCCCAGCACACAGAAACACACACAACACAGAAGAAGCAGCTCATGGGCATCCAGTATGAGTCTCTAGTTTGTTTTTTCTTTATGTGCTCTAGACAAGAGTTTTTGTGTTTGGATACCTAAAGTTTGGGGATTTTTTTGTTTAATGTTTTTTGTTCTTGTTGTTTTAAAAGGAACAAGGTTTATTCTTCTCCCAAGGCTTTTTGCTGGCTGTCAAGTTATTTTGGTTTGTTTGTATCCTGTGATCTTTCAGACCTTCCACTTGACTCTGCCTCTCAGCCAGCAAATCTTCCGTTCCCTCACATGATGTCACTTCCCGAAGATGTCAAAGGCTCTTGCTTCCAAAGTGGGAATAAACGGAACCATGAACCCTTCATTGCTCCAGAGCGATTTGGAAATAGCGCTGTGGGCTTTGGCTGTAACGTTCACTCTCAGGCGCCAGAGAAAGTGACACTTCTTGTAGACGGCACACGTTTTGTTGTCAACCCACAAATTTTCACTGCTCATCCGGATACCATGTTGGGCAGGTAATTGATGATAATTTCCTTCCAAATTCACACTGTTCTCTATGAATAGAAATACCTGCTGTTTGCTTTGCATTAGATGTGAGAATGAAAACACTGAATTGCTTGCTTTTCTACCTTGATACTTTTGTGAAACAGCATAAAAACCTTACATGTGTTGGTGATTTTCGGGGGTAGGTACTTTCATTTACAAAGCCAATATAGAGAAATGAGCCCCCACAAAGGAAGTGCAAAAGGTCCAGGTGGCATCAATTTCTAAGACCTCCGTCACTAATCAAGCTTTCTAAAAGTAGACCTTTGTAGCTGGCTGTTTTGTGTGATGACGGCTCTCTCCCTTCTTCATGTTCCATTCTCTGTGCTGCTTCATTCAGAGTGTAGTCTTATTCTCCCCTCAGCATCTCCTGCCTCCAGCTAGCTTTTTATGACCCGAGTTTAAGAAAGGAAAGCATCTGTTGAGGATTACCATCCCACAAGTATTCTTAGAGCCTGGGCTGGGAGTGAGGAGCTCTCCTTCTAGCCAGCTGTACACACCTTAGCGTGTAGAGCAGACTGGGATAAGAGTGAAATAATTTGTGTATATGCACACAAACATTTGGCTTTTCATCTAGTACTTACTAGTGGATCTTATCTAAAGATTTAACCTCTCTCCAGACTTTGAACTGATTTTAACTGAATTAGAAATCAGAATGGACCACACCATTTGCTGAATTTTAGGCTAAGTGAAATCTAGCTATTAAAATATGTGTCTACTTACATATATACAAATTCATGATGAACCAGCCAGTTTTAACTGGAGCCAAACCTATGTATTTCTTAAACACATGACTTAAGATTAAGCAGAGACATTACTTTGCCAACAAAGGTCCGTCTGGTCAAGGCTATGGTTTTTCCAGTGGTCATGTATGGATGTGAGAGTTGGACTGTGAAGAAAGCTGAGCGCCGAAAAATTGATGCTTTTGAACTGTGGTGTTGGAGAAGACTCTTGAGAGTCCCTTGGACTGCAAGGAGATCTAACTAGTCTATCCTGAAGGAGATCAGTCCTAGGTGTTCATTGGAAGGACTGATGCTGAAGCTGAAACTCCAATACTTTGGCCACCTGATGCGAATAGTTGACTCATTGGAAAAGACCCTGATGCTGGGAGGGATTGGGGGCAGGAGGAGAAAGGGACGACAGAGGATGAGATGGCTGGATGGCATCACCGACTTGATGGGCATGAATTTGAGTAAACTCCGAGAGTCTGTGATGGACAGGGAGGCCTGGCGTGCTGCGATTCATGGGGTCGCAAAGAGTCGGACACGACAGAGCGACTGAACTGAACTGAAGATTAAGCTAGAACATTAAAACATTTTCTAAATTGGCCCTGTTTTATCAGACTTGACTTCATGTCTTCAGTCTTGGTATCTCCACCACCACTTCTCCCCAGGCCCCCCAAAAAAGGTGCTCCTTGGGGTAGGCTGGCCGTCTGAAGTGGGCTGCCTCCAAAAGTAGTGCTCAAGAAAAGAAAGGCAAGCATTTTCTGGGTAATAGATGCCTTTATCTAGGTGGCTCATCAGTGAGTCAGCCGAGGTCATGAGTTCTGAGTTTCTTGGGTTTGTTCTGTCCTGTGGCTAGCTACATCGAGCATTCATATCCCTGGCCGCTGAGCATCAGATGTGGGCCACTAGTCACAGGGGCTGAGAAACAGAATGATTAATGGAGATTCACGCCACTCCTGGATGAATGGCTCTGAGGGGGGGTTATATTTACGGCATGTTGTTCACTATTTTGATTCATTGCTGTCTCAGCTACACTTCACCCAAAACATTTGAGAAAAAAGTCAGCATTCTTTGAAGACTACTTATCAGATGGATTTTTTATGTACAGTTTAGAGATTTGGAGAGCATGTGACTTTTTTTCAGACCTTGGAAAGCAGCCAGTTCAGGGTGGAGCATAACAGTTTTGAACAGCCGGAGAGCAGGGCTTCCCAACAGGTTAAGGAAGGAAAAGGCAGTGAGTCCCCATGGGCAGACTGACGATCCTGCCCGCCCGCCCGCCCTGTCCTTTGTGCTGGCTTCTTCCACGGCCCCTGCGCAGACATTCAGCAGGGGCAGGAGGAGTCATGGGGCCAGTTTTTCTGGAAGGGATCTGAGAGACGGAGGAGGGATGGGACAGATGAGTATAAAAGCAGGGTTTCCTCCCCGTGCCTCCATGGCCTCTGAAGTCAGCCCAGAGCAGGCCTGCCTCTCTAAAACATGTCAAACTGTTGATGATCCAGTTCTTCCTCTCCTTTTCGGCTTGACCTGAAATTCCCATCATGAGTTACTCCTTGGATTGAAGAAGGGTGTTTTTTTCCAGAGCTCGGCTGTTAAAATGCACCAGGAAAGGGGAAGCACTAACATCTGCATGTACTAATACAGATTTGTCTATCAGATTAGATGTTGAAAAGCAAAACTCGGAAACGTCGAGGATGGTGTGCTGGATGGGTGCATGCTGGTGGGTGAGGAGGAGGTGACGCTGTCACCCGGGAGCCCGGTGCTCCGGAGACTTTCCAGGCGCCAGCTCCACAGGTGCCGCTGTGTGTCAGAAGCTCACTGCTGGTGACCTGTGGAGGCCGCTTTGTTCCTCGTTGCAGGCAAACACTAAAAGCAATTGCTGCCTTTTTCTGTCTAAAGGGAGTTTCCTAAGACTTAAGTGGGCCTTACAGGGGTTGAGTCCTGGTGCTCTGTTTTAAAGTTATATTGTAAGAGGGGAATGGAGTCGTCCAGGATAGGTGAAGAAGGGAGAAGTTTCATCTGTGGAGAGTCCTGCTGGAGAGGGTAACACTGTTGCCTGGGTATCTTTCAGGATGTTTGGACCAGGAAGAGAGTACAACTTCACACGTCCCAACGAGAAGGGCGAGTATGAGATTGCAGAAGGAATCAGCGCAACTGTATTCAGGACGGTGCTGGTGCGTAGTGACCTCTTGTTCCATCCCCTTCCCTGGGGGCTGTGTAGTCAGAAGCCTTCAGAGTTCCATCAGGCTGTGCTCTGACTTCAGGGTTTGTCATTTCTAGTTATTGCCTTTCCTGCTTTATTTTCTCTTCCTGTAATTCTTAAGTCCTTCTTGCGTGTGTGAGCTCAGTCAGGTATCAAGTTGTGATTAAACATGTCAAGATGGCCGGGAGCCACTTTACTGTCTCATGAATCACCAACTTGGTGGTAGGTCTAGTAACCCAGCACTTTACCTGAACCAGGAGTGAATGAGTCAGGGTTGAAGAGGGACGCTTTCATCTTGTTCTTTGACTATATTTCCTCTTTTTTCTCTTTATAGGATTATTATAAAACTGGTATCATCAATTGTCCTGATGGCATCTCTATACCAGACCTTAGAGATACGTGTGATTATCTCTGCATTAACTTTGACTTCAACACTATCCGATGTCAAGATCTGAGTGAGTACAGGAGAAGCTGCCAACTGCATTTGAGCACCTAAACTTTGAATTTGCTTAGAGTTGACATTTTTATTACTAAACAGAAAGCATTTCAAGTGTGGGTTGGAGATCATCTGCAGAGAAGAGACATGGTGCTAACCATTCCCTCTCTTCCTTCAAAACTGTGAGGAAGTAGAGTAAACACAAGAACATGAGGGGGTTCTAAGGCTAGCTTGACCCCGTGAGTCACCAAGCTAATTGCTTCGTCTCTTCGGACCTTGGTATCTCAACTCTTTAACAAATAAGGATGCTCATCTTCAGATGTGAGGGAAGGTTCACTAATAGTCACAGGACATAAATTGGCTGGTACTTCTTACAGTTTATCATTAACTTAGTGTTTGTTAAGTGCTTTATAGATGTGAACTTGCATTAATTTTCACAATTAACCCTTGAAAGATGGGTGATAATCTCACTTAACAAATGAAAAGATGGAGAAATTGGCTTGTTCAAAGCTGTAAACTTCAAAGCTGGGATAACTGATTGAGTGCTCTTACCATTATCTAAGCTTTGTAAAATGATTTTAAAATTCTTTAAAATTCATGATACATTTTCCTTCATATTCCATGACATTCTCTGGATGTGTGGTTTCTCTACTGAGTCTAGTACCCACTTAGAGAAAGTCCTTTGGTGTCCTCAAATCTTAGATTATGCCTCTCCTGTGGTACTCTAAATTGTAGTCCAGAGCATCTTCAGAAGAGGTGCTATAAAGAGTCATCCCCAAATGATGGTTCTATCTCTTATAGAATTAATGTTTATGTTCTGACATTGCATGTTGAAAAAACCCTCAACTGTTCAGAATGCTCAGGGTTTATTAAACAGAAGATTGGTAGAATGTGTAAAGCATGTAACAAATTCAGCTTAATTATCACCTCAGAGCAGGAAACATTCTCTGCCTTGAAATGAGCCACTTTTCTGGACCTTACCAATGATAATAGCCGTTACCTCATAATCTTTTCACTCCAGTAATACCTGCATTTGAGCAGAGAGGATGTTCACTTTGCATTTTGTCTCCCAGGTGCTTTACTGCATGAACTGTCTAATGATGGTGCTCACAAGCAGTTTGATCACTACCTCGAAGAGCTGATCCTGCCCATCATGGTGGGCTGTGCCAAGAAAGGGGAGAGAGAATGCCACATTGTCGTGCTGACGGATGAGGATTCTGTGGACTGGGACGAAGATCACCCCCCACCCATGGGAGAGGAATATTCTCAAAGTAGGAGCCCCCTGCATGATGTCGATGTTTTCAGCAAGAAACGTGCTGCCCAGAGTCAGAGCTAGATCTTAGAACCAGTGGGCTGTCACTGGGGAGCTGGTGATCAGCACACTCACCTGGATGGTCAGTCTGGTGATGCAGGTCTTCCATGCTGGGGAGTGTGTGAGCATGCCTGTGCTTCCCACGCCTGCCCCTGGTGTCCCTGCTGGGTCAGCACCGAGGCCACAGGTTAAGTGGTGCTGTCATTCCTTTCTCCACTTGTTTCATTTTTAAATCCTTTTGAATTGGTAGTGATTCAAAATTCAGAAAATACAAAAGGATATACATTGAGAAGTTTTCTTCCCACCCTGCCTCATCCACGTAGTTTTCCTCTTCAGTTTCTTTTATATCCTTCCAGATTTATTCAGTGCACATACATAAGCAATTATGTACATGTTTTTTTCCCCAAAAGATACCATATTGTAGAGGCTATTCTATATCATGTCTTATATTAAAAAGCTTCTACCATCTCTTTAATGACTGTATAGTATTCCATTGCATGATTGCCATAATTGATTTAACCAGCCCTCTTGATGACCATTTAAGCTATAAATTATGACTGATGCTCCAGTGAATTATCTTTTTAAAGAAAGTCTTTTCACACATGTATATCTCTGTAGAATAATATTCCTAGAAATAGAATTTCTGTGTCAAAACCTTTGTGCTTTTATGATTTTAATAAAATTTGCCAAATTATCTTCTCTAAAGGTTGAGCCAGTTTATAACTCACAAAACAATATATGATGAGTTTATTTCCCATTTTTCACCAAGACACAGTTTTACTGAAATTTTATATTTACCACTCTGGTACGTGAAAGACGGCATCTTGCTGGAGTTTTAATTTGCATTTCTTAGTCCATGAATGAGACGGAACATCTTTTTAAAAGCCATGTTAATTTCCTTTTCTGTTAACTGTAATCATGCCTTTTGCCCATTACAAAGTTGGATTGTTAGTCTTTTACTTAGTGGTTTGTAAAAGCTCTCTTTGTGACTACTCTCTTTATAGATATCAAGGAAATTAGCCCTTTGTAATAAGAGTGGCAGATATTTTTCTCAGTTCGTTGTCTTCTTAGCTTTGTTTGGTTTTGGGTAAGCAGAGATTTTTTAGTTTTTCCTTTATGACTTCTAGGTTTTATGTCATATCCAGAAAGCCTTCCCTACCCCTGAGGCTATAAAAATTTCTTAACATGATTTCTTATGGTTGATTTATTATTTAACATTTACTCTGTGATCCATATGAATTTTTTGGCATCATGGTTCAGGTCATTCATCAGTCTGAATCTGTTAGCTCATCTCCTTTTTCTTACAGAGGTATTCACTGCATGACCTTACAGAGGTATTCACTGCATGACTAACCCCAGACTTATTTTTTCTTTTCCAGTTCTTTATAGCTCTAAGCTCTACAGATTTTTCAAATACATTGAGAATCGGGATGTTGCTAAAACAGTGTTAAAGGAACGGGGCCTGAAAAACATTCGCATTGGAATTGAAGGTAAAGAACAATCCCGTCAGTATCCAACTTGCATGGCTTGTGGATATAGTTGGATATGTGGCTATCTTATGTCATTAAAACCTGGTTTCTGAGGGCCTAGAGAATAGACACACATGGAAACCACATTCCTACCCAAGTTTGAAATTCCTGTTTTTGTTTTGCCCATACATTTTCATTTCCATTTGAAAATGCTTTAAAGCAGCTGTAGGAATAAGTTCCAGTTGACTGCCTCAAGATACAGAGCAGTCAGGGCGAAGGACACTGGAGGGAAATGCAGGGCTCGTGGGCTCACCACGTGGGAGGGTATCTGTTTAGTCAGCAGTCCTAGTGAGGACCTTTCTGGGATCTGAAAGGGTCCTTCTGAAAACTAACTTAGAGACTCGTTTTATTCTACTGCATACCCCTGAGGAATGTCTGGGTATATTGACAGACCTGCTTTAAGTGATTGGAGCAGTGGCTCCCAACCTGTGATCTCCATGGAAGCATATTGGAGACGGACTTGAGAGAGTGCGGAAACCATTCTGATCTCCCCTCCGTGGGTCTTTGACACTTGTTTTGCTGTTGTAGCTGTCTCGGTGTTGCCCTCAGAACCTGTCACTGTGTCTGACTTCGGTTGGAACTTAAAGTTGGAAGAGATTTTTGAGATCATCTATTAAACCTCTTTCTACTACGTCCTCCTTTATCTCTTTGATAACTATAGGGACAGAGGGAGAGGGGTCACTCCATTTCGCAGAGTAGCCCATCATACTGTCCTACCATGAGAACACTCTTCCACTGTTAGTAGATGACCTCCTCCCTCTTCCGTCTTCCTTCTAGTTCTAGTCTGTGAAGTTGAATAAGATTTCTCCCATTTCCATGTGACAGCCTTTTAGATACTGTAGGCAGCATCCCAGTTTTTCCTTTAGATTTAAACATTTCACATTTCCTTACCTATTCATACAGGATGCCCTCTAGGCCATAGAATGAGAGGGCCATAGTAGCCATGTCACAGTAGGATTTTTGTTCTATAGTGTTCAAGCCAGTAAAAGAAAGACTTCTGAAATTAGTAAGAGGCTTCTCCCCCTTCCATTAGGAAGAATATAGTTTTTGTTATTTCTCTTTCAGGGACAAGACCTACTTAACCTGGGCAGCTGGGGCTGGGGAATATGGTCTCCTCCCTGTGGTTTTCACATGGTCTTGAGACTTGGGAGGAAACTGATGTGGTTAGAAAGAAGGAAGTATGGGAACTCGAGTGAGTGATTTTCTGGGGTTATGATGGCCTTTTTTCCCCCCGTTTCAGGTTATCCTACCTGTAAAGAAAAAATTAAGAGGAGACCTGGCGGCCGGTCTGAAGTAATCTATAATTATGTGCAGCGCCCCTTTATCCAGATGTCATGGGAAAAAGAAGAAGGAAAGAGTCGCCATGTGGATTTCCAGTGTGTTAGAAGCAAATCCCTCACAAATCTAGTAGCTGCTGGAGAAGATGTCTTGGAGGACCAAGAAATCTTAATGCACCATCCACCCCAAGTGGATGAACTTGACCGGCTGAATGCCCCACTTTCTCAGATGGCTTCTAATGACTTTCAGGATTAGGGCCGGCTGTGGGTCTGTCCCTCTGCAGGCCTTGTCTCTGTGTGGGATGCCCAGCCAGTACTCCCCTGTTTGTCTCACATGCTTCTCCCCCATCCTTTCCTCTTTCCCCATAATTAACCTGTATCCTTTTCAGTAAGCCTGTGCCTCCGGCAGAGGATGAAAAAGCATTCGCTGGTAATTCAACTACCAGCTTTGCAGCAGCCCTGGAAACTTGAAAATTTGGGGTCTGGTGCTGTTCACCAAGTCTGCATAACTGTGGAAGCAGAAAAGGAAGTCAGGACTCCTGTTGCCTCATATTTGGCAAAGCAGTTCTCGTCCTTCACACTCTGTTCTTGGTTGTTGTTTGTTTTGTTTAATACCAGGCGAATTACTTAGCAGCAAGGGACCAAACTTAAAAGGAGACAATCTGTACCTTCTACAAACACACACTGATGGGATGCCCATTAGAGGTTAGTGAAGGTACCATCCTGGTGGCATCTGTGCCCAGGCTGCATCTGGGAAGAAATAGGCTCTTAACACAAAATGTTCAAAAGGAAATTCTTTTTTTTTTTTTTTTTAATATTTATTTATTTGGCTGTACCAGGTCTTAGCTGCAGCATGTGGGATCTTCAGTGTGAAGTCTTAGTTGTGGCACGTGGGATCTGGTTCCCTGAGCAGGGATCGAACCCAGAGCCCCTGCATTGGGAGCCAGGAGTCTTAGCCACTGGGCCACCAGGGAAGTCCCGAGGAAATTCTTAAGAGCTTCAATTCAGTTTTGTTTTTCATTATAGCAGTGAACAATCTAAAACCTCACAGATTCTTTGACAGGAAGGATAATGCGTAACAGTGTTTATGAAACCTTTTTAGCTGCAAGGTTTTTGAGTCTAAACAGATTATTATTGGAATGAAATTCACAACCCAAGTTGAAGAAGCTCTCCAGATCAGACCACTTTGATTCTCCTGGCTTGGAATCTGGTGTGAAGCTGTAGCCTTCACCCTAGGCTAGCATGTTGCTGTGGGTGTGTCTCGGAGACCTCAGATATGACCTAACAGGCTTTTAAGATGTGAGCAGTAAGTTTCCAAAAGTGCTCAGTTTCTCAACAGGAAGACTAGTAAGAGCTTGGGAAGAAAGATTGGGGGTGAATCTGAGTGGGGAAACGTCACCTGGTTAGGCTTTGTCCCAGCGTAGGATTTTTTGTTGTATGTTCATTTCATACCATGGAATATTTTAGGTATCAAGGTATTTTGATTTTTTAAACAGTCTGTCAGTTGCTCACACACTAGGTAGGAAAACCATACTAGTGTCAACCCCAAAGGAAGAATGGGTAGAAGGGAATCCAGCTCAGTGATCTGATTGCTGTCGGCTCTGTGTTAACAGAGCGTGGTCACTCCTCTCTGTACTGATGTCCCCGTGGCTGTGAACTGTAGAGCTTGGTTCAGAGTTTACAGCCAGACACGTCTTGAGACTTTCTCCCATTTTGTGGTAGAGGCTGGCCTTCCAGTCACTGAGCCTGAGCATTTAAGAAGGGACACAGTTTCCTTCAAGTTATTTAAGAACAGCCCTTTTTTAAAATTCCATATGATACTGTGTCTCATTTCCATAAGATACTAGTAGGGAAGCTACTCAATGCCATTTTATGACTGCCCTAGTCACAGTCCTCCAAAGGTAAAGTCAGGAGTGTGCTGACAGCTACTTTTTCCAGGCTTGATGAACAAGAGTGTTCTTAAGGCGTGTGTTCTGTGCATGTGACCACACATCAATGCTCTGTTGTTATTCAGAAAAATTAGTAGCAAGGGGTTAAACTGAGCCATCCCCCAGCTACATAGTCACTCTGATGAACACTGGCATCCATTTGTATGGCTGATGGCCAGGATTGCTGTTGAGGGTTAGTGTTACTTTGTAGCCCAGAGGGTAGTTTTAATTCTGTGAAAAGAACTGGCTCATGTGTGAGGTCAGGCTTGGCTTTGACCTTCCTGGGACTGCATTTACACGTGTGAGTAGTTGACCAGCCCAGATTGTTTAATGGTGCTTCCTTTACAGTTGACTTCCATGCCATCACAAAGGAAACTGGAGTTAAACTTTCGTGTAGTCTGTAGTAATTATGTGTAATTTGTTTTATAGCTTACATATTAACATTTAGGGGCAAACATGTCTTAGCTAACACAATTATTCCTTGCTTAGGTAAAAGGCTAGGTATGAAAGTATGGCTTGTACTTAACACTCTGCTCTGTGTAAATAATTTAATTTCCTCAGGCTTTTAAAAACTAGGTCTTTTTTCCCCCAGAATTGGGTTGACGTGCTTTTGGACCCAGCGCTTCAGGTGTGAGCTGGAAATGTGTGGCGGTGTCACCAGGGGGTGGTGGCCGGGGGGCAAGCTGGGCCTGCAGGCTCCCTCTGGTGGAGAGGGTATCTTCGGTGGCCCTCCCCTCCGGCCTGGAGGGAAGCATCGCTGATTTGGTGGCTCCTCTCAGCCACAGCTGCTGTCCCCAGGGCCAGGACATTCCGCAGTGGCAGGACCTCACAGTCTCGCAGGGCCAAGAGCTGGGTTACAGTCACTCTCGTCAGGAGTCAGCTACTGGCCAGCTGGGCAAGAGGTGTTTCTCATGAAAAAGGTAGCACTCAGGTTTGTTGTTTTTTTTCCTAAGTGCCTAAATAAGAAAGCCAGACAGTTTGTACAGAAACATTTTCATAAGAAGATGGTTTTGCCCAGACTGTCTTACTCAGAGGTATCTGTGTCAGCACGCAGATAAACCTGAATGGAGGCTGAGGATCTGAGTCTGTGTGTGCACCCGGTCATACTCAGCCGATGCGGAAACAGTCGCCATTAAGGAACTGGGTGCAGGTTTGGAGACTGTTGACCTGTGTCTGAGATGACTTAGTGGTTTCTCCAAAGTGGAGAAGAGGTACTAGAAGAGTGACAGAAAGAAGGGTAAGGGTGCTAGAAAGTAGCTTAATTTATTGCACAACATGCAGTAGCCAATGCTGTTTTGAACTAAATTCTGCGTGGTAACCTAATGTATGCAGGTCTGTGAAAGCACTGTGGAATAAGCCCAGGAAGGATGGACAGTGTTCCAGCTGATCCTCCTCTGAGGAAACACAGCCAGAGTGTGATGGGAGCCTTTACTGAGTAGTAGTCAATAGAAAGTTAAGAGTCAGTCTTGGTGATTTACTCAGTGCCACTTCTTGCCATCATTTTGAAATTGTTAAACTGGGCATAGTTCAGCAAGCAGACCTGAGGCCTTTGTGGGAGATGGAGCCACGTTTGTGCTCTGGCGGGATACCCTCTGCAGGAGAACATGACATTTCCTCTTTAAGGCAAAATGCTCATAGGTTTTGCCTCTTTACTTTGTATTTATGTTTAAAGTTGCACTTGTTCACCTACCAGTGTTTACGAAATCCTTATATTTGGGATGCTTTTTCTATAATAAAATGTTATCCTTTGTGTCCATGTTGTTTTTGTTGTTGCTGTTTTTAGCAAAGACTAGGTTTGGAGCTGACAGTAGCAGCACACAGGCTGTCCTGGAGGGTCTCTTCCTTTCCTGCGGCAGCTGGGAGCTCACTTGCAGCCCATGTCTGCTTCCCCACCCTGCGGTTCCTTGTAATTCGTAGGTTCCAGAGCCCTAACAGTCTGCCTTCTCAAGTGTTTGGTTAACTTGCATTCAAGACCACTTGAACCCTCAAATCCAACTAAGGACCCCACAAAGCCAAATGTAAAATAAGGTAAGACAGCTCATACCTCTATGCTCTAATTTTGGTTTAGAGCAAGTGAGGAAACACAGCAGGAGTGAAAGGTAAGTAAGAGGCTGGGTCCCTGGAAAGCACTGCTGTGGGCATCTTGCTCCTCCTCTGCTCTGTCTCGGCCTCTTCCACTCGGGTGCCTCCTGGACTCCCGCTCACTTCGCCTGGGAGCTTATTGGTGATAGTGATGACTTAAAGGGTGCTAAGCAAGCTGGCCTCCCTGACAGGCCTGCCCTTAGCAGCACAGAGGTTCAGAACATGCTCTGAAGACATGGCCTGTTAAGTATGTTCAAGGGCAAACACTGCTTAATCATGGGGACACATTGCCTAGGACACAATTCCTCCCTTCAGAGGGCTTTTATAATTGCGTGAAGACAGATCCATAAATAGTTGAGGTCACTTGGGAATCCCAAAAGGGTAGAGTAGCCAGTTCTTACTATGAGGATTAGAGGAGAGTTCAGGAGAGGATTCTATACATGACGTGAACCAAACTGTGAAAGACAAACATAGTGGTTTTGGATCCATGAATCTAAAAGGAAGAATTCCAGACCAGCTCAACTGTGTAATCAAAGATGTGAAGGTTGAAATAGTTGCCTACTGTCATGAGGGAAGAGGACGGGGGCATGCAGAAATGAGGCCAGAGTAAGGAAGGACCCCTGTACCTCAGACAAGGTGTTTGGTCTCACTGCATAAGCTATTTGGGACCCTTAAGGGTTTTATCAATAACCTCAGATATGCAGATAACACCACCCTTAAGGAAGAAAGTGAAGAGGAACTAAAGAGCCTTCTTTGATGAAGGTGAAAAGAGGAATGAAAAAGCTGGCTTAAAACTCAACATTCAAAAACCTAAGATCATGGTGTCCTGTCTCACCGCTTCATGGAAGATAGATGGGGAAACAATGGAATCAGTGACAGACTTTATTTTCTTGGGCTCCAAAATCACTCCAGATGGTGACTGCAGTCATAAAAGATGCTCCTGGGAAGAAAAGCTACGACAAACCTAGACAGCATATTAAAAGGCAGAGACATTACTTTGCCAACAAAGGTCTGTATGGTTTTTCCAGTAGTCATGTATGGATGTGAGAGGTGGACCATAAAGAAGGCTGAGCACTGAAGAATTAGTGGTTTTGAACTGTGGTGTTGGAGAAGACTCTTGAGAGTCCCCTTGGACTGCAAGATCAAACCAGTCAATTCTAAAAGGAATCAATCCTGAATATTCACTGGAAGGACTGAAGCTGAAGCTCCAATACTTTGGCCACCTGATGCGAAGAGCCAACTCATTGGAAAAGACCTTGATGCTGGGAAAGACTGAAGGCAGGAGGAGAAGGGGATGACAGAGGATGAGACAGTTGGATGGCATCACTGACTGGACGGACCTGAGTTTGAGCAAGCTCTGGAGTTGGTCATGGACAGGGAGCCTGGCATGCTGATGTCCATGGGGTCACAAAGAGTTGGACAACAAAGAATGAGTGAACAACAATGGGTTTTATGCAGGAGAATGACATGACCAGATCTGAAATTTAAAAGAATTTCTTTGGCATCAGGGAGAACAACAGACTTGAAAGGGGAAGGAATAGGAACAAAGAGGCCAGCTAAGAGACCACAACAATGGATTCGGCAAGGAATGATGAAGACTGGCTGGATGGATGATCACGTTCAAGAATTATACATGTTCACTGATGGGAGTTGTGTAAGAAATTTCTGGCATGGACAGCAGGAAGAATGAGCTAGAAAGACGCCAGTGGAAGCAAGAAAATCTCCCTAAACAGTTTGTGCTTGTAAGAGGGCTTCCAGATGGTAGTTTCTGATAGGGACTTGTTATGTGGGATCTAGAGTTCTGGGGAGATATTCTGGGCAGGATGGTCATTTTGAAGATCTCATCACAAAAATGGCAGTTGAAGCCACAGTATGGAGGAAGTCACAGGAGTGAAAAGAAGGCAAAGGCACTGTTCTGAGGAGACCCAGCACTTAGGCAGAAGTAGAACTACAAACGGTAAGTCAAAGAGGTGAAGCAGTTGTTTTTAAATCAGCAGTGAAAGGGCCGCAGAGTGGTCAGGTAGATGGGGGCTGAAGAGAAGCCAGTGCCTAAGGCAGTTAGGACACCAGTGACCAGAGGAATGATTTTAAAAAGTAGTAGCATGTTTTGCACATGGGATAATTAATACTAACACATTTCATACAACTGGAAGAAACCAGAAGCAAGAGGGAAATGCAGTAACACTGAGAAGTGTTCTTTAGAAAGTAATACTTATTCGTAGCTCCATGCCTCAGTCACTGCAGGGGAGCATACCTACCAGCCTCCCAAATCCTGGCCTGCACTTTCCCCTCTGCTAAATCACTGCTACTTAAAAACATCTCTGAAAGTGTCCTCAACCTTCCCAGGAACTCAGGGTTGGCTTAACGGTACTGTTACAGCAACACTAATATAGTAGTAACTTTATAGTTGATGCCACAATTCTCTTAAGCCAATTTGCTGGCTGGGAACTCTTTCCTCACACTGATCTGTGGTTCAGAACCATCGTGGGCTCCCTATTGCTCCCCTGTGTGCCTGGGACTGAGCTCTCTTATGTTATGGATGCTTAAGTATTATGTGGGCAAGATGTTTATCTCTGAAAATATGCCTGAAAAGCATTGTAGAGCCTAAGTCAGTGTTGGCTTTGATAGACGATTCCAGGGAAATGTTGCTAACTAGGAAAGGAAAATACCATTCACTGAATCCTTTTTGCATTCACTTAAAAACACCATTTGGGTGACACACAAGAGGCCCAGCAGAGAGTAACACAAGGTGATCCAAGAAATATATTTTCCAGATGATTCAGAGAAAGAGTATTCACAATCAGTGGCAGAGGATTCTTATGTTATATAGATGAGCACTAAAATCAGCCATCTGCTAGTCAGTGCCTATTAATCCCAAAGGAATTTGCCTCTTACTTTTGAAAGTAATTCTTAAACAGGCACTGAAGAAAACTCTGCTGTACTCCTGAATCAAGGAGACTGACTGACATCAGTATTCGGTTCTACTTTAATACGTGGTACAGTTAAGGTCTATTATTTTCTAACTCCCCCTAAGAGACAGAACCCAGAAACAATGGTTCCCGATATTTCTTGAAACTCCTGAGCCATGGGAAGACAACACATTCTGTTGAAGCTGCATTTAAACATGCCTGCAGATCCCACCCTGCTTGCTCTTTGCCCCTGGCTCCTTTCCTGGACCCAGAGAAGACTCCTCACTTACAGGTCTCGAGCAGAGAGCCCTGCACTGGTGGACCCCAGGAGCTGAGGTGTCCATCTTGGGAGCTTGTGGGAAAAACGGGGCTGGGCTGAGCTACAAACAGCTGTACAGAGAGTCCTTTGGTCAGCGGGTCTCCCCTCGGCCTTGCTGCACTGAACTGCAGGAGTGCCCGCCGCCCTGCGACCGAGCCAGGTGCAAGGAGCAGAGGCTGGGGCCAGCAGACGTCTCTTCACACGAGCTCCAGTTCAGAAGGGCAGGCTCCCATCTTCCCTGAGGCAGTAAAGCATTCCGCCTAAAGATGTTCACTGTTCCAATGCTTTGCAGACAAAGGGGTTTAGAAGCCACCAGCACTCTGCCTCGGTATTAACGAGCCATGTTTGCTTTAAAACACACAAATTTATACAGCTGTTTTCACGCAGTTTATTCAGGAGTTTAGAAGTTAAATTGTGGGCATCCCCCACCCCCAGCCCAGGAAAAATCATTCCATGCCGGTTTCCAACAAACAGACTCACGCCCCTATTCTCATTACCCATGCTTACCACGCACTTGCAAAACACATGAGGGTCAAGACCCCAACTATTCGGTGATCCAAAGAAACTACACAGTTACACAAAAGACTCTCACTTCCTCTTCACCAGCAAACCATGAATGAAAGAATAAGGGGCAAACACAGGATCTTCATCCAGAGTTAATATTTCCCTAAAATTCTTTTTCCTTCCTCTAAAGCAGTTTCACTTACTACTGTCACTTTGATATTCCTTTTTTTTTTTTTTCCTGAATGGCTAGCCTAGAACATACTTTCCTTTCATAGCTGATGTTTACAACCTCAAGACTGGCAGGAAGCAGTCTCCCAGTTGTGACTTGGCCACGACACTCTGCAATATGCAAAGTTACCACATAGGTGCAAACGACGCTTTAAGAGTCATCAAAATTTTTTAAAGCAATAATGCATTAATATGGAGCCTCCACATTTTTCTGATGCAGCAAAAGTTCTCTAAAGGTGGTGGCAGCTGTGAAAGAAAAGGCACTTCATGCTAAAATTCAGAGGGTCTCTCTTCAGAGACCACCCCAGCAGAGAGGCCGGGTCAGCCCAGGCCTGCAGGTGACCCTTTAGGGTGGAGAGGACCATCCCCCAGGAAGGCATCTGCAAAAGAAAAATTTGTAATCATGATTCCAAGGCAAAATGGTTCCTTAAAGTTGGGAGAGGAGAAACACTGAGAATACAAATACGGTCACACCAGGGACAGAGGAGTGAACTGTACAAGCATCTGCAGGCTGGCTCTGCACTGTGTACTGGGCTGGTTCCCTCACAGCTTGCAAGGAGGTCCTGGAGACAGAACAGGAGCAGCACCTTAGCCAAGAGGGTTCCAGGCCGCCTGCTTCTGCCCAGGCTGCCCCTGATGTGTTCCCAGGAAGGAGCTGAGGTCCTGTTGGCAGCACTTGTGGGTATTGCTGGGCCATGACAATATCCAAAGGGATTTTCTGATACAGTCGTGAAGAGGTGAAAATTTTCCACATGATCTGTGACTCCTTGGTGATGCCCAGCAGCCTTTGGCCTTCTAAGAGCAATGATGGATCAAGCTGGCCTCCTCCATCAACACTCAGAAAAGCAGCAGGAGTATTTTAGATGGGCAGGAGCAAATAAATCAAAATGGATTGAGAGTCTTTATCCTAGTACCATAAATAAAGTGCACCATGATTGAAGGCTATAAAAAGCCATTTGCCAGAGGCTGAGGTCTGGGGAGAAACCACCATAACCATCCATTCAGAATGGTGGATCATTTCCTTCAGCCAGAATGCTGGCTGCTGACGCTCTTTATTGCTTTATTTCCTTTAGTACTACGAACTTTTAGCCGTAAAGAAAAAAAAAACACTTGGTGGGCTTGACAGGAAGCATGTCACAGAAACCCAGAACTGGCTGATAATAAGTTTATGTTACAGTCTCAAAGTTAGATGATGGCTGTTTTTCCCCCTTCATTCTGATGAACTTGGGAAAATTTGAGGTTTTTTAAAACATCAGATTGGCTCATGATGCTTCTAAAGAAGGACAGCCGTTCATGGCCAACACAGTAGAAACGGTTGTCTTTGTTCTACCGGTCATCAGATGTGTTATGGAAGAGAATCCACTTACTATCACCATGTTCACCACGTTGGTGGGTTCCATAAGCTTCCTGGAAACTCTTTCAAAAGTAGGTGAGAAGAAAACCATGATGTTGTACAAAGAACTCTGCTCGATTTAGGATCCCTTTTCAAGGAACACTATTTTGCTGCTTTCATGTAGGAAGGTATCGCCCCCCGGGCGGTCAGGCCCTCAAAGCGCTTGTAGGTGTAATTGATGAAGACCCAGTCTTTGTTCTTGTAGTCTGTCTCAGGGTGATTACTTGTTGCCACTGGGGAAGAAACAGATGTGAGAGTTGATTCACGGCCTTACCCTGACAGACTACTCAGTACTGAAGACGTGACATTCTGGAGAACATTCTGCAGATTGTCTACATTTGCTTGCCTATGTTCCTTGAACCTCATATTTTTCACAATACTTTTAAAGTTTTATTTTCCCATTTCTGTCATTTCAGGTTACCTAGCCTTTAATTTAATAAAGAGAGCAAATCTGTGTGGTTGAGCCGTCTAAACGTGGGCGTTCGTATTCACTTTCCATTTGGCAAGGTCTCACTTGCTGCCCAGCATTAACACTGGAAAAATACTTACAAAGCGTCTGAAGAACTGAAGTTCCTCTCCGTGTTCTCTACTCAGATTTGTAAACATCATCGCTTCTCGGCCTTTTGGCTAAGATCAAGTGTGATTTGTAAACATCACACCCAAATTTGGGGGAAATAATACACTGATAAGGCAGCCTGAGGTGGTGGTGGTATTACCTGTTGGCTTAAGAATATCAGATTCTGGAAACTCATCGAAGTTTGAGGTATCATCAATGCTTTTGATTTCAATAGATATTGCAGCAGGTCTCTCTCTGCCAAGAACAGATGCCAAAAATTACCATGGTTAGTAATCATATGGGTCACAACTAACAAGTCCGGGAAAGACCCCTGATCTGACTGGCAGGGAAACACTGTCCACTGACAGGCAGCCTTTATTTCCTTTGAAAAGCTATGACCACTGACAACCACACTAGCTGACTAAATCCAAACAAAATTGTGATGAAAAAATATAAGTTATCCATAGCTAGGAAGAAAGACAAGAAAAATAAAGTGCAATTAAAATTCAAAGTTAGCATACTCCTGACAGCCTGCCCTGTCTGCTGAAAAGGGAAACCCAACCTCTACACATCCCTTCGTGCAGGGCTCTGCCCTCTTCTACCAGAAGTGCCACCAAGTAGGCTAAAAGGCAAAGGTTAAAAATCACAAGCATGCACATTAGGGACAATGATGAAACAGATACAACTTCATCTTCTGTTTAGCAACCAGGGAATGCTGGCTATGGCGGTGTGGGCAGATACTGGCAGCGCTCTACGACCCACCCCCCACAGCAGTTTCATGCTCCTCTTCCTCCCCTCTGTGCCTCCCGGCCCCCCATTCCTTTCTTCCTTCTCTACCCCCCAACAACAGCCTCCACCTGTGGGCACAGACTGGCTGGCTGGTGGCCCCCAACACTAGAGACTGGTGTGTCCGAGGTAAAAAGCAAGTGGAACACGATGCTCAGGCAGTCCTTTCACCATGGAATCCAAAGTTGTTTCACTTTGGAAACAACTGCTGGCTTCAACGAATCCTGTGGCACATGGCCGACACGAAGTCCCAACTCCCAATCCTTAACAGGAATAAAAATCAGGACAAGACCCTGAATTTCTAAGAAGCTCTCTTCCCATATTTGGCATGCCAGTAATGGCTTCTAAATTAGTATTAAGTAAACTATAGACTCAAATTATCCTGAAAGCTTTTATATGGATATACCTGATATGTTCCCAGTCAACACCTTCAAAAAAAGAATTATTTTTGATTTCCTCAACTCCAGGGGCTCCAATTCTATGTTCCCATTCACAGCAGAATCTGGAAAAGAGAGGCCTTTCAGCACACCTCAAGTAGTCTTCTCAGAAAAAGAAAGGAATAACCTCCCCCTTTTTTAAAAAAAGAGAGAAATGGGAGGAAGCAGAGGGCAGGCAGACCTAGAAAATGATGAAATTTCTTAAAAAAAAAAAAAAAATGGATTCATTCATCTCAAAAGGCCTAGGTGGGGGACAGGGGAAATGTTCTCTGATACCTCAAAATTAGATCCTTGGCTTTCTCAGAAATAGGAACTTCTGGAGGAAAAGTCAAAGTTTCTTTCCAGTTCATCACCTTCTTATATGTCTCTTGAGGGGTCTCAGAACAGAAAGGTGGGTAGCCTGTAATGAAAAGGGAACTTCGGAGCTTTCACATCCCAGAACTCTGAATCTGAGTGAGATTATTCCACTTAATTTGATTCTAATAGAATTTTAATGATCCTATGTATCCTTTCCTATGTGACATGGACAGGATTCCCACTCATCCCAGAAAACAACTAAACCAATTGTTCATTTCCTCCCAAATCCAAAGTGAAGTTGTGCTTCTGATACCATGAGGGAGCCAGCTAGGCTCAAGAGGAGGGAGGACAGAAGCCGAGCTGTAGACACAGGGCTCCCTGTGCCCCAAGAGGGAAAAGAAAGGATGTGACACTAAGAAACGACCCCTTCTAGGAACATCCTTATTTGGGAAAAGTGACCCCACGCCTGAGAACTGCAGGGGAGAGGGCAGTCACAGCGTGTTACTCCACCTGCCCCTCACACAGATCACATCCCCCTCCACAGGCAACCATCCCACGTTCCGAAGACAACAGCCAGACGCTGCCACACCATCATTCACACGGACTCGCTCTAGGCCACCACTGACAGGGCTCTCCTAGGGCTCAGGCATATGGCAGCCCCATGGACATGTCCCCTAAATACAGATACACCAAGCAAGAGGGAGAGAGGTCAGAGGGGTCCATGCTTTGAAGGCTTTGAGAGAGAAGGGGGACAGCAAGTAAGAGCTTCTAATACTGCCCAGTGAAGGCTCTCTGAATACAGTGGGTGTTTAATAAATGTCAGTGAATGAAAGAGCTGCCAGATGGAGAGGATGGAAAAGTCAGAGAAAACCATGATAAATGATCAGCAAAGCCATGACAGGGTGCCCATGGGCCCAAATACAGTGGGATTCATTTGATGACCCAGAGTTTTCTACCTGGGAAACTTCTCAGTGAAAGACAAGGGGGGAGAAGTGCTCACTTAGTACCCCAACTGAAACAGTCTTATCAATGCAGGGCTCTTTCCTGACCCCACAGAAAAAGTTCCTGAAAGCACGCGACTTACCAATGAGCATTTCATACATGATCACCCCCAGCGACCACCAATCACAGAGCTTGTTGTACCCGGTCTGCATGAACACTTCAGGAGCAATGTAGTCAGGAGTACCTACTGTGGAGAAGGCCTGAAACACGCACCACATGTCAGGGAGGCCTGGCAGGAAGGCAGACGCCCAGAGTTCTGTCCTAGAGACCAGAGGCTTTGAGACCACCTAGAGCTACTACCCACAGACTAAATAAGCAACAGCCCTTCCAAAATGGAAATAAAGCCTTGTCAGTGAAGTGAGAGGCCATTCACTAAAGGCAGAGGTCAGAGGCATCTGTCAGGTGTAACACTACCGAAACAGACTGGGCACCCAGTGTGTGCCAGGCTCTGATACTTTTATGCTTATGAGCCCATGACAAAACTCAGCAAAGAGGACTCTGAAGATAAAACTCTGACGCCCAAAACGACTTTGCCTAAGGCCTCAGAACTAATCAGGTGGTAGATCCCCGTTTGAAAAGTAAAGGTCAAGTTATAAACTATTGGTCAAAGGTTTACAAATGTCTACTTACCAAACTGAAACATGTATGTAATAGTTCTTAGGTGGTCATTTTCTAAATTCAAGCAATCTACTCTCACACCAGGACTGCACTACCAGGTGAAGCGCAATCACAGCCTTCCTGTGCTCAGCGTTTGAGGGCTTACCAGTGGGGAAAGCTCAGATCTAAGCGCTGTCAAGTTATACAACTTGTAAAGTTAAAAGCCACAGTTGTGTGGGGTTTTAAAAAATATTATGAAACACTGCAAACGTATAGAAAAAAAAACCGCGGACAATACAACATCCATATACCCATTACCTATATTAAAGAAAGGTTAATAACCTGTGATATGTTTCTCTCAGGTCATTTGTCTTTTTAAAAAAACTATGTAAACGATTGAAGTGAGACTCCTTCCCTCTTCACTGAAGTCATAACGACGTGAAGTTGCTGTGTTATGATTCTATAGAAATCGCATAAATGACGTATTACTCCTTGTATATTTCAACTCTTAAAAAAGGGTTTCATACTATGCTGTATTATTCTACAATACTACAACTTGCTTTTTTTATTCCACATTATGACTTTGAGATTTATTCATGTAGCTCTTAGTTCACCCATTTCACTGCTATACACTGCTGTGACATTATACAAGAGTCACAATGTTTTTTATCCATTCTTCTGTAAATGGACACTTATGCTGCCCCAGTGTTTCACTCTAACAAGTATAAATACCTGAATAAACATTGTTGTAACACCTCCTGAGCACTGGGAGTACTGCTGGGTCTTCCATTATGAGCATCTTCAACTCAATGGGATATCTTTCAGTTGTCCTCCAAGGTGGACAAGTTGTCCTCTTTAAACATGCCCAGTGGGGACAGCTCTTGGTGATCCATTTTCACCAACACTTGGCTTTGCCAGACTCTTCAATTTTTACCAATCTGATGAATATGAAATAGGATCTTGCTGTTTTCATTTGCAAGATCTCTAGTAAGGCTGAGTGCATATTCATCTGTTAATCAAACATTCAGTTTTCTTTTTTTTGGTGAACTATTGTTTAGATCCTTTGACTATTAGCTTTTTTTCTAGTTGCATCACCTTTTATCATTGATTCACTGGAATTCTTTTTAACTTAAAAAAAAAAACAAAACTTTTTTTGGCCTCACAGTTAGTGGAATCTTAGTTCCCCGACCAGGGATTAAACTCTTGAGTCTGGCAGTGAAAGCTCAGAATCCTAACCACTGAACTGACACAGAATTCCATTCCTCTGATTTTAAAAAGTAATTTTGCCACGAGTCTCTCAAAATGAGATCTTAGTTTTGAGCTTTGTAAAAATGGTATCATCCTACACGCAATCTTCTGCTTGCTACTTGATTTTTCCTCTAGTTTATTTTTAAATTTGATCCATAATGTCACATGTGGCTGTTGTTCAATTATTTTCACTGCTATAAACAATATTCTGTTCCAGAATGTAACCATTTTCCTACTGATGGACATGGTTATTTCCAGTTTTTTGCTATCATGAAAATGCAATAAACATTCTTATACATGTCTCCTGGTTCAGAGGTGCAGGAGTTTCTCCAGGGCATCTGACTAAGGGTAGGTACGCACATGAACATATTTCTCAGTATGTTACTTAAGAAACTTCCTTACTGAAGTCATACACATATTGCCCCGTATTTTCTTCTAAAATCTGTAAAGTTCTATTGTCCATCTATAATTTTTTTGTGTACACTGTAAGGTAGGAATTCATTTTTTCCAAATGAATAACTGTACATTGTTTTCTTTCAAATATCCATGTTAAATAACATAAATGCCACTTCTTTTTTTAATCTTTCAAGTTTGAAATATGGATTGGGCTTTCCCCAAGAAGCATTAATATTTTAATTCTAATTATAAAAGTTAAGAAACTATAGAAACCCTTCAATTTAGACTAAATATATTCCAGCAAAGCTGGATGTTAAGTAAATCCTATTTGTCTGAAGATTTCCATTGTAAAACTGAGATCTCTTGCTACAAAAAAATAACTTCAAGATACTAAGGTACAAAAAGAAATCCTGGAGTTCCAGGATGCAGGCAACAGCAGGTTCCAAACTGATGTAACGGTCTCACCTGGCAGCCAGACAGAGCCCCTCCTCGAGAGCCCACACTCACTGCCCCACCTGCTAAGTACAGGCAATCAGGGACCGCCCCCTTCCCAACCTCTGTTTTCCATGCTGACGTGTCCTCCAACTTCAAGCTCTTAATACCTCAAATCTATACTCTTCTTTTTCCTTTTGTTGTCTGAGTGTTGTTTACAGTGTCAATTGCAGCTGTGCTCTAAAAAGTTTTGTTCATTGTTAAGAGTAATTTCAGATGTGTTCCAGCTTACTATTTCATTTAGGATTTTAAGGGAAATAGCAATTTAATTTCTTTCTTAATCACTTCTGTAAATTTTACACTTAAAAAAAATTTATTGACAAAGGTTAGACGCATAGACGTACTTCAACTTTTACCTCTGTTTAATAAATAAAGGTTGACTCATACCTTGTGGCTCAGTTGGTAAAGAATAAGCCTGCAATATGGGAGACCTGGGTTTGATCTCTGGGTTGGGAACAGCCCCTGGAGAAGGGAAAGGCTACCCACTCCAGTATTCTGGCCTGGAGAATTCCATGGACTGTATAGTCCATGTGATCGCAAAGAGTTGGACACGACTGAGCGACTTTCACCCATACCTATGTCCTAATCGGTTACTGGCCTAACAGTCGCCCAGGACCATGCTGGCACTACAAACATCAGAGTGGAATTTCAGCGGCCAGAGAGGAAGGTGCAGCCTCCACTTGTTTCCTGTGATTTTCAACAGACTGAAGAGGAACAGACTGGGTGAACAATTACATATGTCAGGCTTACCCTAGAGTAATAAATTTATACTAAGCATTAACTTATATTAACCTTCTATTAGCAGAACGGGATCACTTATGAAAGGTCAAAAGCGCACGGTTAAATGACCTTGTGAAGACTAAAGGTAGCTTTATTTTCAAGTTATCAAAGGAGGTAATATGAGGATGACCACTTCCACTGTAGATAAAAAGGCAAGAACCTTAACCAGAGCATGAGAACCTAAGTTTATTCAAATTAAAGAATAGCAAATATTAAAAGACATTTAACTCCAAATGTAGAACTTGTGGAACCTCCTTCCTTATAAACCTATAAGGCATTCCTAGTAAGTTTGACATGACTCTCTGGTGTATGTCAAAGGGCATAAAGCTTCTCAGAGTATGAGGATAATTTAAGGTATTTAAGATTAATTACCCCCAAAATAAAAGTGGCCAAAGATTAAATCTTAGTTTGCTTTAAAAAAAAATTTTTTTAATCATAGAAGATTCCTTACCTTTTGTTACCTTCCAAAACACAGATAAGTATCAGTCTCCCAGGATTGCAGGAGCTACTGTCTAAGAAACAGTTTCCTAGGTAGACGGTCTCAACTTTGACTGCACAGCAGAATCACCCAGAGCCCCATTAAAAAACCGGGTACCCAGACTATATACCCCAAACCAGCTGCATGACAATCTCCTGGGGTGGGACCCAGACATCAGTATATTCTGAAGTTTCCCAGGTGATTCTGGCGAGCAGCCAAGGCTAAGATCTACCGCTCTATGACAGACAACAGAAGCATCTGAGAAGATTTGTTCCCAATGTTCCCTAATCCTTAACAACCTATGTAAACGGTGTTCAACCACCTATAAAATTTAAACATTTAAAGAGTATCAGAGTTCCTAAGAAGGCTATGATGTGATTAGGTATACCAAACTTTAGTATCCTGAAATTAATGTTAGAAAAGATATCAAAGATTAATTTCATTTATTATATTTCCAAAAGTGTTTGGTTTAGGTTAATGCCTTTCCCAGGGCCCAGGTTTAACATAAAAATCATAATATTCAAAACATGGTCTTGAATGGGCCTCAAATGAATCCAAAAAATGCAAGCTTTTCTTTGATTCTTTCTTAATCCTAAGGCTTCCAACTTTCACATATGACTAACAGGTACTTACTAGCAACATATTAAATGAATTATTAGAAATACCATAGAGAACCCTAATTCAGTATTTTACTAAGGACTCTGGCCAAAACACAGTATTTGGCAAACCTGCCAAGTTACAACTGTGTACACCAACAAGCAGAAATGCCACCATTTCTAGAAATACACACACATGATCATCATTCCAAGTTAGTCACAGTTTTCCATCCTTGCCATTCTTGCTTTCTAATGACCCACTGCCAGTTTAGCTTTACTATTTTCAATTTGCTGTTGGGTTTCTTGCAAAGCCTAGTATGTAGGGATATACATTCCTATTACATCTGGTCAATAATTTCCCGATAACTAGACACTGGGATATGTGCATTGCAATTTATGAACCAATGAATCAGAATAAAAGTTTGCCTAGACAGAACATTTCACTGGTAAATTTGCACTATTTAAATAAGTTCCACCATGCTACTGAGGTAAATGCAATAACGTTACTTATTTTTAAGCTTATGGGGCATGATTTTATGTGTATATACATGAACTATTAAAGTAAGCATTTCCCTTAAATTTCTCTCCAATTTTTAATCACCAAGTTCTTTTTTCTGCCATAACATAGGAAAGGGTGGGGCAGGTGAATTGACTAAGTCAATCACAAGTTTGAGAACCACAGCCTTGAAGTTCTGGGTAGATATTTGTACTTAGTTTCAGTTTGAGAGAACTCCACCTCAAATATAACCCTTTACCACCATAAATAGAGGGAAAACATAGAAGAGGAAGGAAAGCAGTTGTCACCAATGTAAAAGGTCAGAATGAGGTCATCCACTGAAAATGTCACAACCAAAACAACCTCATTTTATACCTGCGATCCTTCAAAATACCACTTTTGGTGCTACCAATATGACAGGCTTCTCTTAAGGTAATTTAAAACAAGGAATAGGTAAGCTGCAAACATTTATCAAATGCAAATTTATGTGCATATTTCTAAACTGATTCATAGTTGGTTTGTAGCATTTAAGAAGCCACAGATATTACTTACTAGCTGACGTCTATTTCTTTTCCAGGTTTCTGCTTTCCTTTTGGAATTCATGTTCTGAAAAGCTGAAAGTAGAGAAAAGAAGTTCTACTAAGCAAAGCTCAGGAATGTTTACTCCTTTTTTAGGCTCTGGTTCAAGCCACAGGAGACCCTCAAGTCTCGCTTTTCTGTCCACACACCAAGAACGCTACAAGATACATTTTCCACCAAATCCGTAAGCCCCAGTCAGAGGCGCTAAAGCATTAATTCAAAGTATCACACAGAGAGTTGTAAGCTGCACTTCCCTGGAGATAATATGACCAGAGAGGAGGACAGGCCTTAAACAGAATTACAGGGAATTGAATCAGAATCACAGGGAATCCAGTCTCATCAGAGAGAGGCGAAGGTCCCAAAGTGGACCTAAAACACGCACAACTTTTCAAATTACTATCAAATTCCCCCCAAGAGTAGTAACTCTACATAATCAGAGACTTCTGTATAGTATACATTATATACTATAGACATAGCTTCCCAAGGATGAAATGTAATTTTACTACATAGTTTCAATGGTTTGGGGCTTCCCTGGTGGCTCAGATGGTAAAGAATCTACCTGCAATGCAGGAGACCTGGGTTCAATCCCTGGATTGGGAAGATCCCCTGAAGAAAGGAATGGCAACCTACTCCAGTATTCTTGTCTGGAGAAATCCATGAACAGAGGAGCCTGGTAAGCTACAGTCCATGGGGTCACAGAGAGTTGGACACGACTGAGTGACTAACCCTCTCACTTTCAATTTTCAACAGTCTGACAGAGTGAAAGTAACTCGCAAGCTTCTTTCTGCCTTGACAGCACCAATGGTGAATCTAACCTGGAGTTGTTCCCAGGATTTTTTCCTCTACTACTTTTGTTTGCCTGCTCCTTGTTCATCCCTTGTAACTTTCTCAGGAGAGCTCCAAAGAATGCTTGTTGGGACATCTGCCTTAACACATTTGGTGGCCTTCATCTTCTCTCACCACATAGTACAAATCACAGGCAAATCTGGGAAGGTATTTTTATTCTCGAAAGACTTGAACTGTGAGAATCTCCTACTCCATGCTGCATATTCTGGTTACCAGGGGGAATAGCTCTTCCAGGGATAAAAAGGCTACCATCACTGTTAACACTTACTGAAATCACTGGGGAGGCTGTGGTTCAGATTCCTATAAAATTCTGTCCTATGTGCTTTTTTCAGTCCTGTGCAAAGGCCAAAGTCAGAAAGCTTCACGTGGCCCTATGGAGAGGAGACAAGGGCAAGAACAGATGAGCATTTACGATGTGGAAGAGAACACTATCATCTCCAGCTTTGTGCATTACCCGTTACAGCTCCACAACCAAAGGATGCTGCTGCTGCTTTTATTATGGGGAGAAATATATACCAGCAAACGAATTAAAGATCACTCCAAATCCTATTATACAAATATTATATGTTTTGGGTGTATCCACAGCATCTAATTTTACCTCTTAAACTACCTCAATCAATATTCTGTGTTTCTTCAAAGATTTTTTTAACGTCTATATAATATTCAAATGACTCAGTACATCATTGTCTACCTATCCCCCCAATGCTACTTAATCCAATCTCAAGTCATGTGGATTACAATAAGCATCCCTGAGCCAGAGAGAGCCCGTGTTCCCAACCCTAGTCAGGCATGATACATAGAATGGTCTTTACAAAAGGCTGTTTGAGCAAGTCTTTATTCACATAGCTTTTTCTCCACTTGAATTATTTCACTGGGATAAATTCCAAGGAGTAAACTATTCCAAAGACAAAGAGAATCAACTTCATTGTACAGTTCTTGATAAGTGTTGCCATACTGTATTCCAATCATAAGTCTCTGACTTCACCATTCTCTTCAAAGAAAACTCATACCTCCTATGAGCCAGGCACCACGCCTTTAAATGTGTTGTCTCATTTATAATTCTTAAGCCACCTTTCATAGACTCAGAGTCATTAAACGACTTGCTGGTGAAATGGCAGCACCAAAGCCAGAAGTCAAAGCTCTTTCTCTCCAACCCCTGATCTTATCTGGAAAATGCGAATCATGGTATCTTCCTGGCACAAATGGTGAGAATTAAGGCTTGTAAGGCTCCTTCCCTGATTCTCTAAGGTAGAAGAGGGTGTTCGAGGGGTGGTGAGATTTTCCACTACAGGACATTTGATCCACACCAAAAGGTCCTTGGTATTTAGTTCTGTCTAAAATGCATGTTTTGGATTGGACCAAATTTCAAGGAACTTTTGTCATGAACCAAATGGCCATAGTCAGGACCAAATGTTCACCTACCAAAATTTTAGGTTAGATAAGGAGGTAAAACCAAAACTAGGGGAGCAACTCTTGCTGCTGGGAGCAACTCTATAGTGCTCAAGGTCACACAGTCAGAAGTGATGTGGCCAAGGACTGAGCCCTAGTGACTTCCCCATCTGTGGTCTTTGGTCCCTAACATATAAACATCCCAGGGTACAAGGCTACAGAAGCTGTGCTTAAGAGCAGCTTTCTGTGCTGTTGTTTCTTTTTAATCTCATTAGGTTTGGCTCTCTGTGTGTGTGTATACACACACGCAGGCTTAAGCATAAAAGGTAAACTACCAAAGATGGCTTTGAGCCTACTAACCTGCTATTTCCCTTTCAGATTTGCAAATAACCTGTTCCACAAGCCAGGGAAGTGTTTCACAGCTTTAACTACATGTTTTACCTAGACAACTCCAGAACAGTCTTAAAAAACAGTGCCTGGAGCAAATGCTGTTCAAACCTAGATTTTCAGAGAATTCTGTAGCTCTTCTCATTTATACAGCAAGAACTTAAAATGTCTACATTTTCACTTTTACAACCAATATGGCTAAACACATAAATGAGCCCTCCTCTACAAGTCTGGGCTGGCATATTGTAGAGAGCATGTCTGCACCAAACAGGTGTCCCCGGTCCTCCTCAGCTAGACTGAGTCCCCAGCTCTTGGCCTTCAGTATGTTTGCTGGCCTTGAACACAGACTTAGCCTACAATGAGGCCAGCAGTAAGGCACTGGGTACAGGACCAAGGCATCTGAACCCAGGACAACACAAAGTAGAGCTACTACTTTATTAAAATATACATGAACTTAAGGACAGAAAAATAATCTCATACACGTTACCATTTTAAAAGCAGAATACCAAGCTATTTTACTTTGAGGATGCTAACTGTACATAAATTGACACAAAGAGAAAGCTACTGAAGCTATTATACTAAAACAGCTGTTACTGGGACTCCCCTGGTGGTCCAGTGGTTAAGAGTCTGCCTACCAATGTAGGGGACACGAGTTCAGTCCCTAGTCGGGGAAGATTCCACATGTCATGGGGCAGCTAAGCCTGTGTGCCACAACTACCAGGCCTGCGTGCTGCAACTGCTGAAGTCCGCCCGCAGAGAGCCTGTGCTCCGCAAGAAGAGAAGCCTCCACAATGAGGAGCCCACACATTCCAAGTGGGGAACAGACTCCACTTGCCGCAACTAGAGAAAGCCTGAGCACAGGAACGAACACCCAGCACAGCCAAAACTACTTTATTTATTTAAATAAAAAATAATAATAATAATTTGAACAATGACATTACATTTTCTTCTTTATAGCTCTCTGTATTCAAATTTTCCACTATGTATGTATGTTATTCTTATAATGAAGAAAAAAACTATTAACCAGAAAAAATTACTGGACAAATCTCCTACTCTCTCGAAACAGAAAGATTAAGGTTTTCAAAGAAAGTAGACTAAAACTTCAGATTTTTTCCAAAGACTGTTATCAAAAGACAGTAAGAAAGGAAAATACCCTATGAATTAAATTTACTTTCCTACTTAAAAGAAGAATTCAATCTAGACAACAATTCTATGTACCAGAACACAACAATCTAGAATTTTAAAGCTGGAAGGGACTTTGGAGCGTCTCCCAATTAATATATTCACTTCACAGATGAGTGAGGTCCAGACGGTGGAGGAACTTGTCAAGCAGCATCAATAACATAGCAGCACAGGGATTCTCCTCTGATTTGTCAAGAGTTTAAGAATCAGGCAACTCAGTTCATGAGCATATGTAAAGATAACTACAAAGAGGCCATCAGCGAGGCTGAGCAGGGCTCTGCTTTAAGCACAGGGCACAGGGTTTGGAAGCTGAGCTTTGTACAGATTACTGCTGCTGTCACCGTACTTCCTAGTTCTGAGCTGGGATCCTCAACAGAGGGGTTCTTGACATGGGATGCGTTAGTGTAGTTAATCATCTGAGAAGATGACTATCTTTGGCTTCATTACAAAATAACTTAAATCAATTTTATGCTTAATAATTTTTCAAAATGTTCTTTAAGAGGAAAATTTAATCAAATTATGGAATTCATAAGCCTTTCTTACCTTTAAAAAAGAAAAGAAGAAAATACCCTAGGGAGCTCACAGCTCCCCGACTGATTAAGGTCATGCGGGTGTTAGGCAGAGGCTGCTCAGGGAGGTAAGGACACACTGGTCAGCCTGCACTCCTCACAGTACCTTGCTGTCCAGGAGAAGGTTGTCTGGTTTGATGTCTCTGTGGATGAATCCAAGCTGGTGAATAGAGTCTATGGCTAACACTGTTTCTGCTATATAAAACTGAGTCTCCTCTTCTGTCAGCGTGTCTTTTTTCATCAACAGGGTCATCATGTCCCCTGGAAACAAAAAGATACAAAGTACATACACGCACACACACAAACACACAAAACAATGTGAGTAACAGCCAGTTTTCAGATATGTCCTCCCTACCTGCCACCATAAGGCGGTGCTAAATAGGTCTCTGCTATATCCCAGAGATGACCTACTATGGGCGGAAATGCCTGATATGAGCAGAAATGGTAAGCAGTTTCTAACATTTAAAAGATAAAATTCACAGCCATGGATGGCAAAACACTTTCACTAAGCTAACTGATGCTGACCCCTGAGCGGTGATTTCCACTTAACTTTGGAGAAAGGAAATGTCTCTCACACTAAAATAATAAACCAATCAATCAATAAATTTGCTTAAGACAATTTTTTGGACTGGGGAAAGAGCTACTTTACTTTTCACTTGGCACAAATACCTGCAAACTTCTCTAAGGCGTTTCCACATTCTAACAATGGCTGTACTGCCATTATTAGAGAGGCTGAGTGAAGTGAAAGTCACTCAGTCGTGTCCAACTCTTTGCGATCCCATGGACTATACAATCCATGGAATTCCCTAGGCCAGAATACTGGAGTGGGTAGCCTTTCCCTTCTCCAGGGGATCTTCCCAACCCAGGGATTGAACCCAGGTCTCCTGCATTGCATGTGGATTCTTTACCAGCTGAGCCACAAGGGAAGCCCAAAAATATTGGAGTGGGTAGCCTATCCCTTCTCCAGCAGATCTTCCCGACCCCGGAATATAACAGAGGTCTCCTGCAATGCAGGCAGATTCTTTACCAACTGAGCTATCAGGGAAGCCCAAACAAAAACATAAACATCTGGGGAGGCTGAAAACAAGCTTTCCAATGTCTATTCACAGAACACTAGAACATATATAAAAAGGTAGGATTTAGGAAGCAAAGTGTTAGTCAACAAAAGCTGTTGTAAATATGAAAAGAAAGTGCTACAGACTAGGATGTGTAATAACTGCCTCCCAAACGTGCATAGTGAACACCTCCCAAGATCAGTGGGGTTTTTTTCTCCAGTGCTTATTGTGGGTACTTAAATATATACCAAACTTTTACAACACAATGTCAGTATTTTAGCAGTTAAGCAGTAACTTCCTTAGTTTTCTGCAAAGTCAAAATTTAAGTATTTCTGCTTAATACCATCAACATACAATGGTGAAAAAAAAGATTCTGATCCAATTCAACAGTCAGATGAAAGCAAAGCAAATATGAATAAACATTATAAAGGTAAAAGAAACAGGAAAGATTCAGTTCACATCGCATAGAAAGCAATCTATGTTAGAAAACGGAAAAGAGACAGAAACCTCAGATTTTAATAGTGTGTCATGCTGCTTATTTCTAACTTTGAGGGAAGGAGAAAAGTGGGTATTTTACCCTTGGGCAAAAATTAAGCCACTTATTAAGATGCTCCCTTTTTTGCCCCAAAACTTGAAAAACATGATTTCCTAATCACTCCTGGCCGCCAAAGATTCAATCTGGAGGCACATCAGTGGGGCCGGCTCTGAGGTACCTGTGTGGCCGTAACACAGTGGCCCAGGAGAGCAGCCAGTGGCCTCACCTGTGCAAGCGCGCCCAGATGATCAGAGCGCTCAGGCCAGAGGGTCTGGGCTGTGCAGGCCAGCCCCACCGAGTACAAAGGGCAGGGTCCAGGGAACACGGGAAGCTACAGAAGACAGTGCAGGTAAAGCTTGTGGAGACGCACGTCAGGGGGCTGGCTGGTTCTCACTCCTATTTAACTGACACCTAAATGTTATAAGTTTCTCCTCATTCTGTGATATAGATTCTTTTCTAATCTTCATCAACTGTTAATAAAAAGTACTGATGACCCTAGATATAACTAAAAGTTGTCACCAGATCAAATATTATGCCTCAATTATATTAGCTTTGATATAAAAGCATAAAAAGAGAAAGCTTTCTTTTTTTCCCTACCAGTGTGCTCACAGTTTATCTGCTCATTGGGAAACAGACTGTGTTCCCCAGAACAGACGCATGTTCTATTCTGGGTTTACTTTGGAGCAGTCTTACAAGATGTACATGCCGAGTTACCAAAAACATGAAATTTCAGAAATAAGAAACAGATTGTGACTACTAATATATGTAATGAGAAATTCACTCTTTATAATTTACGGGGGGGGGGGGGGAGTTGAAGCAAGGAATGTAATAGCTTCAATCAATCTTGTCACTTAGGTAAAGACTTATTCCCAGGGACAGGAAGACAGGCAATGCTCCTAGTATATTTCTATATATTTAAAAAGAAAAGAAATATCCATCTGAAATCATGAGAATGAATGAGAAGGTTATTTTTATGGCCCTAAAACTGTAAAAAGGCACCCAGCACAGACAGATTACTGACCTCCTTTACAGACCTAAAAAGATACAGAAAGCAACTTTGTGAGCACGGTTAAAAGTAGAAAGGAGGGTTAATCCATGTAAGAGAGAAACCACAAAACAAAAAGGAAAAATGACCTTTCATCGTCAAGTAATTACCTCCAGGCAGGAACTCCATGATTAGGTAGAGGTTTAGCTTATCCTGAAAACTATAGAACATTTTCACAACCCACAAACTGTCTGCCTCCACTAGAATGTCACGCTCCGCACGAATGTGGCCAACCTGGAGGTACACGCATTGGATTAATGACAAGCCTTGCTCTGCTTTATCAGACTGCATATTTGCTTAAACAATTTAAATACTGTTGAGTATTAAATTGTGATGATGCAAAAGATACAGCTTATGCTTAGGCAAACCTACGAACTCAAAATTTGACAACATTTGACTTGAAGGTATTCGGTAATAAAAACTTGAGTGATGAAAGACTTGAAAGTGGCAAAATTCAATGGTTTTAATGCAAATGGAAACTTTAACAGTACTATAAAGTGAACCTCTGATTAGTTAAAATTACCATTCTTTTGCATATCTTTTTGATCTAATAATCCTTTTTTAACAAAAGTAAGTCCCCAAGATGAGACTCTCTATAAGCAAATCCTGCCTCGGGTCTTCAGTGACATCTGCCAAGACGGTGCCTGCTTGACAATCCCAGATACTGTGATGCCACAGTACTCGGCCACGGCTGTGCACACAGGAGGTGCTCAGTTCTTACTGAACTGAAACACGAGAACAGCTAAGAAGAGTTGTCTACTCATTTATGACACTGCCAGTTTTCTATTTTTACTGAAATATTTAGCTAGGGAGACCAAGTTGCCAAAGGTTTGGGAGGATTTCTTTATTAATTTATTAACATCAAGTTGACTTCATCTACTTTAAATATACAATAATAATCAAAACACTGTTGCATATCACCAAGTCCCACCCCTTTTCTTCTTGTATAAGTGCTGTTAAGTTGCAAGACTGTGTTGAATCAGCTCTAAATTTATTAAGACTCAGGCTGATCCTTGAGTAGAGGTTTTTATTTTAACATGCGCTCCAGCCCGGGACCTCCTACAATGTTTGGAGGTGAAGATATACCAAGTTCACAAACTGGCACTTCTACTGGCAAACTCAGCCCCTGGTTGTTGTTTTGTTTGATAGGATGTTCTGCGTGCTTGTCTTAATGGAATGTCTTCAGCAAAGCCAGGCGCTCTCCATTCCATTCGGACACAGACCCCAAAGCCTTCTCTCCTGTCTTACACCTAACCTGCCTCATCCTTCCATGCTCACTCCTATGGGCCTAAAACTCCTATTGAGTTTTCAGTTTCTACGAAAACTGTTTTCAAGAAAATTTTTAAGTAACTTCAGTGTTTTAGAAATTTTACATTTTTACATCTCTACTTATGGCATGAGGGTGGGAAAAATGGCAGAAGGTAACGGTGATAAGGAATGGTGTTATAAAATTAGAATGAAGCCCAGTAAAGATGTGAGGAAATGCTCATGCCACTTGCTGGCTCTGACCCAGTCAGTTACTACACAAAGACTGCACGGAGCTGACTTCACCCGCCTGTTTCCCTTGGCTCCTGTGAAGGCCTCTGCCTACTGCAGGGACGCACGGTAAAGGACAGGCATGACCACCATCACCTGTCACTCACCTTAGAGGGCAGGACTGTGACTGCAACATTCCCGGTTTGTCACAGGGCAAGCTGTAGGCACGGTGACCACACCCTGCCCTTCTCTCCCAGGGCTGAGACAGCAAGTCAAGAACTCAAGGTCTAGGAGTCAGGCAATTTTACAGGAGGGGTGGGCTCTAGACTCCCTTCCCCTGCTCCTTAAACACTGAGTGGGGTGTGGATTATGTGCCAGCTGTGAGCCAGGGTACTAGGAGAGCAGAGGGAACAGTCGGTCTTTGGGCCCATCCTAACCCTACATGGGCATCACAACCAGAGGCTGTCCTTTTGCACAGGAAGAGAAATGGGAAGAGATTAGCTAAACATTGGTCTCTTATCCTCTAAAATTCATTTTCCAGGTAGCAGAAACTTCCATCTTGTGAGGAATAACAACCGGAACTCTAAATGGGTAGCTGTAATTCCTGCTCAGTTTTGTAAAAGCAAATAAGAAGTTTTCCTCTGGAGAGGGCACCTATACCTACAAGAAGTCAGACTATGAATCTGTACTTTGTCAGCCCACTCAGAAGTGATGGATTTGCCCCATAAAGCTGCTGCCGGCTTCCTCAGGACAGCTGCCCCAGGTCAAGTCTGTGGCCGGAAACTTTAACTGGACCATGCTGAGATCAAACCTAGGGAGCTGAGTCCATCAGCAAGAGGAGCTAACGATTTAAGTTAATTCATTTAAAATTCTAATTCGAACAGAGACTTCCTTTATCTTTACGTAGGAAGTCTTTAGAAACTGATTTTGAAGAAGGTACAGTACTTGAGAGAATGTCTTTAAACAGTATGTTTGGATCATCCTCTGTTACCACCTGTTACCTCTATGAAGGATTAGTAAGTGGAAGTTATGACATGTACTTCTTTTTACAATTTTACTCTACTATTCATTTGATAAAGAAATACTGTGAGTCTTGGTTAAAACTATAGGAAATATATCTTGTAAAAATAAAATTTACTTGTGACATACAAACTATATGGACTAATCAATACAGCTTCACATTCTCCTTTCTAAGATTAACTGAAGCTCCTTCAGTGTCAATACCCATATCACACTGATTTTTAGATACATTAATAGTGCTGGTGTGCATTTTGAGTAAGGTTGGTGTTAACATATAATGTCTGAAGATCTACTGCCAGGGTATTTGCTACTTCTGACCAAAATTCCTGGGAGTCTAAAGCTTTAAAGAGAAAATTAAAATCCCAAATTTTGAGCTAGCACTTAAATGAAGGGCAGAAAAGCCTCAGTGATTATAGCTCCTCTCAAGCGGCTGGAAGGACTGGGTATGGGGCCAGCCTCCATCCTGGCTCTGGGTTTTGTATCTGGAGCTCTCCTTTCCAGGGGGCATCTCTCTGCCCTCCTGTAATAACTGGTATTTTATAGGATATTTGCAGGCATCGCCCACTACAATCTGTTCTGCTAAATTAAACCAGATTTATAGAAAATCTGCATTCTCACTTTTAATATATACTAATATTTAAAATCTTACTTATTCTGCATAAAGTACTGAATGCAGCTTATAAATCTATTTGCAAAGTGGATTTGAAGTTTGAGAAAATATTCTTAATCATTAAATGAAGCGTCTGCAATGCTGTGCCACCTTCATTTTATTTTTTCAAATTCATTCCCAAACAAGACTGGCCTCTCTCACATAGTGACAAGCCACTCAGAAGATCCAAACTGGGTCTGCGTGAATTTACAGAATGAAGCGTATTAACACCTATTTTAGATCAAACTCCAAATTCTAATTCCTAAATCTCAGTTCCAAGGTATAATACACAACTTTCCTCAACATTCTGTAAGGAACATGCTACTACAGTAAGTACCACCTCAAAAAACAGCGCCTAATGACAAGGACAGCTTGTGATCAACTGCGAAACACAAATATCAGACGTTTCTCTAGTAGATTTTCAACTTTAAAAAAGACTGCACATAATGTCTTAGGTATTATTTGTACCTAAAATATATATAACTGCTTCTACGGGGGAGGGTGGGGGGTGCAAGAAAGCAAAGTAATATTATATGACAGGGCTAAAGAAAACTAAAAGAGGAATATACACTTCAATTAAGCAAAAAGAACAGTTTTAGAAGACAAAAATTCATAAGATGACTAAAATCACTGCTACAATTGTGCTTTACCTGCTCTTTTTCAAGCATATCTGCTTTACGAAGTATTTTCATTGCATACACATGGCCCGTATCTTTCTTCTGAACAAGCCGCACCTAAATATTGTAAGAGAAACGCCAAGAGTTTATGATGCCAAATTAATGGTTTCATGTGTAACAGGAAATCATATTTAAACTGAAAAAGTACTGCAATTTTTATATAAACAATAACAAAGCAGAAGAAAATGCTTTTCAGTGTTTCAAAATGGATATATTATACACAGGTCAGTGCCGAAACATTCTCAGATATCTCCACCTCTGAATAGCTCTGGCTCCCGAGTTGAACAGATCAAGCTAATTCAAAACCCTCACTTTGGACTCATTAAACCCATGACATATGTCACCCAGTCAGCTCAAAAAAATCTAAGGAAATGTTTACAACAATGTCTAAAACAACAGCAAAAGCTAAGGCACATGAAAAAAATGCCTGGAAGTGGGTGAGGAACTAAAATGTATACTTAGGGAAATAGAGTTTTCTGCAGCTCTCCTTTCTCTTTTTTACTTTCCTTTTTTTTTTTGAGAGAGAGAACAGATAATTTGTGATGAAAAGAAATGGTCTGCAAACCCAAACACAACTACTCGGCAAGTCCCTGCACATCCTCTCCTCCTCCCCCAAGACAAGTATGCTTTCTTCTCCCTGAAACATTCCTATTTTCCTCGAGTCCCACGTCCCCCCTCTCAATGAACATAAAGCTCTTTTAGACGTGGTCCTGTACCTTTTCCTGTCTCAAGAGGCCAACAGGGATTCTGAACACTGAGGGATCAATTTAATCTTTCACCTATGCCTTTGAATATGTACTCACATTTCCCCTAGGTGCTGGTTTTTTATAATGTGCTGCTCCTTTTGTATTTATAATGATAGTGAAACTATTGCATCAGTAGGTCGTCCACTTCGGGTGTTTTCCACAAATGGGGAGGATCTTGCACAGGCTCATTCAAACCCTTCCCAGCAGACTGCTCTCTCTTGTGATCAAGCAGGACGCATTTGACCAACCAGCTGGGACAAAGCTGCAAATACTTTCATTCTCTACCACCACTCACATTAACTTATTTCTAGAAATTGTTTCCCAGGGCCTCTTTTCAGAGCTGTACCAATCTGGCAGGAAGAAATAAAGGGTGGAAATATGCTGGAAGTTTGCTCTTGGAAAGGCAGTGTAATGGGAAAAGCAACAGCTTTGAGATCAGGAAGACCTAGGCCCTGCTTTGATACCATTGCCCAATGGATGTGTGACACTGGAACATTATCTATCCCCTCAGGTTTAACCACATCATGTATAAAATATTAGTCATGATTCTAGGAAAGAAGCACTAAGTAATAAATATTGACTTATTTCTACCTATCAACTCTCCCTCTAGATGAATATTTAAAGCATCAACATCATCTCTAGCAAAACAGAGAAGAACAACCAGATCCCTGGGACAGTGAGAGGGCAAGAAAACGAGGACAGAGAGCAGGTAAGACGTGGGGCTCAAAGAAGGGCCCACCCACGCCCTGCTACAGTTCTATCAGCCAGCACAAGCTCATGTTACGTTAGAAGCTTCGATGTGCTGTGGCATTCCTGTATTTGATAAGTAGCTGTGGTGTTTTTACCTCACCAAAGGCTCCTCTGCCTATTACTTTTAAGGACTCAAAATCTTCCAGTCCAAGTCTTGTTCTCTTCAAGCGAAGAAATTCTGTTTCCTTCCGAGCATGCGCTGATCTCCGGAGTCGTTTCTAATGTTTAAACAGAGAGGGAGAGAGGTGGGAAGGGACTCTGTAACAAGTCTTATTTGTGGTTTATCCCACCCAGAAAGCAGGGCCCCGCCAGACTAAACACCATCTGTTCACACAGGAAAGCACCGCAGAAGGACCCTAAGGAGGTCAGCCCTGCCTCCCCGTTCTCAGACACAATAACCACCCTGAACAGAGGACGAGGATGAACCTGCTTCACAGCCCGCTACTCTAATGTTCCTAAAGTGGAAGGATAAACAATCAACATTTCCCTTTAACTTTTCTTATATACAAGTATGGTTTTTATTTTTTTATTTTTTTCTCATATACAAATATGGTTTTTAAATTTCTCTCTGAATTTTTTACACATTATGGTTCATTCTATTCATTAACTTCCTATTGTTCCTACAAGTCTTGGGTATTTTTCACCATTTTCCTGGGTTCTATGATTCATTTCTCCTTTTGAGAACACCTCCACAGCCATTTCAGTTCTTTCCGTAGTTTCTTATTAATTATATTTTCTGCCACATCTGTGGGCACTGGGGGGAAAAGGCTGATTCGAGAGGTATTTCACCTTGACAAAAATTTCAGAAATTTGCTCCACTTCTATGGAGCGTTTTCAGTGAATTAAAAATGCTTATTTGCTTTTTAAAATTTTATTTCATGTCTTTCTTTTCTTGGAATTCTAAAGCTAATTAATTTACTACTACAGAGCCTAGAAGCCATCCTTTCCTGGTATTTAATAATCAACTTCTCCCTCTGCATGAGTACCTAAATCCAGAAGCACACCTGCCCTCATAATTTCCTGTTATAAGTCAAAACCCTTCCTCCATGCACCAATGCTAACAACTTGCTACACAAGACGTGATCTGTCAGGCTTGGTTTCAAGGAAAATTTTTCCAATATTAATTACCTCTTCATCCTTGAGGCCTTCTTCTTCCATCACTTTTTCTAACTTCTTTTGTCTAAAAATAAAGACATATGAAATTAACATTTGAATGATAACTTTCTGTTAATCTATGTATAATTTTTTTTTTAACTGATAGAAACAGGTAAAACTCAAAATGCTTCATTAAAACAACAAATTACAGTTACTAAGGCAAGTGAAAAGATTCTCATCCTTTGTTAGTTCTACATTTTGACAAAAATTGTTTAAGATGTTAATGCAACAAAGAACCTAATTTCGAAATGTAAAGTTCTCACTCTTTGTGTGTGGTAGTTCCTCCTCAACAAACCACCAACAGCTGGTATCTGATAACCTCTTCTATCAGGGTGTTTCTCTCCCTGCCCCAGACTGAAATCTACTTCCTTTATTTTCACATCTTCCTCCTCCTCCCTGCCACAAGCACAGTAATAACAAAGGTAAACACAGAATTTGAAGATTTAAGGGGGGGGGAATGTTGGAAAAAGGTGATTAGCAAGCACTGATAAAACTTAAAAGCCACATGGACCAGCCAAAACAACAAAACAATACCAAAAAAGCACCAAGGAAAAAAAACCCAAAAACAAAAAACTTGAGATTCTAAATCCTTGGAGTACTATACATTAGAAACTGCATTCAAGAATATTTCTGACCTACACTCTTATACTGATTTGATAAAACTAAGAGAAACAAGCAAAATTTCCTTGTAACTAGTTCCACACATCTGTTATTTATTCTGCATAATAAATCAAAGCACAGGGGCTAGAGTCTCCTCTATCCCTGTCAGCATGCCCAGCTGAGCAGGGCAGAGAAGAACAGACATATAGGGTACATGAAGCACATCATGTGGTCTAGCCCAGTCGAGGCACCCTGCACTTCGAACGCCACACAAGGATGGCTGACTCAGTCTGTAATTAGGAACTACTAGAGACTTATGCACAACGGAATGGTGTGATGAGGTTTCTCTTTTGAGAATGGCAACCTGTAGTAATGAGCTGATGGACTATCAGGAAAAGCAACAGACAGAAGAGAGAGGAGACAGGAGACAGAAGTAGGAAGGGACTCTGGAACAAGAAAAGTTATCATGAGTCAGATGGATAATAAAGATGGAACTAGGGCTGGAAACTCAAAATGTGACCACAGTCACTGCAAAGATGACCAGCTGACAGAAGGAATCAAGCGAACAGTCCTGGAATTTCTTGTGTGGGAGGATGATGGTGCCACTAACCACGACAGGAACACACAGAGAGGAACCTGGGACAATAAGAGTTTTATTTTACTCAGTGAATATTTACTGCAATACCAGTATTTAGTGAAAATGAGTATTTTTATTTAATTATATTTATTTACTATTAGAAATCATATTACAGTACAAATCCACAGGCTCAGATGATAAACAAGAATGTGTGTCCAAACTCCCAGGAAGTGAAAGGATCCACTCCAACTCTGAAGGAAGAAGAAAGCATTTCCATGACTCCCAGTCTGCCCACTCCTCTTCTCCTAGTTCCCAGAATGTCTGGGGATATGCGTCTATGTGTGCACACAAACTGGAGAAGGCTGTACCACTGGTAACTTCAGGAGTGAAAATTAATTTCATTTTTTTGGTTAAATAATTGAAGTTGGGAAGAGTAAGAAGAGTAAACACATGGTAAGAACTATCAGAACTCAACCCTGGTCAGCTACTTCTGGGCTCTGAGTATCAAACACCATCATACTTTCTGACTACATGTTCTCTGAATGATCACACCAGACTGTGACAGCAGTCTAACATGCTATCGCACAATGTGTGTTACAGAGATGGCTCCCTCTGAATTTTAAATCTAAATTCAAACTGGAAAGTATTCTACACTGCCGCTGCAAGTGTAATTAAACTGGTCTCAGTAGATAATCTGCCTGAGAGTAAAGTATTCAGCAGCATCAGCATCTTGAACACAACCAGATTCTTTTCTTTTCTGGCCACTGCGTGCAATTTGTGAAATATGAAATCTTAGGTCCCCGACCAGGGATCAAACTTTTGGGCCCTCAGGCAGTGAGAGCTCGGAGTCCTAAAACTGGAATGCCAAGGAATTCCCCTCAGATTCTTTTATTAGAGAAAAACTCCATAAAAAACCTACCATGCAAAATGATCCATGGTAATGATTCACCGGGACCAAGTCAAAGATCTTGAAGACACCAAAAATGGCAAAACACAGTGACATCTTACAAAAGGCGTGTGAATCACATCCTCTGTGAAACAACACCACAGAGCTACTGACTTGTCAGACTCGTGTCGGCACTGTGATGACAAGAAAATGGCCATGCTTTTGGAGATGCATATTGAAGCAGACAGGACTCAAAAGACAGATGTTTCAAATTTGCTTTAAAACACAATAGCACGAAAAAATAAAATGGAATAGATGAAACAAATTTAGCAAAGTCTTGACAATCACTGAACCTAAGGGGCTGACTGTATGGGGCTGACTATATTAGTCTTTCTACGCGTGTGTTTGGAAGTGTCCACAGTGATGAACAAAGGCGGGCTCCCTCCACTGCACGTCTCTGGTGGCAGAGCCAGGTAGCTTAACACCCCAGCCTCTGATGAGGTCACTCCAGCTCAGCTCCAAAGTTTCAAACCAGGACCCTGGGGGGGAGAGGCACTTCCATACATAGAGGCCACACCCAACCCCACCCAGCAGGGCTTCCATGAGCTCCCTTTATTAGCATGTGAGACCATTTCCCACATGAGACAGTAAGTTCTTTTGAAGACAAGGACCACATCTGAATCCTCCTTCTCCACTAAGAATAGTGCTTTGTACACAGCAACTTTTTTAAGATATCTCTTGTATGTCAGTCACTTAGTTGTGTCCAACTCTTTGTGACCCCATGGGCTGTAGTTCACCAGTAGCCTTTGCCCATGAAGTTTTCCAGGAAAGAATATAGGAGTGGGTTGCCATTTCCTTCTCTGGATCTTCCCAACCCAGGGATTGAACTTGAGTCATTGCTGGCAGATTCTATACTCTGAGCCACCAGGAAAGCCCAAGATGTATTTACTAAATTTAAAAAAAAAAGTGTCAATGTACACACACATTCATGACTACTTCTTGTAATTAGCCCCCCTTACTATACCTAATTTAGACTCGCCTCAAACACAGCTTGATTCAAAGGCAACAGGGATGGGAGGAAAGGCTAGTCCACTATACAAGCAAGTTGAGTGGACAATATTTCTAATTTCTGCAGATGAACCACTTAAAACCAAGGAAAATGGTATAGAAATAAACAGTGGGTATCTCCATGATCAGAACTGAGAATTCTCCAGATTTACCCTAAAAATGAGTAATACACAAATCTTTAAAAATCTCAACAAATTAGTTTGACTGATATCTGGTCAGTTCAATTCAGTCACTCAGTCGTGTCCAACTCTTTAAGACCCCAAGGACTGTAGCACGCCAGGCTTCCCTGTCCATCACCAACTCCTGGAGTTTACTCAAACTCATGTCCATCGAGTCGGTGATGCCATCCAACCATCTCATCCTCTGTTGTCCTCTTTTCCTCCTGCCCTCAATCTTTCCCAGCATCAGGGTCTTTTTCAAATGAGTCAACTCTTCGCCTGAAGTGGCCAAAGTATTGGAGTTTCAGCTTCAGCATCAGTCCTTCCAATGAATACTCAGGACTGATTTCCTTTAGGATGGACTGGCTGGACCTCCTTACAGTCCAAGGGACTCTCAAGAGTCTTCTCCAAAACCACAGTTCAAAAGCACCAATTCTTCAACGCTCAGCTTTCTTTACAGTCCAACTCTCACATTCATACATGATTACCGGAAAAACCGTAGCTTTGACTAGACAGACCTTTGTTGGCAAAGTAATGTCTCTGCTTTTTAACATGCTGTCTAGGTTGGTCACAGCTTTTCTCCAAGGAGCAAGTGTCTTTTAATTTCATGGCTGCAGTCACCATCTACAGTGATTTTGGAGCCCAAAAAAATAAAGTCTGTCACTGTTTCTATTGTTTCTTCATCTACTTGCCATAGATTGATGGGACTGGATGCCATGATCTTAGTTTTTTGAATGCTGGGTTTTAAGTCAGCCTTTTCACTCTCCTCTTTCACTTTTATCAAGATGCTCTTTAGTTCTTGACTTTCTGCCATAACGGTGGTGTCATCTGCATATCTAAGGTTATTGATATTTCTCCCAGCAATCTTAATTCCAGCTTGTGATTCATCTAGCCTGGCATTTCCCATGATGTACTCTGCATAGAAGTTAAATAAGCAGGGTGACAATACACAGCCTTGATGTACTCCTTTCCCAATTTGGAACCAGTCTGTTGTTCCATGTCTGGTTCTAACTTTTGCTTCTTGACCCACATACAGATTTCTCAGGAGGCAGGGAAGGTGGTCTGGTATTCTCATCTCTTTCAGAATTTTCCACAGTCTGTTGTGATCTACACAGTCAAAGGCTCTGGTGTAGTCAATAAAGCAGATGTTTTTCTGGAATTCTCTGGCTTTTTCTATGACATCCAACAGATGTTGACAATTTGATCTCTGGTTCTTCTTTCTTTTCTAAATCCAGCTTGAACATCTGGAAGTTCACAGCTCATGTACTGTTGAAGCCTGACTTGGAGAATTTTGAGTATTACTTTGCTAGTGTGTGAGATGAGTGCAATTGTGAGATAGTCTGAACATTCTTTGGCATTGCCCTTCTTTGGGATTGGAATGAAAACTGACCTTTTCCAGTCCTCTGGCCACTGCTGAGTTTTCCAGATTTGCTGGCATACTGAGTGCAGCACTTTCAGAGCACCATCTTTTAGGACTTGAAAGAGCTCAACTGGAATTCCATCACCTCCACTAGCTTTGTTTGTAGTGATGCTTCCTAAGGCCCACTTGACTTCGCATTCCAGGATATCTGGCTCTAGGTGAGTGATCACACCATCGTGGTTATCCGAGTCTTGAAGATCTATTTTGTATAGTTCTGTGTATTCTTGCCCCCTCTTCTTAATATATAAGTCTAGACTCACCCATTCCTGGGGCCCAAATAAAACTGACACTTGTTCACTAGTAATAATCAAACATTGCATTTGCTCACTATAATAACCACACATTGCAGAACTCAGTATCAGATCAGACTCAAAGCAAACAGAAAAACCTGAGTAAGAATATGGAAGAGAAGTAGCAGCAGATGCTGGTTCTCAGAGGGTAAAATGTAGAAGAATTCTTATATGATCTAGGGGGAAGAAAAGGGAAAGCACAAAATTATTGCCTATTAAATTAGGCTTTTAAAAAAAAGAAGAAAATAAATTAGGCTTTTGTGGCTTTAATTAATCCACCAAAATAATATTCATAAAGAACAGAAACAATACAGATCATCTTGTAAAAAGAAATGCCAGTTGCCTCAGTTTTCATTTCAAACTGCTACAAATTATCCAAACCATTAATTTTCTATGAACAACTAGGTGATTATTAACACATATCTCTCTTTATGGATACCTAGGATCACATGAGAGAACAGGAGAACTGCTATTGCTAGAGAAGCTTAATGCAGAGGCCAAGAAAGGCAAAAGACAGATTTAAAAAATATGATTTGCACTACTGGATGTATTCAGTATAAGGAGCTTCAATAAGCATTCTGCCACACTAGACTCAGGAAATTTAACTGTTTAAACCAATATGTAGGATCACTGTAGTGTTTCTATGAAATAGCCCAATGTTCTCTATTCTACTTTTATACAGGAGACAATTTCCAAATGATTTTCATTTTTCCTTCTGCCTTTCAGCTTTGATCTCACTTCCCTCTGCAGTAAACCCTTTGTTCAAATATAACCAACGTTGGACTTCCCTGGTGGTCCAGTGGTTAAGAATTCAAGGTTCCATCCCTGGTCTGGGAAGACCCTACATGCAGAGGAGCAACTAAGCCTATGCACCACAACTACTGAGGCCACATGCCTAGCTCTGCAACAAGAGAAGCCACCACAATTAGAAGCCCCACACTTGCCGCAACTAGAGAAAGCCTGCATGCAGCAATGGAGACCCAGGGAGCCATAAATAAATAAAAAGTTGCAAATATAACTCAGTGCTCTACTATAAACAGAATGGCACAAAAGTTGGATATAGGGACCTCCCTGGTGGTCCAGTGGGTAAGATACCACTCTCCCAATGCTGGGGACCTGGGTTTGATCCCCGATCAGGGAACTAGATCCTACATGGCCCAAGGAAGACCTGGCAGAACCAAATAAGTAACAATATTAAAAAAAAAAAAAAAAGTTGCATGTAAGTGGGAGAAAAACTAGAGATTTTAAAGACAAGGCATATACAAACAAAAATTTGTATTACAACCTGATCTCTTTTATTAGCCCCCAAATTTACCAGCCCAATACTTATTATTTCAAACTGCTCATCATATGTTAGCCACATATTCACAATTAAATGTTTCTTAACCATCAATTGTCTCATATCATTAAAACTCTGCTTATTTTTCAAGGTTCTGTGATGTTGCCCCCATAGCATCAAAACTCTTAAAAATCTATCTCTGACAGTTCCATTCTGAGTTTACTGACTACTGTAGTAGCTCCTACCAATCACCGTTCTTTAAATTTTTCAAATTTTCATAGTTTTTAAAGGCTACAATTTATTTACAAATATCACAAAATACTGGCTATATTTCCCATGTTGTACAATCCACCCTTGTAGCCTATCTTACATCTAATAGTTTGTACCTCCCACTCCCCTACCCTTTTACGACCTCTCCGCCTTACTGGTAACCACTAGTTTGTTCTATCTCTGAGTCTGCTTTTTTCTTTGTTATATTTACTGCTTTGCGGTATGTTTTAAATTCTACATACAAATGATGTCACACAGTATTTGTCTTTCTCTATCTGACTTACTTCATTTAGCAATAACGCCCTGTAAGTCCACCCACATTGCTGAAATGGTAAAAATTTCATTCTTTTTATGGCTTAGTAATATTCCATTGTGTGAGTATGTATACATACATCACACATCTTCTTTACACAATTCTCTGTTGATGGACACTTAGGTTGCTTCCATATCTTGTCAACTGTAAATATTGCTACTATGAACATTGGGGTACACAGCTTCCTGAACTAGTGACTCTGGTTTTTTCTAATAAATACCCAGGAATGGAATTGCTGGATCATATGGTAACTCTATTTTTAGTTTCTTAAGAAACCTCCATACTGTTTTCCTCAGTAGCTACACCAATTTACATTCACACTGACCATGTAGGAGGGTTCTCTTTTCTCTACATCTTTGCCAATAATTGTTATGTGTGTTCTTTTTGGTGATAGCCATTCTGACAGGCGTGAGGTGATATGGTGGTTTTGATTTGCATTTCCCTGATGATTAGTGAGGTCGAGCATCTTTTCATGTGGCTGCTGGCCATCTGTGTTTCCTCTTTGGGAAAATGTCTACTCAGCTCTTCTGCCCAGTTTTCAATCACAATGTTTGACTTTCTGATGTTGAGCTATATGAGCTATTTATATACAGCTTTTCTTTTTTAATTTTCTTGGAGTGATAAAACCCCAAATAAGACGGTCTTACCAAACTGTATCAACAAACTTAAGACCAAATATCAACTCACGTCCAAAAAAGAGGGCACTAAGGAAATGCAAAAACTAGAATAAGGTATCACCTCACACTGGTCAAAATGGCCATCATCAAAAAGTCTACAAACAATAAATGCTGAAGAGGCTATGGAGAAAAGAGTACCCTCCTACACTGTTGGTAGGAATGTAAACTGGTACAACCATTATGGAGAAAAGTATGGAGCTTCCTTAAAAAACTAAAAACACAACTACCATATGATCCAGCAATCTCACTCCTGGGCTTGTACCTGGAGAAAATCATAATTCAAAAAGATACATGCACCCCAATGTTCACTGAAGCAGTATTTACAGTAGCCAAGACATGGAAGCAACCGAAATCTCCATCAACAGAGGAACAGATAAAGAAGATGTGGTACATATATGCAATGGAATATGACTCAGCCATAAAAAAGCAGAAAATAATGCCATTTGTAGCAACATGGATGGACCTGGAGATTTTCTTTCTAAGTGATGTAAATCAGTTAGAGAAAGGCAAATCATATGGTAACACTTATATGTGGAATCTGCTTCTCTTGTGGCTCAGCTGGTAAAGAATCCATCTGCAATGTGGGAGACCTGGGTTCGATCCCTGGGTTGGGAAGATCCACTGGAGAAAGAAAAGGCTTCCCACTCCAGTATTCTAGCCTGGAGAATTCCATGGACTGTATGGGGTCACAGAGTCAGACACGACTGACTGACTTTCACATATGTGGAATCTAATTAAAAAATGATACAAATGAACTTATTTACAAACAAAATAGATTTGCAGATCTTGAAACCAAACTTACAGTTACCAAAGGGGAAACGTGGAGGGAAGTGATAAATTGGAGATTGGGATTAACATATACACATTACTGTAAATAAAACAGATACCAACTATTACCAAATAAAACAATTTAATCAGAACTCATAAACATTTCTTTGTAACTGCAACACCAGAAGCTCTGATTTCAAAAGAGCAGTTGTAAAAAAAAAAAAAGAGAGCGAGCGAGCAGTTGTATTTTAAAATAACCATCCCCAACAGGTTTCACATGCCTAGAGCGTGCAAATTTATTTTTGAATTCCCCATGCTCTTTTTTGTCCCAGTGAACAAAGCTAGCCACCACCACGTATAAAGTATCTTGCTATTCTGCATACAAAGCTGCATATTTAAAATCAAATCATATATCCCATGTAAATTATGATTTATACCCTCCTGTAAAAAATGATTGCAAAATCCTTATCCATACCCTAGCACAGAGAATCCATCAATATATAGAGAACAATGCATTTTGACCAAGAGGGTTTTACCTCAGGAATGGAAGGTGAGTTTAACATTCAAAACTCAGTCCATGTAATTCACCACAGTTAAAGAATAAAGAAAACACAAGATGATCATCTCAAAGATGTAGAAGAAGCATTTGACAAAATTCAACACCCATTCATGATAAAAATTCTCAAATAGGAACATAAGGAAACTTTCCCAGTCAATGAAGAGCATCTTTGAAAAACCTACCTTAAGATCATAACTAACAGAGAAATAGTGCTTTTCCCTGTAAATCGGGAACAAAAGATGTCTACTCCCATCACTTACATTCCACACTGCACCTGAAATCCTAGTCAATGTGAAAAGGTAAAAAGAATGAAAATGTGTACAGACTGGAAAGGAAGATGTAAACCTCTATCTGGGTATGATTCTTTACAAAGAAAATTCTAAGCAATCTACAAAAAGGCTACTATGAAAGTAAATTAGCAAGTTGCAAGGTTTAAGGTCAATACGCAAAATTCAGTTATAGTTCTATATACTAGCAACAAAGAAGTGGAAATTGAAATTTCAAATATCCACTTACAACAGCATCAAAAAAAAAAACCCAAAAATATTAGTAACAGACAGACAAAACACATGAAAGGCCTCCACCCTAAAACTAGAAAATACTGCTAAGAAAAATTAAATACCGAACAAAAATAGAGAAACACGCATCAAAAGATTCAATATTGTAAAGATGTCAACTCTCCCTCAAACTGATCTACAGATTCAATACAACTACAACCATAAATCCATCAGACTTTTCTGCAGAAACTGATTAAGCTGATTTTTAAATGTATATGTAAATTCAAAGAACCTAGAATATTCAAAGTAATCTTGAAAAAAACAAGAACCACCACCAAGTTGAGGGCTTATACTGACTTCAAAACTTACTACAAAGCTCCGATAATCAAGACAATCTGATACTGGCATACAGACAAATAGATAAATGAAACAGAACATAGAGCCCAGACAGATTTACAATTATATGGCATTTGATTTTCAAAAGTGCCAAAGCAATTTAATGGAGAAAATAAAGTCTTTGCAACAAAGAGTGCTAAAATAATTGGATATCCATATGGAAAATATATTTCAAACCCCACCTCATACCCCACACTTATCAATTCAAGATTGATCACATAAATTTAAAAACTAAGCATAAAACTTCCAGAAGAAAACATAAGAGAATTATCTTCATGACTGAGGAGTAGGCAAAGGTTTCTTAGAGGTCACAGAAGGCAATAACCACAAAAGAAAAAAAAATGCCAAATTAGATGAACAGGAAAGCCACAGACTGGTAGAAACTTTGCAAAACACATCTACAACAAAGGATCAGTATCTAAAGAAATTCCAAAACTCAATAGTCAAAAAATTTGAACGAACACTTCACAAAGGAAAATATGGCCAAAAGGCATATAAATAAAAATGCTGAACATCATTTAATCATCAGGGAAATGCAAATTAAAAAAACAGTCAAATACCACTGAGCATCCACATAAAGAGCTAGTTAAAAGACTGACAATACCAATGTTTAAAATATATATATATAAAGCAACTAGAACTCTCATACATCATTGGAAATACTTTAGAAAAATGTCTAGCAACTTCTTATAAAACTAAACATATACTTATGTATATTTATGAGCCAAGAGCCAGCTATTCCATTCCTAAATATTTACTTAAGAACTGAAAACAAATGTTCGCAAAAAGATCTACACATAAATGTTCGGAGCAACTTACTCAGAACAGCCAAAAACCTTAAAAAGTCTAAATTTTTACCAATAAAAGAAGATATAAGCAAACTATGGTATAGTCAGAAAACAGAATGGTACTCAGCAATATAAAGGAACAAACTATGGACACAACAGCAAAATGGATGAACTTTTAAAACACTAGGCTGAGTGCAAGATGTGCTTTATTCAAATGAATCCATTTACATGTTCCTTTTGTATGGAACAGACAATATTAATCTGTGGTAGGAACAAAACCACAACAGCAGTGGCCAGGGGTTGAAGAAGAATCTCCAGGAAAGACCTTTCTGGGGTGATGGTAATATTATGTCTTGAGAGAGGTTTAAGTTACACAGGTACATGTTTTTGTCAAAACTCATCGAAATGTACCCTTAAGATGGTGCATTTCATTGTATGCAAACTTTTCAACTCCCTTAAAAAAAATATATCTCAAACTCGTTATACAAGCAGAAATATTCAGAAGTAAAACAAACAGACATCTGCAACATACTTTGAGGTACAAGCAAAAAGATTAAGATGAATTAATAAATGTATTAAGGGATGAACAGATCAATGTATGATAAATGATAAATGTAGAATCTATATGATGTCTGTATGGGTATTTACTTTATTGAAAACAATTCTTTCAACTTTTCTGTGCTTCTGAATATTTTCATAATAAAATATTCAGAAAAAATTTTAAATAATGACTTACTACATGGATAGTACACACTAGATCAGTAAAAATACCTGCCACTCTAATAGGGAAGACCCTTTATATTCTATTACAAGTTAATCACTAAAGGGATGTTGCCTATAAGCTTAAATTATATGTAATGACCCATCTCTGATAACCCTGTCTCTCAAGTAATGAGCATTAAACTAAAAGACCTTTGTTTAGCTCATAGGAACAATCATGACCAGGCCCACCTGTGAATGACTGCAGGGAGGAAGAAATTAAAACAGCCCCTCTGGAAGCTGACTGGAACCAGGAAATGTCTGACTTTACTCCCTCTCCGGTTTGTGGAAGAAAAGCCTTAGGCAAGATGGTTCCTTAGAGGCATGAGTCCACCATCTTCTCAGTTTTCTCACTTTCAGAACAAAGTCACTATTCCTTGCCCCAACAACGCGTCTCTCAGTTTACTGGTCTGTCAGTGCAGCGAGCAGTATGAGCATGGACTCAGTAACACTACCACCACCGTTCACGTGATGACTAGGTGTGAGGCACTTCGGTGGGTACTAACATGTGTTACATCTAATACCCACAGCAATTCTGAAAGGCAAGTAGTACTCTCCTCATTTTCCAGATAGGAGAACTGATGTGCAGAAAGACTGAAAGCCTGTTCTAATCTCATACACCGACTGGATGGTAAAGGCAGGATTCTAAACCCAGATCTGGCTCCATAATACTGCTCTTTCCATTATATCGCAGTGTCTTAATGATGAACTCCAAGGTTTTGGTCCAATTAACTCCTTATAGTACCATGGGATTTTATGTTCTTGACCAGTAAACAGATATAGAAATAAGTGGGTTAATAGCAAGGACCTTGGAAATCAACGACACTGTTACTCCACCGTAATGGAATTGGTTAGAACATGGTTGCTGCTCCTCGTCTCCTTTCAGTCATATTACAAATGTGATTCATAAAACAACAGAAGGATCCCAAAACCATGACTCAATTTTCTCAAAATTCTTTACCTCATTTCTCGTTCTTCATGTTGAGCAATAAGGTTGCTATAAAAATTCTCCAGGGTCACTTTGGTCATTGTCACCCTTTCCTTTGTGTGACTACTCATGGACGAGCAAGGTGTTGAGCCTGTCATTGCCATGGCTGCTAGAAACAATGAAAAAAAAAAAACAGGTATTAGTTTTGGAGACAGAATCCACCAGTTCTGCACTCTCCTACCCAACTGATAGAAATGTAAATTGACCTAAGTTTTCTGGAATACAAAAACAGTATTAAACAAAACCCAGACAAACAGAATACTTGGTGAAAACAAGTATACATTAATGTTTTTTGACACAGAAATACCATGCCTAGGTATAAGGCCTTAGAGAAAACTATCACACAGGTTCCTTTTTAACTTTTCTTGTGCCAATGGAACCTGTGCCCCCTGCAGTGGAAGCACAGAGTTGAAACCACCAAACTGCCAGGCGACTCCCCTCAACTCCACACAGGCTCTTAAGGGAGCATGAACAGGATGTGCACTACAGAAGATGGTCCTTATGCCATCAACTGTGTTAGGAGAAACTGGAAGCAATTCAGTAAGCAAATCAAGAAGCAAAATGTTGTGGAGACATACAAAGAAATAACCATATAGCAGTCAAAAGCGACATGAATATATCCTTAAGGAAGAGCGTTGCATTTTTCAGAAAGAAGGGAACAAGACCACAATACCAGACACATGCATTAAGAACATTAACACAGACAGTACCATTCTTTGCCATCTAGGAATCTACCTTGAAGGAATCAAAGACCCACAAGGATTCACACACAAAGGAATTCAATGCAGCATTGTAATGACAAAGAAAAACTACAAGTAACTTGAATAATCAAGAACAGAATTGATTAAATCATGGAAAAGTCCTACGATGAAATAACATTCAGACAATTAAAGTATGTTCAAATGTTTATCAGGCAAGCCTTTAAAGAATAAAACAAAAAACATTTTTCAGGAAAAATATTTCCAATCTAATTGAAAATAATAGGTTATAAAACAACATATACCATTTCACTTTTATGTGTTTACTGTATATGCACAGAATTATTAGAAACATATATCAAAATGTTACCAGTGGGAAAAAAATATTATTAGTGGTCTAACTCTAGGCAGTGAGAATACAATAGATCATCTTTTTGTCTGTGCTTTTCCACATTTTCTTCAATGAGTGTGTACTATTACCATTAAGTTACCAAGAACTTTTAAATTTACAATTTCTATAGTTTAAAAAAAAATCTATGACTAAAATCTTCACCTACAAGTATAAATGTACTGTGACATGGCTTATGGTATTCAACAGATGTCTGCTATCTATTTGAGTTGACAAGTTAAAACAAAGACCTATGATGGAAACAATACTACAAAAGAAAAAACCTAAGTCATAACTTTAGTGATGAAAGATACCTTAAAAACAAGAAGCCCTAAGTTCCTAGTTTTACATATTTGAAAACCAATGAGGTTTAAATAGCTTTGTTGTTGCTTAGTCACTCAGTCGTGTCTGCCTCTTTGTGACCCCATAGACTGCAGCATGCCAGGCTTCCCTGCCTTCACCATCTCCCAGAGTTTGCTCAAACTCATGCCCACTGAATCGAGGATGCTATCCAATCATCTCATCTTCTGTCGACCCCTCCTCCGCCTGTCCTCAATCTTACCCAGCATCAAGGTCTTTTCCAATGACCGGGCTCTTCACAGCAGGTAGCCAAAATATTTGAGCTACAGCATCAGTCCTTCCAATGAATATTCAGGGTTGATTTCCTTTAGGATTGACTGGCTTGATGTCCTTGCTGTCCAAGGGACTCTCAAGAGTCTTTTCCAACACCACAATTTAAAAGCATCAGTTCTTTGGCACTCAGCCTTCTTTATGGTTCAACTCTCACATCAGTACATGACTACTAGAAAAACCATAGCTTTGCTATATAGGCCTTTGTTGGCAAAGTGATGTCTCTGCTTTTTAATACACTGTCTAAGTTTGTCATAACTTTCCTTCCAAGGAGCAAGCGTCTTTTAATTTCAAAAGTTTTCTTAAGGTTCTCCTCTTGATACTTCGCAACTTTTAAAATTGTTTTGGAAATTAAATGCAGCCTTTTAAGAAATGTGTAAACACATTACTACTAAGAAAAAAGGCTTAACATTAAGCAATTTTACAAAAAGATACTGGGGGGGAAATCACATAAAGAATAATTTTTTCAGAGAAGAGATTCAAAATCAAGGCTCTACTTCAATGTCAGTCATTCATGATGTGCTAAAATGATCAGTAATCACAAATTCAAGACACTGAATTCATCTCAATCTTACTATAAAATGTTATTTTTTATGGGGAAGTTTCTCCTAACATCAAAGCAAACTCAAATGTTTTTAGGATATCAGAATTCTTCTTAAACCTCTGTCTGGTTTATGAAGCTTGGGTGTGGTTCCTTATTTGTCAGCCTGTACCCCCTCCACCCACAATGAAAACCACATGCTCTCTAAGTTTGGTGAGGAAATTTTAAAACCAGATTTAAAAACAAGTCTGAAGCAAGAGAGTACTTAGTACTCCTCCCTTTTCTGAAAATTTCCAGAGAATGTTTCTGTCTGTCTGTGTCTCTCTCTCTCTCTATATATATATACACATTTTAACAAATGAAATTATTTCCACATAAAAACACAACTAGAGAGTGTTTAAGCCTAAGAAAAACAATGCCCTCCATATAATAGTTAGTAAACATAGATTGAGCAAATTAATGATTTTCAGAAAAAAAAAAAGATTTTCAGTTGTCAACAAAGGTAAAGAACAAAATTACATTTATATTAATGGGTATATAAAAACTGGAGAACAAACCTTTTGACCTATATAAGTTGCTAGCATGACTTCCTAAACTCTGTAAAAGATCAACGGGAGATTAAATACACTCAAAGATACTCCTATAAAAGGCCAACAATGTTTTTTTTTTTTTTTGGCCAACAATGTTCTAACAGAATGGTTTTCAACCTTCATTCAGTCTCTAATGCAATAGCTAAGGTTACACTGTCCTTCCCTTTGGCCTTTCTTCAAACCCTCCTCCCCATCCTTTTCCTCTGCTCATAAATTCATAACTGATAATTCTAATAACCTTTCATCAAAAGGTACTATTGCCCTACAGCAACTTATAGGTTTTCTGGGTCAACCAAGTACTTTACGTAAGATGGCTTTCCCTCAAGCTTTTGACAACTCAAGCCTTCTTGTCCTGACCTATAGGCCACTGGAGGCCCTTGCCCTATTTGTTTCATTCTCCAACTCAGAATTAAGAAATGATAGGTAAGCAAGAAATCTTAAAAGTTAAAAAAGAAATGTAACAGAAGAATGTGATCTTCACAAGTCAGGGCAAACATTAAAAGGAGATCAAATAAAAACTATCATTGTGTCTAGAGAGTTATGCATGGTTAACGGACTGACTTTACAAAGGTACCCTGTGAACTCCATAAATATCCCCTTTCCTCACCAATTCTTTCTGTCTTTGTGACTGACAACCCAGCATCTTTCATTTGGACAATTCAACACTGGAGCTGAGACTATTCCTTAATAGTCACATATCTAATTTTTCCTCCTGGAACTGTAAGACACTGGAAAGCAAGCATCCTGTCCTATAATGCTTTTAATATTCTTCCCCATATCGCAAACAATGCTACGCACTTAGTTAAGTATCTTATAAAAGATTTGCTAGGAAAAACTGGTTTCTTATGCCCACTACTAGGAGCCGAAAATATGTATGTATGACGGGGGTGGGGTTAGGACATGGAATGGTTTTCTATTCCAAAGAGCGGGATAGAGTTGACCTCATCCCCTTAAGAGGAAGCTGCCATCTCTCGCCTGGGGGGAGACGGGAGCCTGTTATTGAGGTGGTGGTTGTTCTACGCTTGGGGAAACCACATCCACTGCCTGGCTAATTCTAACTCGGAGTTAAAGTGCGCTGAAAGGGAGAGGAAATGCAGTGGTCTCCACTCCAGCCTTCCCCCGTACACTTCAAAAAGAACAAGATTATCTTTGTGTCTGTTGGTCTAGTGAGAGCTCTGGTCTCACTACCTGCCATTCTGCACACTTAAAGTCTTTCTGCACAGACTCTGCCCCAACTCCTTACTTTCCTTCTCCACTCTCTTCTTTAAAAAAAACTTCACTACATTTTCCTGTGGTTTTCAGTTGGATTATCTGAAGCCCGGTACCCTAACACTAGCCATAGGGAAGGGGGCAGACGCAAAAGTACCGCCGCCCCCCAAGGTGGGGAAGAGGGTGGCTTTCGACAACTGCCTCAGACAACACCTCTCAGATTCTTAAGACTCCAGGAAAAAAAAAAAGGAGGTGAAAACTGGTAACGACCGACAGACATCCTGGAGAGGAAAGAGCGGTGGCAGCGAGCAGACAAAGCAGGCGACAAGGAAAGAAGAGAGCCTGGCACCCCGCCCCAACCGCACGCGAAGACAGAGAAAGGACGGGGTGCGGAGCCTAGGAAACCATGCGGAGGATCGGCCAGGAGCCTCTGGAAACCCGGAGGAAAAGCACTGACAGGAGGGGTCGAAAGGGCAGGGCTGGAAAGAAGACGCCGGCGGGAAAGGGAGAACCCCAAAAAAGAGTCACGGAAAGAGGAGAGAAGGGAAAAGGCGGGGATGGACGAAGACAACGGCAGCAACACACTCACCGGAGCCCGGGGCTGAGGGGAGAGGCAGGGTTGGGGGCGGCGAACAGCCGCAGACGCCGGCCGGTCCAGCGGTCTCGACGTGAGGAAAGGCGAAACCCCCCGCAGCAGCTGCCAGCCGACCGGAGGATGGGAGGGGACGCGTTAGGGACTCTGAAATAGGGGGCCGCGGGGCGGTTGCGGGTGTGAAGGCAACAGGAAGAGCCCCAACTGCCGGAAAAGACGGCAAGCGCAGGGGCCAACGCTGCCCAGTCCCCCACGGCGGAGACGGGCTGGCTCGGCGGCCAGGGCGCCGGACTGCGCAAGCGTGACTTCCCGGAGCCGCGGCGCGGGTTCCGGGTCTGCGCATGCGCCGCCCCGCCCCGCCTCATTCAGGCCGGAGAGGCCGGGTGGAGCGCAGAAGTCTGAGGGGTGGGGCATTTCGGAGTGGGCGGGACCGGGCTGGGCTCGCGGGGAGAATCCTTTTGGGTTTTTTTTTTTGTTTTCTTTTTTTCGTTTTGAAATAATTATAAACTCTCCCCCAACGTGACAGAACTAGTACAAAAAGGTCCCTTTTACCCATCACCCACCCAGCTTCTCTCAACATCTTACATAATACATTGCGTTATCAAAACCAGGAAATTAATATCGGCGGAGTACAATGGACTAGACCGATGCAATTAACTAGATGACAAACCTCAGATTTAACCACTCGGGCTTGCACTCATTTTTGCGTGTGACCGCGTACTCGCGTCCATCTGTGTAGTTCCATGAAGTTTTTTCACCTGTGTAGTCAAGGTCCCCTACCAACTCTTGATTTCCATCATAAATAGGTCCCCCGGAGCCCTTCCCCACCCCCCACATCTACACTGCCTTAAAGTAAGGATTAGCATACTCTGCCTTGGATGGGGTGAGCTCTCATAGGTTTGGACATCTGATACCGGGTACGGGGAGGATACCCCAGTGTGCACAGAACCTGCTTTCCAAGGCTACCCAGCTGCGGAGTCTGTCCCATCCCTTGGGTTAGCGAGGACCCAAGACTTTTGGACGCTCACTGGTTCCTTGAGAATGGAGCGCAGTGCACTTAAGCAGAAATTATCAGGCTCCTGGAAACAAAGATGACAATGCCCCTGCCTGCCTTCAACGGAGGCCATCTAGGCAGCGAAAGAAGCACGTGTGCAAGTCATTCATTACTGTTTTGTGGTATTAGGGTGCCCCCAGGCTCTTCTGTATCTGTGTAAGACCTAAAGCTTGGTTTTAATCCTTCAAGCTTGGGGTCCTAGGCTTTGTTTTCTTGATGGCCTTAAAAACATAGGCTTTCCTTGACTGCTTTCATCTTGCTAGACTTCAAAGTCCAGTTTCCTTTAGTCTCAGCACACAAATACCACTTTGATTTTCATTCCCGCACCCAGAGGCCCTTCTTCCTCAGTGCCTTTTGTTAAAGTCCTCCCTATCCTTAGGGACTTAGTTACAGTGCCAGACTTTTGCATAGCACTTTTCAGTTTTTGAACCACATGCAAGAACTTAATCTCAGGTGATCCTTACAACTCTTTTTTTTCCTTCTTCTTCCGTAATTATTGAGGTTTAATTAACATATAGCACTGTATAAATTTAAGGTGTCCAACATAATGATTTGACCTATCTCACGAAATGACTATGACAATAAGCTTAGTAAACATCCATCATCTCATATAAATACAAAGTCAAAGAAACAAAACTTTAGGGCTTCCCTTGTGGATCAACTGGTAAAGAATCCACCTGCAATGCAGGAGACTCAGGTTCAATCCCTGAGTCGGGAAGATCCCCTGGAGAAAGAAAGAACAACCCACTTCAGTGTTCTTGCCTGGGAAATCCCATGGTCGTAGGAGCCTGGAGGGCTACAGTCCATGGGATCACAAGAGTCAGTCACAATTTAGCAACTGAACGATAACAACTTTAGTGAGGAGGATGCTGCTGCTAAGTCGCTTCAGTCGTGTCCGACTCTGTGCGACCCCATAGACGGCAGCCCACCAGGCTTCCCCATCCCTGGGAGTCTCCAGGCAAGAATACTTGAGAAGGCAGTGACTGTTTATTCTTCACAGTGATTGGTTACAGTATTAGACTTTTCTTAAATGATAGGGAATTGGTTACTGGTTACCTCATAAAAATATTGGTGAAGAGTTTAAGTTGTGCCTATGATTTCCAGAGGCATAAGCAAGAAGTGACCAAGTCAAGTTAGTCTCCCTTGTCTTGCTAAATAAATTTTTTTGATAAATATTTTTAAAAAGAAACAAAACTTTCATATATAATATACTTTCATATATAGTATTCATATATATATAGCAGTGTTAATTATATCTATCACAGTGTCCATTACATTCCTAGTATTTAAATCTGGAAGTTTGTACCTTTTGATCACCTTCATTCAACTTCCCCTCCCTGCTCTGGTAGTCACAAATCTGATACCCTTTTCTATAAATTGAGTTCATTTATTTGTTTTTGATGTATAATTGATCTACAACTTTAGATCCTGTTCTACAACATACTGTCTCAATATTTCTATACATCTCAAAATGCATGTGTGCATGCGTGTTCAGTCATGTCTGACTCTTTGCGACCCTATGGACTATAGCCTTCCAGGCTCCTCTGTCCATGGGATTCTCCAGGCAAGAATCCTGGAGTGGGTTGCCATGCCCTCCTCTAGGAGATCTTCCCAAACCAGGGATCAAACCTGTGTCTCCTGTGTCTCTTGCGTTGCAGGTGGGTTCTTTACCACTGAGCCACCAGAGAAGCCCACATTTCAAAATGATGTAAGTCTATTTACTAGTGTCACCATACAAAGATATTACACAGTTATTGACTATATTTTTCACACTGTACATTTCAGACCTATGACTCATTTATTTTGTAACTAGAAGCTTGTACTTTTAATCTCCCTTACCTTTCTCCCCCACCATTCTTACCTACCTCCCCTCTAGGAACCACCAACTTGTTCTCTGTATCTATAACTCTGTTTCTGTTTTATGTTTGTTCATTTACATTTATTTTAGATTCCACATGTAAGTGAAATCATATGGCATTTGCTTTCTCCGTCTGACTAACTTCACTTAGCATAATATGGACCTCTAGGTTCATCCATGTTGTCACAAATGGCAAGATTTTGTTCTTTTTCATGGCTGAGTAGTATTCATATATGAATACTATATGTATATATATACATTACATCTTTATTCATTCATCTATTGTTGGGTACTTAGGTTGCTTCCATAACCTGGTTGTTTCAACTAATGCTGCAATGAGCATAGGCATGCATACATCTTTTCTAATTAGTGTTCTTGTGTTCTTTGGATAAATACCCAAGAGTAGAAGCTGAATCAAATAGTGGTTCTATTTTTAATTTTTTATCATAATAGCTGCACCAGTTTCCATTCCCACCAATAGTGCATGAGGATTTCCTTCTCTCCACATCTTGTTATCTTTTTGATAACAGCCATTCTGATCTTCACATCCCTTTGGCAAGTCACAAAGGATAAACTGCTGTTGTTTTACTTTTCAAGATCAAGGTCTTGCCCTTTATTTTTATTTTTTTCTAACATTTACTTTTTAACTTTTATATTATAGTGGACTATAATTGATTTACAATGTTGTGTTAGTTTCAGGTGTACAACAAAGTGATTCATTTATACATATAAATATATCTATTCTTTTTAAAATTCTTTTCCCCACTTAGATTATTATAGAATATTGAGCAGAGTTCCCTGTACTATACAGTACGTCCTTTTTGGTTACAAAGGTGAGTTTGTAGTGTTAAAAAGAAAACCATAGGCCCAAAATGGCATCATTTATGCTGAAGCCCATGATAACAAACTTAGATTTAATATCTCATCTAACTGCAGTTTTTACTTTTCCTGGGGAATGTAGTCTCAGTCATTCATCCTGGAATTTTCTGATGAGCACCAACAAGGTAATCTGTCATTTGGACCCTCTCCATCCCACCCTCCACAACCCCTACAAAGGAAGAAGATGGAATCTGCATGATTCAACCTCACCCTTTCCCCAAATAAGGTGATCTGGCGTAAACAATCCTTTCCTTTCATTTGCTAATTGCTTCCTTGCCCACCTATAAAAACCATTCATTCTGCACCAGGTCTTCGGGCTCCTGTCTCTTTACTAGCTGGGATACTGCCTGATTCACCAAGACTGAGCAAAGTCAATTACAACTCAAGATTTACTTGGCGGAATATTTGTTTTTTTAACAACAGATAACTGGGCAATGTGCCTTTTAGACAGTGCCAATATATAATTTCCCTGGAAGATAAAGATTCATACAGAGTAGACTAAGTCAGATGACCTGGGGTATACTGGGCCACATCTAATGGAAGTTCTTAAGTCTTACTATGACATTACTAATGCTGCTGGCTATGTTATTTGTATTTCATCTGTTACAAAATTGCTGTTTCTTACACTGCCAAATGTGTGACTGAGGCCTCTGATAAAATAATACTTAGTTCCATGTGAGATCGATGATGGTAACAGTGTAACTCTAGATATGGGAAGAAGCAACAAGAGGGAATGTTTTCCTGGACCAAGAGGCTAGTAAGACAGGTGGTCCAGAGAATTCTGGATACTGTTTTGTGGCCTAGTCCGGTAACAGCACACTGAGTGACCTGTCAACAAATCTCTGCCAAACCTGAGAATGGACATTCTCAGCACCATGGGATAAAATGGTCATGAAGTGCCCCCCTCAGAATCATGGTCAAGTTTATGAGTGAAAAGGGGCTCTGCCAACTGAAAACCGACATTTGCCATCTACATCCACAAAGATTAAATCATGGCCACTGCAACTGCTGACCTTCAGCTCCCCTGAAAGGAGTTCAGGGTGAAAGTCAGGAATGAGGCACTCTGTGATCTGGGAAAAATTGGCAGAACGGGTCTTCAGATAGTTAGATCTTTTCAGGAGAAGATTTTACGAATCCCAACTCTTGCATTTTCTCCTACCTAGAGAAACACTGACGTCATTAATGGTGACATTTGCTTTGGCTATTAAGGAAAATTTTACAATTAAAAGTCAAAATAGAGTAGCTATGGTTCAGATATCCTGGGAAATAACTAGGTGATGTTATGGGTGTACTTTCAGATTAGACCTCGTATTGCTAAACCCTTGAGTTTTCTGAGTCATCACAGGCTTGGATGCCCCCATTCTCAAAACAATGTCTGCTGAAGCTAGTAACTGCAACCTTACTCTTTGTAAAACTAGGCAACTGGCTACCTGGCTATAAGTCTCCCCGAAGTGACAGGTCCAGACTGGGTTTCAGGCCTATTCTTCTAAAAAGAAATAAGATTTAATTTGTCTATTAAAATTCCAGTTATCACTCCTCCAACTACTTCTAATTAGGTATGTTACACCAAAATGGCAGACCAAGGGATTGAGATTTTAATCATACAAGACTCAGATCTAGAACTTGGAACTCAGGAATACTTCCAGATCAGTGTCTATTCTCCAAGCTGAGGCAGTCCTATGCCCCATTTTGACAGGAAGTTATCACAGTGATAATTGCCCAATTCCCTAAATTAAAACTAAGCAGAATTCTGTGGTGTTCTGGAGTACAGATCTGTTTGTCCATTTCTTGTCTGTTGGATACAGGCTTCATTCAGCCTCCTTGACCCTTCCTGAGTTCCAAAGGGTGGATTCAAACAATTGCTAATCAGGGAAGGGAGGGGATACAGAAACAGAGGAGAAACAATCAAAGGTTGGTACAGCCTCCAGACAGTGGCCTGATTCCTACTTAAAGAAATATGCATAACAATGTCTTTGAGTTATTCTACAGAACTGGAGCCCTGACCCAGGTAGAGGATGGTATCTTCAAACTAAACACAAGATTCTTGGAGCATAGCTCTGTTGCCTTACCACCAACAAATCAAATAAAAAAAAAAAAAAGAAGTCACAAACCCTGCAGCCCTCACCCCAAATGTTGCCTCCTGTTTCTGGGGACCAGTGATGACCATCCTGTTAGGTCTCCTGTTTGGCCCCTGTCTATTTCATCTCTGAGAGGAGCCAGCAATTTCTAACTAAATTGCTGTTATTACAAGGGTGAATGCTGGTTTCAGGCAAAAAATACCTTGGCTTAGATCAGGTAGAGAGAGACTTCGGCTCTGCTAGGCAGGCCTACACCCATGCACAGCAGGAACAAGTTACAGAAGAAAGACCTCCGCCCTATTCCCAAGAAGTATCTTGAGTATGAAGTCTCTCCGGGGAGAGTTGTTAGGGAAAGAGCACTGACTGAAACCACCCACCCTGGCCAGGCACCGTAGTAACCATTTGCTTGAGTTGTTTTAAGGCAGGAGGCCCTGGTAAGGAACACAGAACTAATAAGCCACCACCAACCGGAAGAGTTCCGGAAAGGTCCAAAGGAGACCCCACATGTCCGACCACTTCCCAGAATCCTCTCTGGCATCCATCTTGGCTGAACAAGGCGTACACCACCAGGAAGGACTCTGAGTCAGAATGATTGGCTAAGGACAACCCGGAAACTAATCCCATCACCGTAAAATCCGAGACTGCAAGCCAGTTCTGCAGAGCTGTTCTCCTGGGTTCTCTTACCCTCCTGCTCTCCACCCGGGTGCTCTTTCCCAATAAAATCTCTTGCTTTGTCAGCACACGTGTGTCCCCGGACAATTCATTTCCGAGTGTTAGACAAGAGCGGTCCTCCTTCCTGCAACACTTCAAGCTAGGCTTCAACAGTATATGAGCTTCTAGATGTACGAGCTGGGTTTAGAAAAAGCAGAGGAACCAGAGATCAAATTGCCAACATCCATTGGATAGTAGAAAAACCAAGGGAATTTCAGAAAGACATCTACTTCTGCTTCATTGACTACTCTAGAGATGGGAATACTAGGCCACCTTACCTGCCTCCTGAGAAACCTGATTGCTGATCTAGCCCTGCATGGACCCAAATGGTTACATTTTACCATGACTCCAGTAAGTGTAGAGGACACATTAAGTATAGTCATTCTTTTTGACCATCAAGCTCCTGAATCCTTTCCTGTATTTTCCACTTCTTACTATCAAAACTGAAAATTACAGATAGCCTTTTTTTAGGCTCCATTGCAGCTAGAGAGTAGGCACAATACCTAAGTGCCACCAATCATTTATTCACCTTGACACCCACCCTCCACCTCCCACCCTGCCCTCACCTGTGAGTTGGAAATTAGGGTAACCTGATCCTACTCTTATTAATACTTAGCTTTATTTGCCTCACTCCAAAACTCTGGTGTTGGCAGATCTGGCTTTTATTTCAAATGTTATTTCATTCATTATGCATTTTTTTTTGCATTAACTGGTATTTTTTTAAAAAATATTGCATTGAAATATTACTTTGATTACTGATTTTTTGCCACCGTTATAAATCTTATGCCAAGGTGAGTGTCTAGCTCACCTCACTTTAACCCGACTTCAGGCCCTGGAAAAATCACTCTGAATCTGTTCTGGTAAGAGTGGTGATGGCTCCATGTAGTTTCTAGAGACATCCACAGAGGTCTCATTGGCCAGAATTGCATCACATGGTCATCCTCCCTTGGAAAGCAAACTCAGCTTTTTATAATCTTCTAGAGAGGCAGGCAAAGAAGAAAGAGGTTAGTGAGGAATGAATATTAGCTCATACAGCCAATAATGTTTGTCATGGCAGTATATATTACTTTGCTGTTCTCTTTTAATCTATTTTACTTATCTAAACGGAGAAAGGGACTCCCCTCATATCTCACTCAGTAGAGAAACTGCCTGCAATGCAGGAGACCTGGGTTTGATTTCCACGTCGAGAAGATCCCCTGGAAAAGGAAAATGGCAACTCACTCCAGTATTGTTGCCTGGAGAATCCCCTGGACAGAGGAGCCCGTTAGGCTATAGTCCATGGGGTTGCAAGAGTCGGACAGGCCTTAGAGACTAAACCATCAAATGGAGAACAGACATAAGGCACTTAGCAGGACCCTTATTAATTGACCTCTGGTTAATGGGAACACTGAACAGAGTCATTCCCTTTGTATTTTCTATTCTATATTATCTCTCTTTTTATTATTTTGATATAATTCACCAAATCCAAGCTTCTGTTTTATAACAGTTTTCTTTAAAAAACTCTTGGATAAACAACCTTATAGTATATTGTCATTCTTCATCTCCGTGGGACTTGAATTACTTGGTTCAAATATTAGCACCTTTTATTTTTTTTCTTCTGTCTTGCTCCTTTTCCCAATTTCAAACCCATTAACCTTTTCCTTCTCTTTAAACATTGCTCTGAATTGTTCTTTGTCCCAAAGGTAATACCCGCTCTTCCTCTGTCAAGCTGACCTGTGATTGTATCACCAACTGAAGCTCAGCCTCTTGGCAAAGACCACAGACCCTTGGGGAATAGGCATCTTATCCCTGGCAGTGTGTGTCCAATCCTCTGGTGGCCATGACATCCACTGCTGCTGAATATTCCCTCCAGTTGAGGGCAGGAACCGTGCATGGTGCCTGCTAGCCCAGTGTTTCTCAGACTTCAATGTGCAAACAAATCCCCTGGGATTCAGTTAAAAATGCAGATTCTGGTCCAGTGGTTAAGACTTCTGGCTTCCACTGGAAGGGGCACGGGTTCTCTCCCTGGTCAGGGAAGTTCAGCATGCTTCGTGGTACAGCCAGAAAGGAAAAAATGAAATAAAATGCAGTTTCTGATTCAGAAGGTCTGGGACAGAGCTAAGATTCTGAGTTTCAAACAAGTTCCCAGGTGGTTCTAATGCCACTGGCCCACATACCTTGGAGTAATGAGGAATTTAAACATATATCTGAGTGAGAAAGAAGGAGACAGTGCCCACAATCCATCAGGGCAAAGACAGAGGCAAATGAGGCATTGAGGGATGTCTCCAGCACTGAAGAAGGCCCTGAATTCAGGTAGAGCCCCTGCACTAGCATGCTCTTAATCCTGTGAGTGTGTTTCCTTACATTGTGAGTCCTAACACCTCTCTTGCCCACCCTACTTCCAATGCCAGCCCCAGTCACTGCCAAGCAACATTTTGATAGGTGTTCCTTCAGACTGCTTCCTTCCTTCCCTCCTTCCCTTTTCTTTTCTTTCCTTCTAGTATTTTGTGCTTTCTGCTGTAGCCCTGAGAGGTTGCTGCCAAAATGGGCAAGTTCATGATACCCCGAATGTGATGCTGGTCCTGGCTGGTCACTACTCCGAACGCAAAGCAGTCATCATGAAGAACATTGATGATGGCACCTCAGACCGCATCTACAACCATGTTCTGGTGGCTGGAATTGATTGCTTTCCCTGCAAAGTGATAAGTGCCATAGGCAAGAAGAAAACTGCCAAGAAGTCAAAGATCAAGTCTTTTGTGGAAGTTTATCATTCCAATCAGCTCAGGCCCACAAAGTACTCTGTGGATAACCCCTTGGACAAAGCTGTAGTCAACGAGGACGTCTTCAGAGAACCTGTTCTCAAACGCAAGGCCCAGCGAGAGGCCAAGTTCGTCTGAGGAGAGATACAAGGCTGCAAGAACAGATGGCTCTCCCAAAAGCTGCAGTTTTAGGTCTGTCTGTTTTAGTCCCTAAAAACAACCGCCTCCCCCCTCCCCAATTATGTTTTATTTATTTTAATGAACTCCTTTTAAGCAACTAGATGGCCTCACCTGGCTGAAAGTTATCATCGCAGGTAATAATGTTTATTGTGAGTGTGTAGAGTAGTATATTGGGAATCACAGATTTCAGTAGAATAAATTAACTGCCAAGTGGTTAGCAATTTTCCTTTCTCTTTATATCAGTTTCAGGCATACAGATTACTTTCTAATGCACACATAAACACAAATGGGATCATACGGTACATGATTATTACTATGTGTAATTATACCTGTAATATTTCACAGACACTATTGTACTCTTTTTTAAAATATTTATTTCTTTATTTGGCCGTGCTGGGTCTTAGCTGCAGCACATAGGGTCTTCCATCTTCGTTGTGGCATGCAGGGTCTTTGGGTCCTAATCCCCTGACCAAAGTTTGAACGCAAGCCCCCCACATTGGGAGCCTTAGCCACTGGACCACCAGGGAAGTCTCCAGTATCGTACTTTTGTTATAGTATTTGTCCATTTATATCTAAGTTATGATAGTTTAAAACCCTCAAATTAAATCCTCAAATTTAAAAGCTTAATATCAAATCCATTTACTAATCCTATTACTCAAATATGTACAGTTACTTCCTCTGAGTTGGAAGGATTATGAGTGGTTATTATCTCTTTCTTATACTTTTCTATACTTTTCAAATTTTTCACATTGGACTCATGTAATGTTAATTTCAATTTTATTTTTATCGAAGTAGTATGGACTTGAAAAACACAAAATTATCTACAATATTATAATGATAAATAGCAGTTCCTTGCCCCACTGCCACTGGAGTTAATCAGCAAGCAGCTGCTTTCAATGCTTTTAGTTGTTTCTTCTGTTATTTATCACCTTGTTTCTAAATAACATTGCTTTTTCTTCAATTTCCAATTTTAGATATTTTTTAACTTCCTCAGTGAAGATGAAGATTTTACTTAGCTGCACCACAACTTCCATATAACTTCTTCCACCACTGTCATTTTCCTTAAATCAATATTTTATTCTAAAAAGAAGACATACAGATGGCCAACAGTACATGAAAAGATGCCCAACTTTGCTAATTATTAAAGAAATGCAAATCAAAACTACAATAATGTATCACCTCACACCAGTCAGAATGGCCATCTTCTAAAAGTCTACGAATAATAGATGCTGGAGAGGGTTGGTGGGAATGTAGGTTGGTGCAGCCACTATGGAGAACAGTATGGAGGTCCCTGAAAAACTAAGATGATCCAGCACATGATCCAGCAGTCCCACTCCGAGGTACATATCTGGAAAAAACAAAAACTCTAGTTCAAAAAGCAGCACTATTTACAATAGCCAAGCCATGGAAGCAACCTGAGTGTCCACTGACAGAGGCATGGATAAAGAAGATGTAGTACATACATACAGTGGAATATTACTCAGCCATAAAAAGAAATAATGCCATTTGCAACATCATGGATGGACCTAGAGATTATCATACTAAGTGAAGTAAATCAGAGAAAGGTAGATATCATATGACATTGCTTATATGTGGAGTTTAACAAAATGATACAAATGAACTTATTTACAAAACAGAAACAGATGCACATAGAAAACCAATTTGTGGGTACCACAGAGGAAAGGAGATAAATAAATTAGGAGCTTGAGATTACCAGATGCACACTCCTATAGAAAAAACAGATAAAACAGGACCTACTGTATAACACAGCAAAGTATATTGTAATAATCTATAATGGAAAATAATCTGAAAAAGAATATATGCGTATTTCTTATATATATGTAAAGCTGAATCACTTTGCTGTACGCCTGAACCTAACACAACACTGTTAATCAACTGTACTTCAATTATAAAAGATTGTTTTTAATTCAGTGTTTATAACTGAACCAAATGACTCTGTCCTTTTTTTTTTTTTAATATTTATTTATTTATTTGGCTCCACTGGGTCTTAGTTGAGTCACTCGGGATCTTAGATCTTTGTTGTAGCATGCAGGACCCTTAGTTGTGACATGCAGTGTCTTTTAATTGCAGCATGCTAACTCTTAGTTGTGGCATGTGGGATCTAGTTCCCTGACCAGGGATCGAACCCAGGCCCCTGGCATTGGGAGTGCTGAGTCTTAACCACTAGACCACCAGGGAAGTCCCACTATCCTGTCTTCTTAAGCCATTTTTTTTTTCCCTGAAGTTAACAATTGCTTCGATTTTTTCCCTTGCATAGTTTTGTTTTAAGATATCTGTCACTGATTTATCTGCAGGTTCTCTGTCAAACTGGATAGCTTTTATCAGATTATGGTCAAACAGCTCTTTTTTTTTTTTTGCTGTAGGATCATCCTTCCTAGAGTTCTCTGTGTTAGCCAGCACTCTCCAGAGAAACAGGCAATAGAGTAGAGAGAGAAACAGATTTGTTTTAAACATCAGAGTTGGAGAGAGCCAGCAAATTCTAAATCTGTAGGACAGGCTGGAAACTCAGGCAAGGGTTTGCAACCTTAAGTCTGAAATCCACAGGGTAGGCAAATAAGCTGGAAACTCAGGCAGGATTTTTATCATCTTGGGGCAAAATTCCTTCTCCCTTGGCAAACCTCAGTCTTTGCTCATAAGTCTTTCAACTGAATGGATGAGGCCCACCCACATTATGAAGGGTAATCTGCTTAATTTAACAGTCAAGTGATTATACATGTTAATGATTCTAAAATATACCTTCACAGCAACATCTGGAATGTTTGACCAAAGAGGGCACCATAAACTAACCAAGTTGACACATAAAATTAACCACCACACCCTCCATTATCCTACGTAATCTCTTTCCCATTATGTTTACTTTTTTTTCTCTTTGGTTATTTCCCTCCCAGTTAATTTCATGGCCTTCTCTTTAAAATTCACCCACATCTTTCAGTAAATATGTCCCAGGTGAATTAAGACAACCCACCGAAGAGACTTGCCTGGTGGTCCAGTGGTTAAGAATCCGCCTCGCTGGGCTTCCCTCGTGGCTCAGTGGTAGAGAATCCTCCGGCCAGTGCCACATGACACAACAAAGATCTCTCCAACCACAACTGAGACCCAACGCAGCCAAATAAATAAATGACAACCCGTCAGAGAACTGGTGCTAAGGTAGGCAGAGTGGGAGAGTCGGTGGGTATCTCCTCCACCCCCATCCAGCTGCCTTCTCATTTCCATGTCTTTCCCACTGTCCCAGGAGAGCACAAGGGGACACCATGTACTGTGTGGTGACTGCCAATAATAAAGGCTGGTCAGGATAAAAAGAATTTACTTGCAACTGTAGTTCTTAAGGGAAGCCTTAGTATAATCAGCTGGCCCTGCCACCTGGTCAGTTTTATCTTAATGCTTAGGCTACAAACCTGAAAACTCAAAAAAACCCCACTAAATGCAGAAGTGACTTTTCATATTGCTTCTCAGTTTCAGACTTCTAGATATACCACCAATACACTGTACAATGATAGCTTTGGTCATGATTTTGCCTACTTAGAGTTTTTATTTTCTTTGAACTGAATGCTTAGTAATGGGGCTAAAATAATTGAGAAGTCTTAAGGAAAACAGATTTTAAATTAATTTTTTCCAAATGACTCTGTGTGTGTGTGCGCGCGCATGTGTGATTATGAGTCAGTGTTTCTTTGGGAATTGAGGGCAAAAAATCTCAAAAACAAATGCAGAATGTGAAGTGTGGCACATTGCATACACTTTTCCTACCTGTCTGTTTTGAGAGTGAAAACATTCGGAGGGAGAGAATTAAACCTTTTGCAGCAAGGAGAGAAAGAGAACTACAATTTCTGAACAAAAAGGGTGACAGAAGCAAGTTCCCAGAAGAAAAAATAAGTCTGAAAGTCAGAAGTGAATAGGATAAGATGTCCATTGATCTCTGTGTACTTAGATGGGAACCTTCCTATAAAATGAGTGAGTTTCTGAGGCTCCCATTGTTGAAAATTTTTCTTTCAGTTGGTGGGGTGGAGAGACGAATCACAAGACTTTCAGGCTCCCTTAGGGATGTGCTCAATCTTCCCATGTTTGCAGAAGCCCCAGAACTGTCCTAACTGCCAGATGATAGCTGATCTCATGTATTCCCTAAAAATAGAGGCATGTGAATCCCGGTTGTTCTAAATACAAGTAATAGGACACACCAAAGTGTTCCATATATGTAAGTTTGGAAAATGATGGATTAAGTAAAATTATGTGAGTTTCTTTTTTCCATTTTTTCTTTTCTTTTTTTCTTTTTTTCTGGGGGGCCATGCCGCATAGCTTGTGGGATTTCAGGTACCTGACCAGGGATTGAACCTGTGCCACGGCAGCGAAAGCACCGGGTCCTACCCACTGGCGTGTGTGCATGCTAAGTCGTTCCAGTCACGTCCAGCTCTAGGCAACCCTATGAACTGTAGCGCACCAAGCTCCTCTGTCCAATGGGATTCTCCAGGCAAGAGTACTGGAGTGGGTTGCCATGCCCTCCTCCAGGGATCGAACCTGCGTCTCTTACGCCTCCTGCACTGGCCAAGTGGCTTCTTTGCCACTAGCGCCACCTAGGAAGTTCTCCTACCCACTAGACCGCCAGAGAGTTCCCTATATGAGTTTCTTTATTGCAGGACTTAGGTCCTTAAATATCACTGTGACTCTCCATCAGAAATGTTTATTGAATAGTGAAGAACACAGATCTAACTAGTGATCATGGGGGGTGGGGGGGGGGTTGTAGGAGAAAAGGGCCAAGAGGATCATTTGCTCATTCTTGTAGCTTCAAGTCAAAGGAACAAAGTTCTCATAAATTCTCCCTTTGTTCTAAATTGCTAAGAGCTATTTCAGACTTCAGTCTTATCAGAGCTTGAGATCATTTCCTCTAATCCTTCCATGTTACAGATGTGAAAACTGGCCTAAGGAGAGTTGCCTGAAGTCATAGGTGAATTAAAATATGAAGTTCGGTTAGACCTAGCTTTCCTGACTTCCTGTTTATTGATCTTTGTCCTTCCCTGCGTCTCCATGAGAGTGAATCCACAGACTAGTAAGGAGCTGCTACTGCACGGTTTTGACAAATCTGTCTATAATCAAAAACAAGATCTAAGCCAAGCTGATGGCCCATGTTATTTCAAACAAATCTCAATGTGGCAAAATAAGTCCTACTGCCATGGGCATTTGAAGCAGCAGGATTTGACATGTGATTTCAACACCAGATTCTTCATTTATCTCTGAGCCCATCACCTCAGGATGTCTTCTTTGAAAACTGAATTGTAAGTCATATAGATGTCACGTCTATCTGTCTTTGAAAGTGTTAGTTGCTCAGTCTTATCCAACTTTTTGTGACCCCATGGACTGTAGTCCACCAGGCTCCTCTGTCCATGGACTTCTCCAGGCAAGAATACCGGAGTGAGTTGCCATTTCCTCCTCCAGGGGGTCTTCCTGACCCAGGGATCAAACCTGGGTCTTCTGCATTGCAGGCAGATTCTTTACCATCTGAACCACCAGGAAAGCCCCCATCTCTCTTTACAAAGCTTTTATTTTTTAATTAAAAAAATTTATTTTTATTAGTTTTGGCCATACTATGCAGCATGCAGGATATTATTTCCCTGACCAGGGATTGAACCCATGACACCTGCAGCAGAACTGTGGAGCCCTAACCACTAGACCACATGGGACATCCCTATACAGCTTTAAAAAAGGTTTGTGTTGCTCAAAAAATTGTTCAAGGATTATAAAAGGTTCAAAGTGAAAAATCTCATCCTCCTTCTGTCTCCTACCCTCTCATCCCTCACCTTCCCTCTCTACATAGTTAGCTGCTATTAGTGTTCTGTGTATCCTTTTTGAGTTCTTTATGTAGATATGGGCAGAGAGATGGTCTTTTCTCCCATATTTATAAAGCCACAAAATGGCACTATCTCATTGTTAGGCAAGACTCTTCCCCTTCAGCCTCTTTAGAAAAAAGAGGATTATACCAATTCTCTTCAAGGGCCCTTCTCTCTGACCTTCTCAGAGGCTGGGAATGTTTTAAGCCCCTTGCTGCTTGACGCAGTTTGACCTTTTGGAAAATCACACTTGCACGGCTGGTTTCGTTGGTGACCTCAAATTTAGGGCATTCAGGGTGTGGCTTGCAGACTCTGGTATTTAAGAAAATCCAATACACAAATGTCAACATTTCCAAAGCAAATTAGGGAGTGGCTGTTTGTATTACAAATGAAACTTGCAAAATGATTCACCAAAGGCATCTTTTACATGTTTACATATATTTACTTACTAAATAAATAGTACTTGGTACAACATTCAGAAAAATATACAATGAAAACTCTGCCCTGATCCCAGGTCCCCAAGCTCTCCTCCCAACAGGCCACCTTTGTCACCGGTTTCTTGTTTTTTCCATATTCTTTGTATATGCAAAATATACCCGTATTAGAGCACGCCAAACATACTGCTTTGTACCTTTGTATCTTTCACTGAAAAAGATATCGAAAAATCCTTCCACATATGGACAAGTGGAACTGCCTCATTGTAGTTTTTCAGTGATGGACATACCAAAATAAATTAATCTAAAATGGGTCATTTGGGAATTCCCTGGAGGTTCACTGGTTAGGCCTGGGCACTTTCATTTCGGGGCCCAGGTTCAATTCCTGGTGGAGGAACTAAGATCCCACAAACTGCACAGCATGACCAAGGAAAAAAAAGAATAAAGAAAGGGGTCTTTCTTTTTTAACAGTGAACTCCATTCATCCATGGATAATCTGATTTAATCCGTAACATCCTGTTTTCAGTTGCACTCTGTTACGGAAAGGAGATTCTCTCAGGGTGCTTCCCTTTCTGCACATCAGAACAGGCATCAGTGCCTATGGATGTCCGTGAGTTCCTGCTCAGTCAAGTCCAACTCTCTGTGACCCTATGGACTGTAGCCTGTCAGACTCCTCAATCCATGGAATTTTCCAGGCAAGAATGCTGGAGTTGGTAGCCATTTCCTACTCCAGGGCGGTTGTACCTGCGTCTCTTGAGTCTCCTGTATTAGCAGCAGGCGGATTCTTGACCACTGCACCATCTATGGAAGCTCCGCCTGTAGGTGAACTTGTTCCAAACAGAAACTCACAGTTTTCACCTCCTAAATCTTTTTTTTTTAACTGACAAAAGTTCTCACATATTTATTACTGAGTCAATCAACTAAGAGAAAAATCATTTTCTCAAGAAAACACATCTAACTGTCCAGACACTGATGTTTTCAGTGATATGGTAGAAAACAAGTGACTTGATATAGAATAAAGGTGTTCCATCTCCTTGTGCAATTCCTTATAGACCCAGCTTGTTCTCCTCTTGGAGTTCTATCTAATTCAGTTTTCAGCCAAATCCACTGCCGAATGGAACGACTCTGCTTTTGTTTCTTGGCCAGGAATTGCTGATCCTGAATGTCTTGTGAGAGACATGGTGATGAACAAGAGTCCTCACCTCCTAAATCTTAAGATTGAATCTCAGACTGCTTCAAGACCCTCAGATCTTAATCTTTTTTTTCCCCTTTGGCTGTGCCATGTCACATATGGGATCCTAGTTCCCTGACCAGGGATTGAAACTGTGCCCCCTGCAGTGGAAGGATGAAGCCTGGACTGCCCAGGAACTCCCCTCAAAGCTTAATCTTCAAACTTTTTAGAATAAGCTGCTTTCTCTCTCGCTGTCTCTCCACCTGCTCCTCATTATTGAAGCTGAACAAACTAGTGTAGCGTTTTTTTTTAAGCACTGAGCTTTGGATATCTGCCTCCTTCTCTGAGACTCTAACCACTAGCAGTGCTTATCTGGGTGGTCCCCAGCTCTGCCCTCATAAGAATAAAAATTCTCTACAGTCATACTCAGTTAATATACGATTGGTTAGTTGAATGATGTAATCAGGCACTATGTACTCTATAAATAGTAGGTACTATGATTATTGGAGATGGAAATGGCATCCCACTCCAGTACTCCTGCCTGGAAAATTCCATGGATGGAGGAACCTGGTAGGCTACAGTCCATGGGTTGCAAAGAGTCGGACACGACTGAGTGATTTCACTTTCTTTCTTTCTATAGCTCCTTTTGGAGAAGGAAATGGCAACCCACTCCAGTGTTTTTGCCTGGAGAATCCCACGGACAGAGGGGCCTGGTGGGTTACAGTCTATGGGGTTGCAGAGAGTCGGATACGACTGAGCAACTAACACACACTATGATTATATCTTGTGTTTTGTATCCCAACCCAAAGAAAGAAGACATGATACCCACGAATATTTTATAATCCTAATCCTGGTTGACCTCTTATTTCACTTAAAATATTCACTTCCCTTAGTTCTGTGACGTGACATTCTCTGGCTTCTCTTCCTACCTTCCCAGTTTCCTTTGCTGATTCTTCTTCCTTTACTGGGTCTTTCCCCAAGTGTCATGCTTTTTCCTCTTCGCTCTCCTTGAGGCCTGTCCATGACTCCTGAGGCTCCAGAGACGAACCCTGTGTTCTGATCAAGGGATGTTTACAGCCCACATCTCTTCTCTGAGTTCCAGGCTCCCGAACCCAGCAGCCTCCCTGCCATCTCTTTTTGAATTGACTGAGATGAAGCCTCTGCCACCTAGAGGAATCAGAGCTCAAAACAGAAATACAGGTACAGAGACAGAAGGCTTTGCTTGTGCAAATGGAATTCATACCAATTCTACTGGCTATTTCAGATCTGCTTTCTCCAATTCTTTGATTTCACTAACCCTTCCCACCCACTGACCCACCCCAGTTAGCCACTTGACACCCCTGTCCAGCCTTTTCTCCACCTATTTAGGCCAGTTTCCTACATGGGCTTCAGTTTGTGTCACTTCCTACCTCCCATTTGCTAATGAAGGCCCGCCCCCCTCCATCCTCTCTCCTTCGCCTGCTCTCTCTACTTGGGCTTCCTGTCAATGTCTATTACAGTTCCCCAACCTGAAAGCCTCTTCCTTTGACCTCCTATCCAGCTCCCACTACTGCCTTTTTACCATTCTCTTCACAGCCAAATTTCATGAAAATCTCTCTTTCTACCATCTTTATTTCTACACCTCCCACATCTCAGCCTCCCACAACTTTTCTTTCTTCCCTCAATCTACTCTTGACAAAGGCAACACAGTCTCCCGTGTTTAATCCAACAGTCTTCGTGTTGCTTTGACCTCTCTGAAGCATTTGCCACTATTGACCAGTCCTTGATCCTCCTTCCCTTGCTGTTTTTCTCATGATGCTCTTTCATAAGTGGTTCTGGGTGGCTCACCGGGTAATTGCCAGTCCAGGGACTGCATTGTCTTCTACCTTCACAAACAGCTGTCTCTAACTCACCCTTCAGGTCTCCGCTCAGGGCGTCCTTCCCTGTCCCCCCAGACCAGTCTGCAGGGCTTCCTGTGTGTGCTTTGCCGGAGTAGCAATTATCACAGGTTGCAATTAGATGTGAGGGTCATTCTACACCAGTGGATCTTCCCCTGAGTCATATCTAATTTCCAGGGACTCCTGTAGTGACAAGACACAAGGGGGAGTGACTTTCTGCTCCTGAATATCACCGGTGATGCTGGCCAGGCTGAAATGTACTGAGAGCTCATGGTCTTTATGAACCCTAGTTTTTATAGGGATCTCAATGTTTCCCTTCATCCTCCTCATGTATTTACATTTCCCCCCTGCTACGTTTTCCGGACTTTGTCCAAAGCCATCATTAGGAATGATTAAAGCAGCAGGGTGGCCTGATAGTGGCCACACAGCCTCTTTGTGTGAAATTTTGCCTAGCAACCACTGAAGACGCCAAAACAGTTATCAGGGAGCTCTTCTCATCCCATTTCTAAGTCCACCCAGAAGGCCTGGTCTGATATTGTGGGCACAGAACCGGGCCTTGTGTGGAATGCACTAGCTCCTGAGTTCCCCAGTCACCCTCTCCTCAGTCTGGGGACCCTGAGCTTATCCAGAGGTCAAGTCAACTCTGGCCAACCTTCCGTGTTGTCTCCCCACAGGAGTCCTTCTTTCTGTTTCTCAAAGCCAGGAAAAGACTCCTCTTTCAGCAGAGTCCACCCTTCCCTGAGTTGAGACAACAAACATTAAGTTCACCAAATGGGGGGAAAGACCAGAGAGAAAAGAAGACGCTGGGAACAAAAGCCACCAGTTAATACTGCAAAGCAGCCTCCCGACATAGGTGCTGTGGATGAGAATCAGGGGAAACAGGGATTTAGAGGCAATAGATGCATCCAGAAGTGGCTGATGCCTTTAGTTGATAAATAGACATAGTGGGTCAGATGGGAAAGAATCTGCCCGCAATGTGGGAGACCGGGGTTTGATCCCTGGGTCGGGAAGATCCCCTGGAGAAGGCAATGGCAACCCACTCCAGTATTCTTGTCTGGAAAATCCCTTGGAGAGAGGAGCCTGTTGGGCTTACTGTCCACGGGGTCAAGAGAGTTGGACACGACTGAGTGACTGACACTTTGAGACATGACAAAGGAAAGAAATCGTTTTGCCAGCGAGTAGGAAAGGGGCTGTTTCATCTTCAGTGTTACACAGAGGAATTTCTGGGGGGAAGTGTGAAGAGTTTGTGATGGTTGAATCACAAAGGGTATGAGTCATTGTAACTATTAAGAAAAATAAAACGTGCTTGTGCCTACATGTAGGTAGCCAGAAATTTAATAATCACCCACATATCTCCCCTTAATTACCTAATTAATCTAATTACCTCCTACCATCTTTTGATTTTTCTCTTTCCACACATCCCCACTTATTTGTTATTACCTAAATGACACAACAGTCACCTAAACAAAACAAAACAAAAAAACCCTACACAGGTTGCCAAGAGAAGCCACATGTTTGAGAAAGACTCCCGTTATATTTTCATGTAACTCTATGTTAACATACCTCCTTTTTCTAGAATCTCAAACTCTGAAAGGAGAATATAAGATGTAAGTGGAAGGCAAAGTGACCTCATGCTTTTCTGCAAATACTGTTGGTTCTCTAGGGGCAGGAAGCTGACTCCAGAAGCCTCTTGCTTTTTGATAACCCGTCAGGACACAGCAGAACAAGCATAAAGTGTCTGAATACAGGTGGCTGAACCTTAACTCTGCCAGCACAGAATGTGTCCAGCTGCCTGCTCTCTCAATACCAAAATGCATCTTGAAATCTGCCCTTTTTGGTTTATTGAAAAAAACTAAAAAATTAAAAAATTAATTAAAACTAAAAAATTAAAATTAAAAACTAAAACTTAAAACTAAAAATTAAAATTTTTTTAAAATTTCTTTTTGGCCATGTTGCAGAGCACACGGGATCTTAGTTCCTTGACCAGAAATCAAACTTGCATACCACCCCACCCCCCCACCCTCCCCCCGCAGTGGAAGTCTGTAGCCTTAACCATAGGACCGCCAGGGAAGTCCTGGGTTATTGAGAAAGACTTTAAAGAGTTAAATAATTTTTTCTTCTTGTTGACATCCACGCCTTGGAAATCTGGCCTTCAGGGACCCCTGCTGCAGACTTTCTCCCTTGATACCCTTCTCTACTTCTGCTTTGTTTTTTGGATGTTCTGCTTTCTTACGCTTACTTATACCTCTCTGGAGAGAGAACTTTGGAGAAACCAAAATAATTGGACTCCAGGGAGAGCTGAGTTGCAGAGCTGGGGTTAAATGAATCGAGAAAATAATTTTTCTCCATATCATGTTTTTATTTTGAAACCTTGCTTTAAAATTGGATTCTAAATGAAGCATTCTTTTAATTATTTTTATTATTATTACTATTAACAAGTACTTATTGAGTACCTAATCAGGGAATATCGTATTAGGTTCTTCAGGTGGGGTTTTTCAGCTGATCGTCTGGCAGCCAAGAGAAATAGGAATCGTTACTCCTATCTCAGAGACTATAAAACTGAGTGTCAGAAACAAGGGGCTGATAAAAGGCAAACAGGCAAATAAACAGGAAGCTAAGGAAGCTTAAGCCCCAGAGCCCTCTCTTGCACGGGCCCCTTTCAAAGTACTGCTATTAATTCTGAATCCATGAGCTCTATTCTGCTCCTTAGGAAGAGCTTTCAAAATTGCATAAAACTTCGGTTCCCACTGGGAAAGAACTCTCCTGCAGTGTGGGAGATCTGGGTTTGATCCCTGGGTTGGGAAGATCCCCTGGAGAAGGGAATGGCTACCCATTCCAGTATTCTGGCCTGGAGAATTCCATGGACTGTATAGTCCATGGGATGGAAAAGCGTAGGACACAACTGAGAGACTTTCACTTTTCGGCCCCCAGAAGTCTGGATCTGTCCCTGGTGTGGAGTAGGTATATGAACCCAGAATTATATGCCTGGGAAGTCTATGCTGTTCACACAGAACTACTGTTCATTGTGACATATGAGTCAGAAAATATAACTGCTGCTCCCTAAATCTGCTGTAACCTTGAATGCTCCAATAATCTTAACAGAGCATTCTGTTCAAATACAACTTGAATCACTCTTTTGGAGGAACAGAGACATCTGTCAGCAGATACTTACCACCATGTGGCAGGCAGGGTGAGAGAGGCCCTGTAAGAGAGTAGTTCAGAGGATTGTCTTTGAAGCTAGCAACCTGGGTTAGAATCCGGGTTCTCCCACTTTATCCATAGCTGAGTGTGCTTAGGCAAGTTATCAAACCTCTCTGTGCCAGAATTCTCTCTTCTGAAAAAAATGGATACAATAACAGTTTTTAGCTCAGAGGAGTGTGTATGTGCCTCTGTGTACACGTATTAAATGAACCAAAAGGGTTTCCAAACTAAAGGTCAAGACTCGTCAGTGGGTCATGAAATCAACTTAATGGGTTAACTGTATTTTCAAAAAATGAAATAGAATCAGAATACAATCTAACAGAAGATATCAGAACGCACTGCCCACAGTCAGGATAGGTAATTGTCTCCTGAAATCATTAGTCTCCATTGTGTATGTATGAGGGCTGTGTGCCTGCTCAGTCGCTGCAGTCCTGTCCGACTCTGCAACCCTATGGCCTGTAGCCTGCCAGGCTCCTCTCTCCATGGGATTCTCCAGGCAAGAATGCTGGAGTGGGTTGCCATGCCCTCCTCCAGGGGATCTTCCTGACCTGGGGATCAAAGCCGAGTCTCCTGTGTCTCCTGCACTGGAGGCAGATTCTTTATCAGGAGGCCCCTGAGTTGCATTGCTCTGTAAAATACATGTCTTATGGTGAGTCACCACCCTAAATGTTTGAAAACCTGAGTTACTACAGCCAAAGCAGTTAGAAATATATGGGGCAGCTCCTGCATGCGTGCACGCTAAGTCACTTCAGTCCTGTCCAAATCTTTGCAACCCTATGGACTGTTGCCCACCAGGCTCATCTGTCCATGGGCTCCTCCAGGCAAGAATACAGGAGTGGGTTGCCATGCCCTCCTTCAGGGAATCTTTCTGACACAGGGATCGAACCTGTGTCTCTTATGTTGCCTGCGTTGGCAGGGGGAGAGCCACTGGGAAGCCCCAGGCAGCTTGTGAACCCTCAGTAAATGTTAGTTATCATCACAGCCCTACACAATTGTGCCACAATTAAGCCACAATTGTGCTTAATATACTCCAAATGCTATATTGATCTGTTGTCTCACATAATTCTAATATTATTTATTATAAAATAATTTATTACTACAAAACCATGCATGTGTAGATTAGAAAGTTAGAAAATCCAGGTAGGGGGACTTCCCTGGTGACCCAGTGATTAAGACCTCACATTTCCACTGCAGAGGGCACAAGTTCAATCCCTGGTCATGGAACTAACATTCTACATGTCATGTGGAATGCCACCCCCGCCCCGGCAAAAAAAAAATCCAAGTAGGCAAAAGTAAATATTTTTATAAAATATTGTATTTTAATAAAATAAAATATTATCATCCCATTACCAGAGATGACCACTGTTAACACTTAGTGAATATCCATCAGGATCTTTTCCTATACACACATTTTTATTTTTTTTTTTTTTTTTTTCCTAACACACATTTTTAAACTCAAAATTATATCCTTTGTATTTTAATTTTTTTCAGTCAACAATTTCTTCCTTTCCACTCTCATATATTTTCATTTTATCTACTATCCGACCATATTCAAATTTCCCTCCAAAATGTACTTCTTAGCAAATTTGTTGCAAGCAGTATTGATGCAGAACTGTTCATTGATCTGGTTCTAACAGCCCTTTGTGCCTTCTGATCTTTTTGTTATGACTTTGACTTTGAGAGAAACCAAGCCAACTGTAGAATGTTCCATTTTCTGATTTGTCTGTCTACTTCCTTGTGGCAGTGTTTATCTTGCGCCCTGCATTTACTGTAAATTAAAAGTTATATTTAGGGACTTCCTGGTGAGCCAGTGGTCAAGAATCCACCTGCCAATGCAGCGGACACATAGGGTTCTATATCTGGTCCAAGACAATCCCACAAGCCGTGGGGTAACTAAGCCTGTGTGCCACTAATTTAGCCCAGGTGCTCTGGGGCCTATGCTCCTCGACAAGAGAGGCCACTGCCGTGAGCAACCTGCACACGGCAACTAGAAAAAGCCTGTGAGCAGCAACAAAGACCCAGTGCAGCCAAAAATAAATAAATAGATGCATTTTGAAAAGTTATACTTAAAGGTGTAAGAGACTCACTTTAACCATTCTGGCTAGACCACAGCTTAAGTAGTGTTGTGTGTTCATATTATTTCATCAGAAAGTTTAGATTCATCACTGATTCAACCAGTCTTAGGGGAATGACAGATTCTCCCATCACACCATTACATCAACCTCACCCCCAGTTTGAGACTAAAAGTGAACCCGTGTGGTATTAATTGGCACTATTTGTATGTTCAGTTCTCTGTCAACATTCATTTAATTTCTAACATCTCTGTTTAGGTATAACTGAAATGTAATAAACGGAACATCTTAAAAGGGCATGCTATTGATCTTCTATTGCTGCTGTAACAAATTATCATAAGCTTAGTGGTTTAAAACAACACAAAAGTAAGTATCCTACAGTTGTGTAGAAGTTCAACGTTTGTCTCACCAGGTTTAAATCAAGGTGTAAGCAGCGCTGTGTTCCTGTGTGGAAACTCTGGGGGCGAGTCCAGGTCTTTTCCCGCATCCAGAGGTTGCCCGCATTTCTTGGCTCATGGTTCCCTTTGTCCACCTGAAAAGCCAGCAATGTAGCATCTCTCTGACCCTTCTTCATAGTTATCCCTCTCTCTCTCTGACTCTCCCATTTTTAAATGACTCTTGTGACTATATTAGGCCTACCCAGACAATCCAGGATAATTTCCCCATTTTAAGGTCATCAGATTCTTAATTTCATTTTGCCATGTTACATATAAATTCATAGTGTGAGTTAGGGTTAGTCACTCAGTTGTGTCTGATCCTGCGATCTCATGGATTGTAGACTGCCAGGCTCCTCTGTCCATGGGATTCTCCAGACAAGAATACTGGAGCGGGTTGCCATGCCCTTCTCCAGGGGATCTTCCCAATCCAGGAATTGAACTCAGGTCCCTAGGTTCCAGGTATTAAGATGTGGACATCTTTGGAGACCATTATTCTGCCTACTACACTCTGATCCTCAAAGATTTATGTCATACATCAAACATATTCACCCCATTCCAAGGTTCCCTATTAAAACATCAATTCAAAGTCCTAAATCTCATGTAAATCTCATTAAAATCATCTAAGTTAGATATAGCAGAGACTCTGGATGTAATTCAGCCTGGGACATAATTCTTCCCTATCTGTGCACCCATGAAGCTAGAAAGTAAGTCTCCTGCTCCCAAAAGACAATGGTGGGGGACTTTCCTGGAAGTCCAGTGGTTAAGACTCTGGGCTTCCATTGCCAAGGGCCCAGGTGCAATCCCTGATGGGGAACTAAGATCCCACAAGCCCTGTGATGCAACAAAAAATTAAAAAAAAAAAAAAAATAGAAAGGGAAAGGGAAAGAAATTTCCCAAGAAATTTCGAAATCCGATCTTGTAAACTCCATTAAGTTTTTTCTTTTTTTTTTTTGCTTTGTTTCACTTTGTTACTTTGCTTCTGTGTTTATTTATTGGGCTGCATTGCAAGTTGCTACATGCAGGATCTTTAGTTGCCTTGAATGCTTAGTTGCGCCATTTGGGATCTAGCTCCCCTACAAGGGATAGAACCAGGGCCTCTCCGTTTTGAGATCGAGAAGTCTCAGCCACTGGACCACGGGGGAAGTCCCTCCATTGGGTTTTAAGGCCTGGGAATAATTCATTATGGCTCTCAGTTCTTTTCTCTGGATTTGAAGTTCTATTTTCTGAGTCATCCTTCCTTTTTCATGAAAGAAGCAACTGTTTACAGCTGAGTCATTTTATCAGCCTGCTTCCTGTCTGTAGAATTCTTTTATATTCTTACCAACATATAGTATGGACAGGCTTTTTAATTTTAGCCATTCAGAGGGGCAGGGGTTACCTAATGATTTTTTTTTCCCGGCTGTGGGGCTTGTGGGATCTTAGTTCCTCAACCAGGGATTGAACCTGGGCCCTCAATAGTGAAAGGGTGGAGCCCTAACCACTGCACCGCCAGGTAAGTCCCTACCTAATGATTTTTAACAGCAGTTGACAATATTTGCTTGAATTAAATGCATTAGAGCTTGCAAAAATGTTGGTTTATTATTTCTACTTTAATTAGCTGGCATTCTTCAGTAAAATAGAACTTTCATAAACGGAGATTATGTAGCTATCCTAAATATAGTTCCCATTAGAAAGAGATTAAATGTTTAACTCCTTCCCTGTAATTGCCAGTTTTCAAAACAAAGAGTTATTTTCATCCTTCCATACCTTTTTAATCAAGTAGGTCATTCTTATTTTCCCATTTTGCAATATGAAACGTATGACTATGAGATTCAAAAGAGTTTCAGGAAATTGCTTAAGTCTCAATCTCAGCCAACAATCAAGAATCCTGATAAGAGTTTGCTTCTAAAATAAAAGTCTTGGTTGGTTGCCAAGGTTCTTTGAGGACTTGTCACAGTCTGCCTGAAAGGGTGCCTGCTTCCTAGTTCGGTGCTCAGAGTTATTGAGAAACATCCCATCTCCCCGCCAAACTCCCTCCCCTGCAGCAGGGTCATTACCCAGATGGTCTCACTGGTGTGTTGGCCTTCTCAGCACCTGCCAGTGTGAGGCAGAGGCTAAACACTGGGGCCCAACAGGCCTGGAACACTTTCTTTTGCCATAAAACACCCTTCACTGACTTCTGTTTGAGCAGGCTGCTTTTCTTTCAGAAATTAGAATTAATTAGGGCTGACTTCCTGGGCTCTTTTCCAAGCAAGGATGAGGCTTTTTTTTTTTTCCCCAAGTGGCAGAAAAGCAGGTTTGGATGGTGGAGTCAGTAAGTGACACTGAAGCTAAGCAGTGGATGGAGTGACGTCCAGCTGGAAGGCTCTGAAACAGAGGTAGTAGTTGCTAAAATATTCAAAACCATCAGCGTTCTTTGATAAATAACTGCTGCTCTGAGACGCACCCACCACACCCCTGTCTTCTTCACATCACAGCACCCAGTCTCCTCTTGTCACCCTCCCACCATTGTCTTCATCATCTAGGGTTCAGGCTGAACTATGGTTAAATATTTTTAACAACCCACCTGGATGTGGACACAAACTGGATTGGAGTTCTCATTGGTGTGACCTGGCACTTATATTCTAATTTGAACATGAATGTGGTGTTGTCAGCCACTTTTGAGACAGCCTAGATGCTGCCTACCCTTGGGGTCATGCTCGCGTGGATACTGGGTTATGATGTCACATGAATTTCTTAGGCTTGGGATCAAAAGTTTGAAAAACCTAAGCTAGGGCATAGCAGACAAAGGAGGCTGAATGCAGGAGTACACAGCTTGTTTCTGGAAAGGAAAGACAAGATGACTAGGAGGTAGGCAGGGCCAATATGAAAGCTGTGAGACTCATGGTCAGTGAACGGTGTCTGGGAAGCAATGAGAGTCAGATGTGGGGTACAGGTTGTGGGATAGTGAACTGGAGGGCTGAAGTACATGGGAGACTTGAGAAAGAAGCATGTGTATTGGATACATGGTTCAGGCATAGGAGAATAATCACTCCACCAAAGATAAAGCAATGAACCTAATTCCTGAAAGTCAGGAAGGTTCCCCATGGTCAGGAAGAGACCAGGAGGGAATCCTAAGGGCTCCTTGGATTAGCGGGCAGTGGAGGAAGAAGCACTCTGACGGACACTGAGCCAGGAAGTGGGGAACTTGCAAATCTGGAAGGGAGAAGACAGAAAGGGAAGGGGAAGGGCTCAACAGGCTGAAATGTAATAACCGGTCAAGTAAGGCAAAGGCCCCCAGAAACCTGGGAAGTCTCAGTAGTAGCATGGGCCTATGGTTACTATCCTGACTGTAGGTGCAAGCCTGGCTTTGTTCATTCTGAACTCTGGAACCTTGGACAAGTGACTTAAACTCTTGTGTCTCAGTTTTCTCATCAATAAAATGGAGATAATAATGGGAATTCCCTGGGAATCCAGTGGTTAGGACGCTAAGCTTTCATTGCCATGGCCTGAGTTCAATCCCTGGTCAGGGAACTAAGATCCCGCAAGCTGAGCACCACGGCCAAAACCAAACAAAAACACCAAAACCAACCAAACAACAACAACGAAACATTAAAAGTCCCAGGGAGGGACTTCCCTGATGGTCCAGTGGCTAAGACTCCACACTCCCAATGCAGGGGGCCCGGGTTCAATCCCTGGTCAGGAAACTAGACCAGACTAAAAGTTTGCATGCTCCAACTAGAGATCCTAAGCTCCAGCACAGCCAAATAAATAAATAAAAATAGTTTTTAAAAAGCATAAAATGGAGATAATAAGAATATCTATGTGAGAGAGTTTCAAAAATTAGACGAGAGAGAGAGACTCTCTGAACTGTGTTTATAACGTTGTTCATAAGCCATATAAGCATATGCTAAGCTATGATATCTATGGCACCAGCTACCTAAAACTTTTTCTACTTTCTGGGCTTGAGTTTCCTTGCATTGGGATACAAACTCTGGAAACTCAGGAAAGAGGAAAGAAAGAAAGACAGCCATAAGAGAGCACAATAAAGACAAATCTCTTTCTAAAGACAGAGTTACGCACACGTAAAAAATTGTGACATTGGCACCTCCACTCTGCCCTCTTCAGTTGCTTCTTGTAGCTGTTTTTGAGACTAAACTTACTTCCCTGTATTTGTGACTTTCAGAGCGCGAGCCAAGGTCACTAAAATAAAGATTTCTCACCCCCTCACTGTACAAGCAATCCTACTCTGGCCTGGATCCTTTTCCAGACTTCTTTGTGGGCCTGAGAGCCAAATAAGGTAATACATTGAGGCACCACCAGAGGGGAAGAGGGTGGAGCTGAAATCAGAGCAGGATTTCAGGAACAGAGCTGACTCTGGGGGCTGGGCCCAGTGAGGAAGGATCACTGTTCATGTAACCTGCTGTTCCCTGGGGTTCCCGGAGGAACGTGGGGAACTGAAAAAACAAACACACACACCCAGAGACATCGAGGCAGTTTTTCCAAATGGTCACAATTCATGAGTTTGGCTGCTTTCCACTCATCAAGGTATCACTAGGCTTCAGAGTCAGATTTGGGGTTTGAAGGCCATCTCTGTTCTTTACTAGCTGTGTGACCTAGGGCAACTTACTTAACTTCTCTGCATCCCAGTTTCCACTTGTTTTAAGTCCTACAGTTACATTTTGTATATCAAGTAATATGCAGAGAAAACCACAGGGTGATAATTATTGTGTGTGCTATGGGAACAGTTACTGCATATGGAGAAAGGCATTGCAGGCGGGTGCGGTGTCAGGGAAACAGAATTACTCAAATGCTCTCAGCTAACTTCAGTTGTCACGTGACATATCCCCGGACTAGGGGAATTCAGATAATCAACTGATGATCAGAAAATAATTTACTGTTGTTCAGTCACTACATCATGTCTGACCCTTTGCAACCCCATGGACTGCAGCATGCCAGGTTCCCCTGTCCTTTTCTCAGCGTTTGCTCAAATTCATGTCCATTGAGTTGATGATGCTATCTAACCATCTCATCCTCTGCTACCCACTTCTCCTTTTGCCTTCAATCTTTCCCAGCACCAGGGTCTTTTCCAGTGAATTGAATCTTCGCACTAGATGACCAAAGTATTGGAGCTCCAGCTTCAGCCTGAGTCCTTCCAATGAATATTCAGGGTTGATTCCTTTAGGATGGACTGGTTTCATCTCCTTGCAGTCCAAGGGACTCTCAAGAGTTCACCAGCACATAGATCACAGCCTTGTCATAGCAAAGGGGCTTGAGTAAGTCAATGAAGCTATAAGCCATGCCATGCAGGGCCACCCGAGATGGACAGGTCATAGTGAAGAATTCTGACAACACGTAGCGCACTGGAGAAGGGAATGGCAAACCACTCTAGTATCCTTGCCTCAGGAACCCCGTGGACAGTATGAAAAGGAAAATAATTATGGATCAATTTAAAATGAAAGTTTTATACCCACGCTATTTCAGCTCTTTATTTCAGTAAAAAGAATTTTCATTAGATGTAATTATAAAAAATTGGACCAAGTAGAGAAATGGCCAAAAAAAGAGAAATCTTCATCTTACCTAGAAGTAAATGCTAATTATTCTTTTTTTCTCTCTTTTTTTTTTAGCTTTTTATTTTATATTGGAGTATAGCTTATTAATGATGTTGTGAGTTTCAGGAAGACAGCAAAGGGACTCAGTCATACGTATACGTGTATACATTTCCCCCCAAACTCCTCTCCCATCCAGGTTGCTACATATCACTGAGCAGAGTTCCCTATGCTATATGATAGGTTAAATGCTATTATTCTGTATGTAAACTTTTCTACTTTTTTCTCCGTCTCTCTCTCTCTCTATGTGTGTGTGTGTGTGTGTGTGTGTGTGTGTGTGTGTGTGTGTATGGACATACACATACATACATACATATATATAATGCTTATATATTTGAAAAATAAATCATCCCTGCATTGTTCTGTAACCTGTGTGAGTTTATGTGGGGGTTATTTTGGGGCGGCGATGTTAAAAATAGCTGTGAATCCTCTTAAAATCCACTAAGTGGCCATCAACCTTCTCAGTTTCCTTACACACAAAATTTCTGTTTATTGATTCAGTGTTTCCCAATCTTTTTGATTCTGTAACACACTTTAAGAGGACTAAACATAAGGAGGATACAACATAGTGAATGGGAGGAAGTATAACCTGAATAGTTATAAATTATAAACTGAAATGAACAGGTTATATTAATAGTTTATAAAAGAACCAGTTATAACCTGATTTGATGGCCCTGAGCCTTAAACTTGAAAATAAAAACAAACAATGAAAGCTAATGAAGTAAGCTACAGAATTTTGCCTGTAGAATAAAGCTTTATCTGGGTATAATTTAAATTCTGAAATATGAGGAAAGCAATCAAGATATACTAGGGAATGTGCATCAACTATACTTCAACAAAAATAAAAATAATTAAAATAAAAGGTATGTTAGAAGAGAAGGATGAAAAGAGACCAGGACCACAACTGCTCTTTGCTCTAAGATCAAGGCTAGAAAGATGGCAACAGAGTCTCTGGAAAGTGTGGGGAGGGCTGGAAATGAGAGCTTCACACTCATTTTTTCCCCCCCTTTATGGCTGTGCTGGGTCTTACTCAGGCTTAGTTGCTCCAGGGCATATGGGATGTTAGTTTCCCAATCAGGGATCAAACTCGCGTCCCCCACATTGGAAGGTGAACTCTTAACCAACTTAATCACCTGAAAATCCCTTCATACTCATGCTTGATGAACATTTATCACCTTCCATGTGTCAGGCTGGCTTTAGTCTCATGACAGTAAGGGATCTTGTGGCTGGGAAGAGGTTTAGGAAGAACTGAGGATTTATCCGGTCTTTTCTGGGGTACTGAATGTAAATGTTCCATAAATGTTCTGTAAAATGCTACACTATTATGATATCATCAGCAGCATACTTAGTCTTTTTCTCTTTCTTGATCTCCTCTTGTGGCCTCTCTCCTTTTCTTTTCCTTTTTTTTCTTTCTGACTTCTTAATTATGGGAAAATATCAAACACATAACAAAAGTAAATAGAGCATAACAAATCACATGTACTCATTACCCAGCTTCAACAGTTCTGAGCTCAATCTTATTTTATCAGCTGAGGACTGGAGACTCAATTGACTTCCCATCCCCATGTGTGGGTTTTTTTTTTTTTTTAATGAATTAAAAAGTTTATTAGCCATAGAAAAAAATTGATTCTTTAATTTTCATTAAGTTCCCTGTAAAACAGTAAGCTTGCAGAAAGTTTCTTCCTCACGAACAGAAAATCACTATGTCTTTGATCCAAGATATGTTGGGATTTTGTTCCCTTCTTCTTCAGATGACAGACAGATGGATGTAGCCAAATCTATGAACAAGTGTACTTGCCCCAAATGTGCAACATAAATATAGAAGCAATGAACAGAAGACTCATAGCCGATACTGGAACAGGGCCCCCTTTGAGCCCTGGCGAATCCTCTGTGTAGAATCACCACATCCCCGCAGTGCCCACTGAGGTCGTGTGGTCTGCGCTCCTTGTTCCGCAACTGGCATTCTCCCTCTGCCGGACTGTGCTTTGCTTTGCTGAGAGACTGCCCTGAGGAGCCCACGTTAGTGCTGCTGGGGGTCGGGCCAGGCATGTTGAAGACGGGAGGGTGGCAGGGAGCTGAAGTGAACTGCAGAGAAACCCATGTGTTTTGTTTTTTTTGTTGTTGTTGTTGTTTTTTAACATTTATTTTTATTTATTTATTTGGTTGTGCTGGGTCTTGGTTGCGGCACATGGAATCTTTAGCTGTGACATGTGGGTATCTTTCAGTTGAGGTCTGCAAACTCTGGAGTCCAGTTTCCCAACCAAGGATTGAACCTGGGCCCCCTGCCTTGGAAGTGCAGAGTCTTAGCCACTGGACCACCACGGAAGTCCCCCCCCCCATATTATTTTGAAGAAAACCCAGAACATATTATTTCATATGTGAGTCTCTCAGCATATATCTCTAAAAAGGTAAGGACTTAAAAAAAATCATTTCAATTAATCATCATTCCTTAATGTCATCAAACATTTAGTCAGTGTTCAGATCCCACATCAACTGTCTATCGGGAGACAGAATGAGATTTCACAGATACAAAGCTCACTCTCACAAGACCACCCTCCACTTCAGGAATTTTGGTAGGGATTGCACCGAATCTGTAGCTTGCTTTGGGTACCATTGCCATTTTAACACTATTAAGTCATTTAATCCATGAATGGGGATATTTTGCTTGTTAGAATTTTAAGTCTGCTATGATAGACCTTTGAAATAGTTCAGAGGATTAAATGTACTAAATATACAAGTGTTGCTTGATACATTTAAAGGAATTAAATAAGTCAAGTGTGTAAATAATGTTAACTGTTTAGGAAAATTCTGCTTAACTTCTGATTTTTTTTTTTTTTTTTTGGCCCCTCCATGCAGCCTGTAGGATGTTAGTTACCCAACCAGGAATCAGACCATTGCCCCCCTGCATTGGAAGTGTGGTGTCCTAACCACTGGACCACAGGGAAGTCCCTTGATTCTATTAAAGACTTATCTAAGGATAGTGGGAATTATTGATCTTATTTTAAAAATTAGTTTCTTAGAAAATAAAATAACAATGATTGGAAGTTTAGCTTAACTATACAGAAAGAAACAGATTTAAGAACTTGAAACTTTGGGGACTTCCCTGGTGGTCCAGTGGCCGAGACTTTGAGCTCCCAATGCAGCCGTCTAGGGTTCATTCTCTGCTCAGGGAACTAGATCACACGTGCTGCAACTAAGAGTTCCTATGCTGCAACTAAAGATCCCACACGCCCAAACTAAGACATGGTGTAGCCAAATAAAATAAATAAATAAAAAGAACTGGAAACTTTGACAAATTTAACATTAATCAGAACTCCAGAATCAATCACTATGCTTTTCCAGGCACTAGAACCCTCCTCAGAAGATAAAACGTCCAGGGAATTTCCTGGCAGTCCAGTGGTTAAGACTCCATACTTCTACTGCAGGGGGCAAGGGGTTTGTTTGATCACAGGTTGGGGAAGTAAGATCCTGCAGCCAAATAAATAAATAGTCCAACTGTCACCTGGAATCTTCCACATGGTGGAGGGCGGAAAATCTCTTGGGTGAGCTTTCCATGCTACTAACAGACCACTGTAGCAGCTCTCTGAGCCTTCCAGAGAGAAATATAATAAGTGTTCAATTAATGTTTATTGACTGAAAGTGATGGATTCAGATTTGCTTCTCTGAAAGCACTTAGTAGCTTGGTAAATACTTGACATACAAACGAATACAAGTATAACATGAACATTTTACATATTCATAAAATTTTAAATCTATTCCTCACTTTGTGCTTCAACCACACTGCCCTATTTTTCTTTAATTCCTCTAACTTGCTACAATAACTTCATGTATTCAGTATCCTCTTCCAGGAACTTTCTTTCTTCTCACAAACTTTGCCAGACATCTCCTGCTTCTGCTAAATCATCACTTCCTCTGGGAAGCCTCCTTTGGTTTACCTAATCAGGCCAATCTTTCTTATGATATGGTCTTAAGACACCATTTCAAAAAAAAAAAGACACCATTTCCCTCTTCAGACCATTTTCTACATAAGTAATTTCACAATCAGTTATGTGATTCTTTTTCTAGTTCCCCTATATCTTGGACCTTAGCCCCATGATGGGAACCTAGGACTCTGTTTTAGGTTACTACTTGTCCCTCTAAACTCATCTCAGTATTTGGAAAATAGAAGGTACCTAACAAACCCTTCTTGACTGAATGAGTGATTGTTAAATACGCAGTATGATCCAAAGAACTGTTTCAGGGACTTCCCTGGTGGTCCAGTGGTTAAGAATCTGCACTTCAGATATAGGGGGTGCAGGTTCAATCCCTAGTCAAGCAACTAAGATCCCACATACTGTGTGATGTAACCTAAAAAAAAAAAAAAAAAAAACTAGTTTAGGGAATAATATAAAAATACATAGAAAGGCCATATGTCAAAGGATCAAGGCAATTAGGTTTAAAAAACTTTAAACTATGTGATTTACAGAAACACTATTTTCATATAGTTGTCCAGGACATAGAATTAAAATGAGTTTTTAAATGATCATTTGTTGTCATTGTGTGGTTATTTTCCACTCATCCATGTAGATCAACACCATCCAACAGATACAATGTGAGCCACACACTTAATTTTAAGTGTTCTAGTAGCCACAGTGAAAATGTATAAAGAAACATGAATTTAATTGTAATAATATAGTTGATTTAACCCAATGCATAAAAACATCATCATTTCAACATGTAATCAGTATAAAAAACTAGTAAGATCTTTACATTATTTTTGAATACCAAGGTTTTGAAATCCAGGAAGAATTTTTACATTTATAGCACATGTCAATTTGGACTGAAATAACCCCGTGAGCCTAGTGGTGGACACTATAACCCTAGATCAATTTCCAGTCTTCTCTGTCCTCCTCTGTGCCCTGGGCAGCTGACCTGGGCTTGCATCACTCAGCTCTCTTGTCCTCAGATTTCCAGATAGCCTTGGGCAATAGGAGGCACTATTAAAAGATGGGAGTATAGAAAGAGAAAGAATTCCGGTTATTTCATTTCTGGCCACCCCCCTACCTGAACTAGGCTGCCACATTTCCTCTACCTAACAGCCTCTCTTCATAGCTACAGCGTTGGTCTGGTTCTGGTAACCCTGCTCCCTTCCTTGCCCCATTGGGCCTAGAAGAGGTGCCTCTGGGAGTTCCCCACTGCCCTGTGGATTTTTTTAACCCAAGCCTCTGTAAATAATTACCTCTTCAGTTAACCCTTTGTTTGCTATGCCATCTGCATCCTGTGAGGACACTGATTATATCAAGCAGTTAATAAACTATTGTTATTATGGTCTACACTCTCAACAGATTTTTGTTCGTGGATACTTGAAATCAATCACAATATTGAAAAGTTCTATTTGGTATACATAATGCTAATAATGCCTGACCATCAGTAGTTTTTTTTTTTCTTTTTTAAAAAAATCTTATTTTTGGCTGCCCTGGGTCTGCAAACAGGCTTTCTCTAGCTGTGGTGAGCGGGGGCTATTCTCTAGTTGAGCTTCTCATCAAGGTGGGTTCTCTTATTGTGGAGCACGGGCTCTAGGTTGCAGTGATTTCAGTAGTGGTGTTCCTCAGGCTTCATTGCCCCCAGGCCTATGGGATCTTCCTGGAACAGGAATGGAATCAGTATCCCTTGCATTGCAAGGTGAATTCTTAACCACTGGACCATCAGGGAAACCCAATAATTTTTTTTAATTAAAAAAAAAAAGTACTTAACCTACTGTATACCATAGAGAAGTATACTCAATACTTGAAAAAAAATTTTTTTTTTTATTTTATTTTTTGGCCTTACCAGGGCCTTGCGGGAGATCCCCATTAGGAATTGAATCCAGGCCACAGCAGTGAAAGTACTGAGTCCTAACTGCTGGACTGTCAGGGAATTCCCTCTACTCAATATTTTGTAATAAAAGAATAAAAGAATCTGGAAAAGAATATATATATGAGAGAGAGATATATATTAATCGCTCTGCTGTACACCAGAAACTAACGCGACACTGTAAATGAAGTGTACCTCAATTAAAAAAAAATTTTTTTTAAAGCACTTTGCAAATTGGTAGCAGGCAAATTTTAGAATTGTAACATAGCTTAGAGTCATGGTTCTAGACGAGGTAATGAGAAGTCTGTGTCAGAGTAATTTCTGTATTTGTAATCCTCCTGTTTGCAAGTAACAGATAAAAAAACTGAAAGTGACTTAGAATCAGAGGCAGAGGTAGGGAACATGTATGTTCACACAACTGGAAATTTTAAAAATGGAACTGGGTTCAGTGTTTCTTCACCAAGAGTCTGGTCCCCATCTCTCAGCTCTCCCTCTCTTTTGGTTGGGGGTCTATTGCAGGCTGCTTCCTCCCTTCTAGAAAGAGGATGGCTGCCAGGTTCAAGACCCTGCTAGTCAGAGAAAAGGAACACACCTCTCCCTGGTTGACTTAGTCAGAGAAAAGGAACATACCTCTCTGCTGACAAGATAGCTAGTTCATGGAAGCAATACTGTACATCAATAATTACACTGCTCTTATAAATTTATATGGGCATGTTTGGCAGTATATAACTCACAGAGTCTTAAATTGGAAGGGTTTCTGTATAAAGGATAATAGATTATGGCTAGAATGCAGTTAATACAGAACCTGATGATATAAAGATAACCCCAGGAAGTTATCCTTAGAGTTCAAATTTGCAATCACTTTAACCAAGAGCCCAAGCACAGTTTTGTGACTTGTAAAAAATATGGAAGATGAAAATTGCTAAAATCTTATATTCTACATTTAGATTATGGCTATTAAAAGTTCTAAAATAACTGTAATTTTGCAAATTACAAGTCCTATTAGCTGACAGGTCTGGTTGGATTACTCATCCATTCCTGAACTAATGGGGGTAAGGCAGGGAGGCTACTAAGAATGGGGGTGATTTAATTAACTAGGGCTGCTCATGCCTCTACCCCTAAAAAAGTAGGGTATAGGATCTAACCACACTTAAGTCAATAACACGGTCTACTGTGAGAATTGTTCCTCAGAGAAGGTCAAAAGATACTTGTTTACTACAACGTATGATGCCCATCCAAGAATTTCTGATATGTTCACTTGAAGCTTCCTATGATTCTAGGGTCTAGATAAGAGGGGTTGGTGGTTGAATAAATTTAAAGGAACATTAAAATAGTCTATAATTTAAATGGATAACTCACTGGGCTGTAGTGTGGATGACCACAAGAGGAGGTTCAGAAGGTATTTGAAAAAATAAAAAATAAAAAGAAGGTATTTGAAAATACAGTGGGAGGGATTAAGAGTGCTCCACTGAAAGATGCACACTAGACTAGCATTCGGAGAAGGCAACGGCAACCCACTCCAGTACTCTTGCCTGGAAAATCCCATGGATGGAGGAGCCTGGTGGGTTGCAGTCCATTGGGTCGCTAGGAGTCGGACACGACTGAGCAACTTCCCTTTCACTTTTCACTTTCATGCATTGGAGAAGGAAATGGCAACCCACTCCAGTGTTCTTGCCTGGAGAATTCCAGGGATGGGGGAGCCTGGTGGGCTGCCGTCTATGGGGTCGCACAGGGTCGGATATGACTGAAGCGACTTTGCAGCAGCAACAGCAGCAGGCTAGCATTACACACACACATAATAACAACAAAAATAGGGGAAATGGTGGGAAAGAATGGGATATGAGATGTGAAAAGAGTAATATTTTTTTTAAACAAAGATTGAGCCAGCTGATTGACATACATCATTTAATTACTTAATTAACCAAATATGTTTGATCACCTGCTGTGTATCAGGCTTGCTTTCTGGCCCTGGGGATGCAGGAGTGACCACAGGAGACCAAAGCTGAAGTTCTTGTGAGGGGAGATAGTACACAACAACCCTGCATTGCTATAATTACTCCATTTTATAGAGAGGAAAGCGATCTTGAGTGACAGTAAGGGACTCTTCTGCAGATACTTTTTTTTAAAATTTATTTAATTAATTAATTTATTTATTTTTCCATTTATTTTTATTAGTTGGAGGCTAATTACTTTACATCATTGCAGTGGTTTTTGTCATACATTGAAATGAATTAGCCTTGGATTTACATGTATTCCCCATCCCGGTCCCCCCTCCCACCTCCCTCTCCACCCGATCCCTTTGGGTCTTCCCAGTCCACCAGGCCCGAGCACTTGTCTCATGCACCCAACCTGGGCTGGTGATCTGTTTCACCCTAGATAATACACATGTTTCGATGCTGTTCTCTTGAAACATCCCACCCTCGCCTTCTCCCAGAGTCCACAAGTCTGTTCTATACATCTGAGTCTCTTTTTCCTGCAGATACTTTTAACAGTAAGTAGCAGGAGTACTGTGGTCGAAATCCAGGATAGTCTGACTTAAAAAAGGCTTTACTTTGGGACTTACCTGGCAGCCCAGTGGTTAAGCCTCTATGATTCCACTGCAGGGGGGCCCAGTTTCAATTCCTGGCCCGGAACCAAGGTCCCACATGCTGCTGGGTGCAGCCAAAAAGAAAAAAAAAAAAAAAAAGCTTTGGTCTGATAGAAGGAAATAAAAGAGGAGAACAATTTACCTTGGAGGAGGGGAGCAAATCAAAGAAAATTTATGTGAGCCAGAAAAGAAAAGCGATTAGAGAAGGAAAGAAAAGTAAGAAACGGAAAGGTTCTGCTAGAATCCCTCACCCGGTAAACACCCAAGGTAAGGCCAGCTCAGGGTCTGCCTCAACTACTGCATTTCTCCTTCCCTACTCTTCCCTTGCTGGTATGGAAGCCCCATTTTACAGACGTAAAAACTAAGGCTCAGGGCTATTCAGTTCAGTTCAGTTGCTCAGTTGTGTCCAACTCTGCAACCCCATGAATCGCAGCATGCCAGGCCTCCCTGTCCATCACCAACTCCCGGAATTTACTCAAACCCATGTCCATCGAGTCGGTGATATGATCCAGCCATCTCATCCTCTGTCATCCCCTTCTCCTGCCCCCAATCCCTCCCAGCATCAGGGTCTTTTCCAATGAGTCAACTCTTTGCATGAGGTGGCCAAAGTACTGGAGTTTCAGCTTCAGCATCAGTCCTTCCAATGAACACCCAGGACTGATCTCCTTTAGGATGGACTGACTGGTTGGATCTCCTTGCAGTCCAAGGGACTCTCAAGAGTCTTCTCCAATACCACAGTTCAAAAGCATCGATTCTTTGGCACTCAGCTTTCTTCACAGTCCAACTCTCACATCCATACATGACCACTGGAAAAACCATAGCCTTGACTAGATGAACCTTTGTTGGCAAAGTAATGTCTCTGCTTTTTAATATGCTATCTAGGTTGGTCATAACTTTCCTTCCAAGGAGTGTCTTTAATTTCATGGCTGAAATCACCATCTGCAGTGATCTTGGAGCCCAGAAAAATAAAGTCAGCCACTGTTTCCACTTTCCCCCCATCTATCGGCCATGAAGCGATGGGACTGGATGCCATGATCTTAGTTTTCTGAATGTTGAGCTTTAAGCCAACTTTTTCAGTCTCCTCTTTCACTTTCATCAAGAGGCTTTTTAGTTCCTCTTCACTTTCTGCCATAAGGGTGGTGTCATCTGCATATCTGAGGTTATTGATATTTCTCCCTGCAATCTTGATTCCAGCTTGTGCTTCTTCCAGCCCAGCATTTCTCATGATGTACTGTGCATATAAGTTAAATAAGTAGAGTGACAATACACAGCCTCGACGTACTCCTTTTCCTATTTGGAACCAGTCTGTTGTTCCATGTCCAATTCTAACTGTTGCTTCCTGACCTGCATATAGGTTTCTCAAGAGGCAGGTCAGGTGATCTTAAATCTTTGTATTTCCCCTTCACTATGGATAAACCTTTTAGAGCCACAGTAAGAAAACACCTGAGAGAAACAAAACAATAATTGGTATATCTTTCAGGTAACAGTGGAAAAATACAAGTTGTTACCGTTTCTCTTGAAAGCAGATTTAGCATTAAGTCAGACTCCACTGAATCTGCTTGCAATGCCGGACACCCGGGTGGATCCCTGGGTCGGGAAAATCCCTTCGAGGAGGAAATGGCAACCCACTCCAGTATTCTTGCCTGGAAAATCCTGGTGAGCTCCATGAGTCCATGGGGTAGCGAAAGAGTCGGACACGACTGAACAACTAACACAGACTCCAGTGAAAGCAGGTAGGGAACACCAGGCAAACTTCCTAACTGAAGTCACTGTTCTGAGGAAGGGGCTCTTGGTGATTTTTCTGACACGTGTGCTAAGTCGTTACAGTTTCACTCTGGGCTGTAGCCCGCAGGGCTCCTCTGTCCATGGGATTTCCCAGGCAAGAACACTGGAGTGGGTGGGTTGCCATGTCCCCCGCCAGGGCGTCTTCCGCCTCCAGGGATCGAACCCACCTCTCTTTTATCTCATTAGCAGGCGGGTTCTTTACCACTAGCGCCACCTGGGAAGCCACAGTCGCTATATTTCTCCCAATGGTTAATCTTGTGGCTCGTTTTTTTTTTTTTTTTTTTAAGGGTAAGTAGAAAACAGAGGAAGGTATGAGTGACCCACGGACCCCACCACTGCCCCCAGGACAATACAGCAACCTTTGCTAGGAGAAAGGCTAGCACTCGTTCTGGAACTCTGAATTTAAATTCAATCTTCTTCTGGAACTTCCATTTTTATTTGCTAAATGTGGTAGTTTTCAGATGGCCTGACCAGTCTCATTTGCGTTTGAGTTGCTATTAAACTTCTCAGGAGTCCGGGATAATGCGCCATCGTCTCGGTCAAATCCTGCAGTTTGGGTGAGACGTGAGATACCAGCCAGAATTCCACAGACTTTCTAGGTAGGCTTGGGCTTTTCCCTAAGTGTGGGACGTCACAAATGCTCATTGACCTTGGGAGCAATTCCGAAGTACTTTTTTAAACCTGATGGTCTTAGTTCCAGCCTAACCGCTTACGAGGATGAAGTAATTAGTGAATACTTTAATAATTATTTAATACTTTAATCTTATTAGGAGCAAAACGTTTTATCAGTGAGAGTGACAGAGGAGGTGTTCTTAAACCCCCGCCTACTTGGAGGTGAGGGAGACGGGACTGAGGATAACTTGGAAGTCAGGAACTGGGGAATTACACCTGAGGGAACTCCGGGCCTGAAACGACCAAGGATGAACACCCCACAGCCGCCTCTACAGACAAGGCGGCAAGACCTGAGCGCGCTCCCAGCAACCGTGATTCTCGCAGCGTTTGTAGCCACTACGTCACGGCGTTCTTCGCCTCTCATTGGGCGAGCCCATCCAATCATGTGGCTCTGGTGTGTCGTATAAATAAGGGCGAGGAGAAGGCGGTGGTCCGCCATTTCGTGGACGCCGGGTGTGCGAGAGCATCCGGAACGGTGGGCGGGAGGGAACTGAGAAGACCTAGCCTAGGTTCTGTGGATTTGGACCTCCGCATTTCTAACCCAAGATCTCGGTAAGCGAACGACTACCAAAGGAATGAGGTGGGAAATGGGCTTTAAAGTGGCCGAAGTGGGGATAGGCCCAATGGCGGCGGTAGGCTGAGACAAAGAGACGCTGCCGCCATTTTGTGACGTTCAGCTCGGGGCTGTGGCGGGGGCTCTCGGCCCTTCGGAGGTATACCCAGGCCTCAAAGTGGAGCTGTTTTTAATCCTGTACTGGGAACGGAGAGGCAGTGAGCCGGGAAGGAAGATTATCCGAGTCGAGGCGAAGGGGGACTCGGTAGTCGGTTGTACTCCAGGCCGCGGCTTTTCAATTTATGGCGCCCTTTTTTTTTTTTTGGTAGCACGTTTCCTTAGGTAGCTTCTCAACGTTTTTTCCCTTCAGGTCACTAATCAAAACTGATCCTTTCGAACCATATTAATTGATTCATATACTCACTTTCATTTTTATTTTTATTTTTTGACGAGTTCACTTTTTACCGTCGGGACCTAATGACTTTTTTTTTTTTTTTAAACCGACTTTCCTTGAGCTGAATTGTTCTTGTGACTTTTCCTATTAATGCGTGGGCCTGAAACTGGTCACCGTAAAGTTTCTGGAAAGGGGGGGAAAAAATCCATTCCCCAGCAGTGGTTTGGCCTCAGAACTGCTGGGTGCAGGGTGGGGTCACGCAAATAGGATGTGTCTGGACTGGTTTTTTTAAATTGGATAAACCCAGAGTGAGGAGAAAATGGTCAAGCCCTTGAGCTGAGTTCATGGGCAGACTGCTCTTTTATGCAATTGATAACTGGCCTATAAGTTGATTAGATATTGCTAAGTGATTGTATAAGTGTTTGAAGTTTGTAAAAACGTAAGCCCCTTGGGTGGCTTAAATTTTACGCAACAAATGTTTTTTTCTCTGAGGTGGAATTAACATAAGCTTCATTTTAAAGTGCACGATTCAGAGGTATTTAATATGTTCACATTGTTGTTCAGCTATCACCTCACTAGTTTGAACATCTTTTATACCCAATGAAGTGACCTGTATACCGAAGCATCCATTCACCTTTTGCTCTGTCCTGTCTTCCCAAGCCCTTGGTATTTACTAAAATGTTTCTGAATTTGCCCGTTTTGGATAATTTACATCCTTGGAATCGTAATGTGTGCACTAGTTTGTGTCTGTTACCTATAACGGCATGCTCTGATAGGTCATTTCACATTTGTAGCATTTATGGGTATTTGATTCCGGAATAATTTGGATAGTACATTTTGCTTATCTACCTGTTGCTGGATATTTGGCTTGACACTTTTTGGCTGTTGAGAATAGAGTAAGGTACATTTTTTATTTTTTTGGTACATTTTTAAAAAAACATTTATTTTGCATTGTGAAGAGTGCTGGTTAACTTGACCTGTGAAGGCACATTAGTGTCGCTTTTCTTGGTGATTTGTCTTCAGCAAGTTGTTTCATTTTGTTTTTTAATTTGCTTCTGAGTAGGTGATTCTCCTCTTCTAGGTGAAATTAATTGAAATAGGTAAAATGCTTAGTTTCTACTTTGGTAAACGCTCCTCTGGTGTGTTTTCTTCCCTGCTGCGGCCCTTCCCCCCCCCCCTTCACAATTTGTTCTGGCTTCTATGCAGTTATCGGTAACTATTGGGATAGTCCTAGCTTTTTAGTATTGAGTTCTTTACTAAATCTATTTTTCACAGTGTATTATATATATATTTTTTTTTATTGCAGAAATGCATCGTGATTCCTGTCCATTGGACTGTAAAGTTTATGTAGGTAATCTTGGAAACAATGGTAATAAAACTGAATTGGAACGAGCTTTTGGCTATTACGGACCACTCCGAAGTGTGTGGGTTGCTAGAAACCCTCCCGGCTTTGCTTTTGTTGAATTTGAAGATCCCCGAGATGCAGCTGATGCTGTCCGAGAGCTAGATGGGAGGTAATTTGTTGATTAATTAATGATAGTTTATGTTTAAAATCTCTAGAATGTATGGCTTTTAGATTTCTTCTTTGCTATCTGAAATTGTTATTGGAAATTTACATAAAACCTTTTTGGCAATCAAAAAAAGTGAACAATTTGTGAAGATATCTAGGAAGTTTTTTTATTCAGTTGGCCATTGGAGAAAATAATTTTAATGGTCAGTTCTTGGGTGTGTAACTTCATGTGATTGAAACATTTTAATCTAAATTCACCACAAAGCATCAATCATGTTACCTTTGAATTGTGTCTAAATTGTGGATCAATCATCCCTCTTAATGGCCACAGATTGTAAGTGGCTGATGGTTATATGGGTTTATTGTACTATTATCTTTTTGATACATGTTGGAAATATTTAAGAACTGCATCATATAACAATATTTCCCTTTGCATTACAATATTCTGTTAGCTGGCTGGTAAGTTAACACCTGAGTCTTAACAGTGAACAAGTGTGTTGCTCTTCTTCATGGCATTTGAAAACTATTGGGTTTCATGAAACCAAGGAAAAGAATTAAGATCCAAAAATTAAAGGGTTTGCGAGTTGATATGTAGAAGGTCATTTATCTAAGCAGATTACAGAAACATTTTTCCAGGACCCCACCTCTTCCCAATCACTGTCCACATATCTAAACTTAGTGGTTGTGGACCAATGAGTAGGTGGAATATAAAGGTCTTTTTTTTTTTAATAATTGTTCTCAGCTACAGTTTCTTATATTTAAACTGTTGTGTGATGATTGAAGGGAAAGGGAAATGTAAAATGTCCAGGATGCTTCTGTCCCGTTTACTGTTGTTTGCTTAGAGGGGATAGGGAGGAGAGAGACCAACAAATAAGAGTATTTATGATTGGTAAACAGTTGCTGCAACTTCCCAAGGAAGAAGTCAAAACAGGATGTTCGGATGAACTAGCTTGGAAGATGAATCCATAGGTTTTCATATTTAAGGTATAACTGTTAACATTGAGCCCAGTGCTCAGACTAACAGCAATAAAACATAAGGGAGTTGGTTTTCTTTACTAGAAAAAGATAAGGAACTAAAACTTGATTTGGTATTAAGGATTCTGCAGACATTCAGTTGGATTCTTTGCAAAGAAGCTAGCTAGCTATAAGAGGGGGTTTTGTTTTTGTTTTCCTTGCTTTAATACACGTTTCTCAAAATTAGTTTGGCTGGTTTAAATTTACTGTTTCTTTCCCTCCTAGAACACTGTGTGGCTGCCGAGTAAGAGTGGAACTATCGAATGGTGAAAAGAGAAGTCGTAATCGTGGCCCACCTCCTTCTTGGGGTCGTCGCCCTCGAGATGATTATCGGAGGAGGAGTCCTCCACCTCGACGCAGGTACTTAGAGAGAGCGTGTTTAGAGGTGTTGGTGTAATGGAGTAGCTAATAGGAACAGGTATCTCTCAAAGTTTGTTGGTGGGTTTTAACTTGGAAGAATCAGGTTTTTATGAAGCGTTTGCTGGGTGTAGTTTGGGATATGTGAGTTGTGCTGAGTGTTGGCTTTTGTCTTTAGGTCACTGTTCATGTTGGTAGTCAGTAACTTCTATCTTGGATCTGTCTTCTAGTTCATCTTCTAGTTGCATCTTTCCAAGTCTTCCCTTATACTTCAGTTTAGGCCTTTTTCCATTTCTTGACTCCATAATGACAAACATTACATTCAACTCTAGCTCTTCACAAAAATGTGTTTTCTACTGTTAGCACGATTGTAATATTTATCAAACAGGCAGCTGTTTTATTGTTACAACTGGTAAAGTAGAAATCATTCTGAAACTAAAGTCACTGACCAATAAAGGGGGCTAAAGTAATCCCAGTCATCTGTTCTTCAAACCCAAATAGGAGAGAATGCAGGTTTTTTTTATAATTGAAAATGGCATCATTCTTGGACCAGGCAGTATTGTCTGGATGCTAACTCCACATCTCCTCAAACCTCCAAAATAGTTTCTATAGGACTGAATTTACCTCTTACAGGTGAGTGAAGTCCTAGGAGATAGGAGTTCAAAATCTTGCCCCTTTTGCTATTTTGAAAAACAAAACAACACACTGTTGCCCATCATAATAAAGAGTATTTGTTAGCTAATAGATGGTTGTACTGATGGCTTGTTTTTCATTTTTTTTTGTGCTTTTTGGTCCATCTATTAATAAAAATGAACCCCGTTACAGAGTCACCATCATGTCTCTTCTCACCACCCTCTGAGTCTGCATTAGCCAGTCAACTAGCCCTTTCAGCGTCATGTGACCAGCGCGCCCCATTCAGCTTGGCTGGTGTCGTTTCACATGACCCAGGCATGGCCAGTCGTCAGGTTGCACCGCCCTTTGGTTCCCGAGCATGCTGTTTTCTCTCAGCCTTCTCTCCAACCTTAACCAAATCGGCAGCAGCCACCTCGACCGCCCACACATTCCTGGCCAATCAGCTCAGCTGTTTATTTACCAAATGTCTTCACAACAACTACAGCAGCAGCCTTCGGCTAACAAAAAAGCAGGAAAAATCCACAACACCCCCTTCGCCAACCAACTAAATCCAACGCAACATCTGGCAAAACCTTTTCAGCAAATTCTTCCTGGCCGTCAGTCCGGCAGCCTCACCTCACCATTTCTAGCTTGTTGAAACCCAAAAACTAGTAAGTTTTTCCTGCTTATACAGTTTACTGCTGGTTAAAATAAGGAGTAAGCGGCTTAAAGTAATTCTTTTTTCTGGATCAAAGGCTGGCTGTGCATAATTGAATGGTAACGTACATATATATTGCTTGAATAAAACTTTTAAGGGTGATAGGGAACTCATAATGTAACTAGACCTTCAAGTGAAACTTATTTGCATGTGTGAGATGCCAAACTAAAAATTTTAATAACTCTAACAGATTTAGCTTTCCTTTCTAGCAAAAATTTGCTGAATCCTATCACCTTTAAATGGTTTTACTAACAGTTTTCAAAATTTTTAAATTTTGGGGGTGAAGTGGGCCAAGCTAAGGTAATTTTGATAAGTCTAAACACACTCTTAAATGTGACGATCACAAATGCAGTTCTAATGTAGCACTTAATGGCATCAATATTTACACCTAGCGCGTTTTCACAAAATTACACTATCCACCTGGTACCTAAGTCTTGTCATGGACTTACAGGTTTGCATGGGTTCCAAATACTGGTTTATGGTACTGTTTTTGGAACTACTTGTGGGACTACATTTTGGTGTGGTGTTTGGGTAGTGAAGTTAGTTTGACATGAAGTTTTGCATTGGACAGATCTGCTGTGAAGCATTCTTTGTTAAAGTGAATCCATGATTGGAATACCTGCTTTTCACTTGAGCTTTTGGTTCCTTAATCCTTCTGTGCCCTTTTTTTGTTTTGTTTTCCTTTAAAAATTTTTTTATTTTTTGGACGATGGGTGCCAGTTCTTCGGCACATTCACTGGGCCCAACAGTGAGATTGAAAAGTTGGGAAATGCCTCACGCCATAAATGCTAATTGACAGTTAGCCTAATTTTCCTGTTTTCTGCTTTTAGATCTCCAAGACGGAGAAGCTTCTCCCGCAGCCGGAGCAGGTAAAGTATCTTTTGGGGGCCACAGTCTCAGATGTGGGAGTGTTTATGCAATTTGTAAGCTGTTTTCCAGATGACTCAGTTAATGGCAATAGACTCTGATTTTAGTAATGAATCAAGTAACATATAGAACTTTTAGCTTTCAAAAACTACTGAGACATTGTTTGTATAATCCTGAATGGCCCTGTTTTTCTTTCTCTTCTTACTTTAGGTCCCTTTCTAGAGATAGGAGAAGAGAGAGATCACTGTCGCGGGAGAGAAATCACAAGCCGTCCCGCTCTTTCTCTAGGTCTCGTAGGTAAGATCTTTAATGACCTGAGTCATAAGAGCTTGCATACATAATATACTAAAAACAGAAATAGGTCTTTTAAGCTACTAGGACAAAATGTTTATAACTTTACTGTAAAAAAATCTTTTGATTAAGTTGTGCCTGTAACTGAGTTAACAGATGGAACTTTTGTTTATTTTTCAGCCGATCTAGGTCAAATGAAAGGAAATAGAAGACAAGTTTGCAAGAGGAGTGGTGTACAGGAAATAACTTCATTTGACAGGAGTATGTACAGAAAATTCAAGTTTTGTTTGAGACTTCATAAGCTTGGTGCATTTTTAAAATGTTTTAGCTGTTCACATTTGTTTGTTGGAACAATGACACAAAGGTGTAATTCTCTATGGTTTGAAATGGATCATATGGGGCATGTAATATCAAGAATTGTTACTTTACAATGTTCCCTTAAGCAAAATTTAATTTGCTTTGAATTTTGGTCTTGCATAGGCTGATAAATAAACCTCTTAACTCCTGCCCAGCTAAAGTCAATGTTTGTAACATTATGGAAATAAAAACTGGCAAAAATTGGAATATTTTTTTCAACATAGCTGGGATATGGTATGTAGCTGTAGTTAAGCAGTTTTTAAAAGCTGCTGTGAACTCAGAAACCAGCTGGAAAAATTAAAGCTTCACCCTTAAACCAGATTAGAGGTTTAAAAATCCCACTAGTCTTCACACTGGACAAAAGGTTGTCCAGTTGGTGTAGAATCTAAGAAGTTTCAAGGAAGTTAGTTTACCTTTGCTTTAGGTTGTAAGTTCCTTCTGTGATTGCTGTATATGAATACATAGCTCTTTGTAACGTTCTTTATTTGGAAATCTGAGATACTCAAGATAACAAATGTCCTGCCTGTTTAAGGGTACATTGTAGAGCTGAACTGAGTTACTGTGCAAGATTCTTTTTTCATGCTGTCATTTGTAATATGTTTTGTGAGAATCCTTGGGATTAAAGTTTTGGTTACAAATTGTTGTTTAACCTGAAAGCCTGTTTTTCCTTGCAAAACTAAAGTCTGAGCTTGGTACCAAGTCCAGGTGTAACATTCCTATTGGAAGCCATACTTATATTTTCTTGTAAAGTGCTTTTGAAAATAAAATATAAGCATAATTGTAATAGTTGAACCCACTATTACCATAGTTCTTGTCCCACAGAAGGCAGTTGGTTACACAAATCTTATTTTTTAAGAAATAACGTTCGAGGCTTTTGAAGTGAAGGGACTTTCTGGTTGTCCACCTAAGTGATACGTTTTTAGGAGCAGAACCCAGTTTAAAGTCCATGATTATTCAGTGACCAACATTTTAAAGTATAGCCACCTGATATATTATAATCCGAAGTTGCCAGTAAAAAGCTTTTATCACTAGCATGAAAATGTTCCACAGAGCTTTAAAAATTGCTTCCATTTTATATAATTTGAGGTGTTGCATGGGAATTCTAAATTGATCCATCATTATGTGAAATTCACTACATGGTTCAAATGTAAGTGCAGAATTGAAATACGGAGGCATGCATAATCTTCCTCTTAGATATCTAGAGGAGTTGTAATTTCAAACTTCTGTGCAATTAGATTAAATCATAATGCAACAGTCTTGTGGCTTAGTTTCCTTAAATGTGCTATTTAAAAATAGTTTTGGATTGTGCTATACTGACTTTTCTTTAACATGAAAGACAAGTCATTGTGTTAATCTATAAGGATGTTTTATAAGAAATTCATCCTAAACAAGTTTATTTCCAGTGGTGGTCCTTAATCTCTCACAAAAGTATCAAGGGAGAAGAGTCTTGGGTATCACAGCGGAGAACTGCTGTCAGTGGAGTTCAGTATGATCCTTGCTGGCAGAAGACATTTATAAAACTGCCTGCTTACTGAGAGCTCAGGCTTTGGGCCCTTCTGGCCTTAAGAACTGTTGGGATCAAGCAAGGCAAGATAGCTACTGATTCGTGGAAGTAATTCGGTACATCAATATTACACTGCCCTTATAATGAACATGAATATTTTTGACAGTATGCAACTTGCAGAGTCTTAAATTGGGCTTCTGTAAAAAGGAAAGATTATAGCTACAGAGTGGCCAATACAGACCCAATATAAAGTTAACTGATTTATCCTTAGGATCCAAATTTGCAATCACTTTAACCAGAAGCCTTAGCACAGTTCTATGGCTTGTTAAAAAATATGGAAGGTAGAAATTATTAAAACTTTGCATTCTACATTTACATTGTGGCTTTCAAAAAGTTCTCTGTAGTTAACTGATTTCTGAAATTACAAGTCCCATTGGCCAGTTTTGTCTTGGATTCTCAGTTGAATATTATACTGAAAGCAGTCACAGAAACTGACTTGTGATGTAATGATAACAGGTGTTCACTAGAGGTCACTGTTAACACTTGGTGATAACTTAAGGAACACATCTAAGGATTATAGTTTTTATTTTTGCAGGAATAGTTAATTCTATGGTTCTTAATTCATTTGTGGGTTACTTCTGACCTCCATATCTTAAGCAGAAAGAGAAGTTTTAATCTTATGAGATATAGATACCTTTTACCAACTATTTCTATGTTTTTTACAGTTCCTTAAAAGATAATGTGATCAGTAGATGGCATCACCACCTTTTTTAGTTAGACTCACCCATATTTGGATGGAAAGTCCTGGTTGCTTTTTATTGGCGCGTCGTGGTTCATATTTCTGCAGTGCTTTATCAGGAATGGTATTTTCCAGGCCTACTGATTCATTTTTCCATCCTGGGTTATGTAAGAACCACTGGTTTAGTACTTTGTATTAATGTGCTTTTGTTTTCAGAATCCCCAACATGATTTAGTTGTCAGACCTGGTTGGTGGCAATGTCTTCCAGTTGTATATTTTTGTACTAGACTGTTGCCTTCTGGTTTTCTTTTCTTTTTTCGAGAACATGAAAGACTTTATAATTAAAGTAGCTGAAGAAAAACTGGGTTGGAGTACATTTTTATCAAAACAGTGTAATACTGTTGGATTCAATTTTATATATTCACACAAATTCAATTCATTCTACTTTATTAAATTCATTGGCTGCTTCAAAGAATTCAGCTGTATACAGAATAGTTGTAAGGTTCTGAGAAGAGATACTGAAAATTTGTCTTGATAAACCTAGTTAACTGCTTAATTTTGTTATTCAACTTACTACTTATTGAGACTGCAGAAATTCATAATATGGTATTTTCATAATTTTGTATCCCCGTTCTTTTAACTACCTGGATGGAGCACAAGACAACAGCCAAAATGTTTCCCAGACTAACCCATGAAGTACATGTGTAGAATATTACCTTTATTTTAAGTTTTCCCTTGGTTCTCTTACTTACATAAAGCATTGGTGGCCATTTAGTGCCTTATCTATTAGTTCATGTATGTACTTAGTCTTGAAGTGAAAATCTCTGAAAACATTGATCTTTACCTTCTTTGCTAGTCATTGTTGGGAGACTAGATGAGATGGAGAATATTTCACTTTATTTCCAGAGTGAAATTATACCTTCCAGAAAAAGTAGGCTGTAGGTGACTTTCCCCCTCTTTTTGAAGTTCTATTCATTTATGAATTGGCATTTTTGTTTCAGTATTTCACAGATTTCATTTGGGGCAAGTTAGTATTCTTTTAGTGGCTTTTTTTTTTTTTTTTTTTTTGTAAAGTCCCCAAACCTCAGATTGGGGCAGAAGGGGGCAAGTTACTGAAGAAAATTATTTAGTGAATGCTGTAGAGTTGCTGTTCGTATCGATCATTTAGAAAGGGGAATGGAAATGATCAACATACAAAACATTCTAAGTTTTGAGAGAACTCCCTCAGGAAACATCCTTTTATATTTAGGCAGCTGGCACTTTGTTTTAACTCAATCCAGCTGGCTCTCTTGCCACCAGAATTTCTTTTGTAATGAGAAAATTTATTTTTAGTTTAGGAAGAACCATCCATGTTAACTTTCAAGTGTGTTTTGTAAATAAATACAAATTGGAATGTTGATTTGTCATTTAATCCTTTTTGTGTCACTTTCCCCACATGCAGACTGATGGCATTTAATGGGGAATGGGGTGCAGTGATGAGGCATAACACCAGCTCTGTCTCAAAACAGCATAGGTAATACTTGACCTTTGTTCAATACTGGGATGTTGAAACCTTGAACTATATAGTAATAAGTTCACTCGTATTGTAGATTAGAATGATTTAAGAGATGTTGGTTGTAGGGCTTTTAAATGTTCTGAGAGGCTCTTTGATCTTGAGTGAGGTGGCAAATATTTCAGGTGCTTTAAAAACCCCTTAACCTAGCAGTAGTGGAAAACAAGTGAATGTAAAGAATCTGAGGTGAAGAAATGAGTATAAATAACCTTAATCATAAAGTAGAAGTTAGAGGACAGGAGCAGTGGAGTGCACAACTCTTTGGAGGTAAAACAGTGTTTTACTGAATTTGTACCAATTTCAGTCTAATTTTTTTTCTTTCAGCCCTGTTGCTAAATAAGCAGTGTAGGATAACTTGTCTAGCTTTAGTACTGGTGGAAAGGCTAAGAAGTTGGGAGTGTTACTGCTCTAATGAAAAGTTTAGTGGGGATAAGTTAACTGTCAATCCTGGTTAGTCTTCAGTTGGCAGTGTATGGCTGTTTGAGGTTGGGAATAGAAGCTGCCCACTTTGTAAACAGGAGTAGATGAACACTGATAGTTTTGAAAGGGTCAAAGCTCTTACGGTGGTGGAAGCTGGGGGAGGACAGTTGGAATAGTCAGGAAAGGAAATTTAAAAAAATTTTTTGTTCTGGTTCCGTCTCTATACTCACTTGGCCAGCTGTATCCTCCAGGAAAGGAAGTTTTCTTTTTGAGTGCTGATCTGCCGAACATTGTCCATGACTTTATTTTTATGAAATGCTTAACCAGTTGAGAGGTGAGTCTCCTTGTTAAAAGGGCAAAAAAAAAAGTTCCTCATTTATCATTTCTCCTCCTGCTAAACACTACAGACAGTCTTGGTGATTCAACCTGTGATTTGACTACAGTGGTACAAAAGCAATAACCAGAAACTCCTTTGAATTTTGATCTTTTCCTGGGCTAGTTAGTGTTGTTGCTGTGCACCAAGGGGCAGCAAGCCAAGCCTTGGCTCCCAGACTGCCAGGTGACCACAAAGGTAAATGAATACACTTTAAAAGCATTCTGCAATCATAGAACCATTTTGTTTTTCATTCTGTTCAGTATTCAGTGAATTATATGAAAGATTCAGTACTTTGTTAAATGTTTTTGCCCAACTGTAGGCTAATGTTATGAGCATGTTTAGGTGAGGCTAAGCTCTGATGTTGGGTAGGTTGAGTGTGTGTTAAATATGTCATTGACTTGTATTTTCAGTTCATCAAGATATGACCCCATCATAAGGAAGATCTGTAGTATATACTAGACTGAGGCCATACTAGACTCCCAAGCTTCTGTTTTCTGCTTACTGTGTTTCTATTTTACAACCCATTTGTAAGACACCACTTTATTGTGACTAACAGGGTTTAGGACTTGTCCTTCTAGTTGTAAAATACCGTTACGGTAAAAGTAAATTACACACACACTGGGGAATTAATGCCTTTCTAGAAATAACTTGTTAAAGTTAGAAAGGTAGGCATACTGTGATGAGCAAGTGTTTATACAGCTAGAAGTGCTGTGTGTCCTTCAGCTTTTTATTACACGTCTGAGGCATGCCCATCTGAAATGTGCTGTCTGAACTTACATATCGTCTGGGCAAATAGTACAACTGTTAATGCAGTCAGGGTTTATGTGTGTACTTAGTCGTGTCTTGACTCTTCAACCCCATGGGCTGTTGCCTGCCGGGCTTCTCTGTCCGTGGGATTTTTCAGAATGCTGGAGTGGGTTGTCATTTCTTTCTCCGGGGGATGTTGACCCAGGGATCAAAACTGCGTCTCCTGCATTGGTGGGCATTCTTCACCAGTGAGCCACCTGGCAAGACAGCTGGCTTTATCCTGATGCCTAATTCAATGACTAAGATGTCATTGTCAATATAGATGGGTTGTGCTAATATAGATGGGTTGACGTTTCCATTGGTCCATGTTGACTGTTAACCTTGTGTCGTGGGCATGTGTCAAAGCTGTTAATAGTTGCTATGGCTGTTCCAGTCTCCTGGTCTTGACATCACCTGTGTTAACCCTTAAAGCAATGTGAGACCAACGTTGGTGAGTATTGCATGTGAGGACTGGTAAACAAACTTTGTTTGAGGGAGCATTTTAATATTAATTGCAACTTCATAGGGAAAACTATACCAATTATGTTTTCCTTCTTTAAAATAATGGAGTCTTAGGGAGAGTACCCCAGAATTCCACGGCTAACAAGGCTGTTGCAGAGATTCAGGAAAACTCCTCCAAGTTAAGTAGGCACATTTGAGTTGATCATTTAAATTTTGACAGTGGACTTTGTGATTAAAGCTATTGCCTCCAGCAGCCACAGCTTGCTGACCTGGAAGAACACTAAATGATTTGGATTCTCATAGAGGTGAATGGAAGGAAGAGAATTTTAAGTGCATCATCCAAGATGGGTTCCTGAACCAGGACCAACTTTAGGACTTGAAAGCAGGAAGAAATAATTAAAAAGAGTGTCAGTAATAGGTAATGTACGCATCCTGCTTTATTGAGGAAGAGACTGAAGTTTAGAGAAGGCTGGATAAGTTGTCGAGGAGTGATTGAGCTGTTAGAGAAGGCTGGGTAAGTTGTCGAGGAGTGATTGAGCTGTAATGGTGTAACCCGGGTTGCAATACCAGGTGTAGAATAACTGGTGGTGGCCTTGGAGTTCATAGTTGGGAGTCCTATATTTAGAGAAGGTGAATTTGCTAAAGGTCATGCAGGGACCCTGGCAGAGCTGGGACAAGGATTGCCTCAACAGCTACTAAAGTGCTATTCCAGGGAGCAGCATAACAGTTAAGGACTTCAGGGTTTAAATCTTGGCCTCCTCACTTAAAGCCCAATGGCCAGCTGCATAATTTTTAACACTTAATTTTTCTCATCTTAAAACAGGTTAATTACCTTTGAGAATGTAGTCATGTGATGCAGACTGACAATACTGCTCAATAAGCATTAGCTCTTATGTGGCAGGGTAACACTGGTATGCAGTTAGCAGCTAAGGAATGGCTTGTAAGCAAAACTGAGGGCTTCCCTGGTGGCTCAGCTGGTAAAGAAAAACAACCACTTCGGTGCTGGGCAAGCAAGAGTGCTCCCAGTGCATACGAGTATTTCCACTGACCCTGGTCATTACCTACTTACGAATATATTGGAATATATTGTCCAGTTTGAGGGGATGTTGCTTTCAGGGTTGCAAGGTCAAGAGGAACATTTGTGGTTACAGGGGTCCAGGCAGATTTCAAAAAAGGGGCTTCTGAAGTCACAAGGATAGGTAGGAAGGATAAGGTGGATTCTAAATGCTAGATGGTTCCTTAGAAATGGGTTTTCAAATTAGCCCGGCCTGTATTCAGATTTCCATCTTTTTTTGTGTCTGGGACAAGTCACTTATATGTGTAAAGTTGGGGATAACAAAACACTTCAGAGGGTATTAAACTGATCTTTGTCAGTGGTTTTTTCCACTGTTGGCTGCATACTGGAATCTCCTAGGGGAATTTTTGAAACTAATACCTGGGCCCTGCCCCCAGATGTTCTGATTTAGTTTGAATAGGTGAGTCTAAATAACTTACAATCTGTTAAGATCAGAATTAAGATCTCTTTCTTATCCCACAGTAGTCTTTGGGTATATTTGTCTCCTCCTCACCCCAGTTCTCCTAGGCCTCCCTGTATAGGGAGAAAGGCACATCCCTGTTCTTGCCACTTAACTTGGCTGGGAAAGGCAGCACTGAAAACTGGGTGCTGCCCAGTTTTCACCACCCCTGGGTGCTTGCCTTGGTGTTGCCTAGCAGTTGGGTGAGATTGTTTTTACCAGAAAATCTTGTTTTGTTCACTGATCAAGTTGGTTGCTAGTGCTTGAGCAAAGTATGAGAAAATTGAAAACGGAGCTGAAATTGAAATACTACGTGCTGAGCACATACATGTGAAATACTACGTGCTGAGCACATACATGTATGGTGCTTTTCCTCATTATCAACTCTTCATGTTGGGGTTACCTCATTTACTCAAGCTCAGAGAGGGAGAGAGGTCTCGACTCGTAACAGACTTGGGGCTCCCTGTGTGTGTGTGTGTGTGTGTGTGTGTGTTACCTCATTGACTCAAGCTCAGAGAGGGAGAGAGGTCTCGACTCGTAACAGACTTGGGGCTCCCTGTGTGTGTGTGTGTGTGTGTGTGTGTGTGTG